>NC_066583.1:528029683-528377183 GCF_024323335.1 Lathyrus oleraceus | reverse complement strand
CTACCAATGGAGGAATACTGGCCTCCATATGAAGGTGATATAGTTTGGCACAAGGACGAGATGCGTAGAAAGAAAAAAGGAAGACCAAACAGCACACATATCAGGACAGAAATGGATTCGACAGATAAAATGATAAGATTATGTAGTATCTGTCGTCAACCAAGACACAACAAGAACAATTGTCCCAATCGAGGAGCTCATCTGGGTCATAAGCTTTTTGTAACATTGTATTTCTGTAACCTTCAATCATTATATATCATTAAGTTTTTGTTACAACGAGGTTCATAACAAACATCAGTACAAAATAAGCTAACTGAAAACAGAAATATTTCTAACTGATTACAACAATCAAATTGATGGCATCTCGACCGAACATCATTTCCCTAGCATTCTTATCAGTCTTCATTCGCATCCAACCAAAGATACTGTCGAGTCTCTCAATACTTCTAATTTTTTCCCTTCTGGTATTCTTCCATCTAACCAACGAATCAACTCCCTCTTCAGTTGCTCGAGCGTAGTGATGTTCCAGAAGAGCATTAACATCTGAAGTTTGTCTCTCGCATAAATCACCTTCCCGTGTCAGCGACGAACACCAAACATGATTGCCAAATGATTAAATGAGATGTGGAACAATGACTCACACAACAAATCTATTTATAACAAAAAAAATTGCATTTTACACTGAGGTGTCAATCCAATTGGCGCCTCATTTGTAAAAATACACATGGGCATCAATTGGCGTCTCCATTCAATTTTTAGGAGGAGTTGCCAATTGAATTGGTGTCTCCTCATAAAAGTGGAATAATTTGGGAATCATTTTGAAACCATAAGTATTTTGAGAATTTTCTTGAAAAAATGGATTATTTTTGTAAAAAATCTGGATCCGCCCTTGATCTCTATTGAATATTTTAAAAAGTTCGATAAATATTTGAGCATTTTAACAAATCCGATGTTTTTACCCTAAAATATTTTTCAGTATTTTATAAAGAATTCTTTACGCAATAGTTTTTTTTAAAACCGGTATAAACGTATACCAAATTATTTTAATATATCACTAAATTTTTTAATTCTTACCGGACTTTTCACTTGTACTATCATTTTTTTTACTTGACAAAAGTAATTTACTTTTGATATTATACAAAATTATGGGGTGTCAAATTTAATTTCTCTCAAAAGTGTCAACTCCATTGATATTAACATCGGAATAATATAATTAATATAAGTAAACAATATAATGATACAAATACTATCTCTTTTAAGGTATTATTATTATTATATATGTTATTTATATATATGTTAACTATATCAGTTTATGTTAGTTATATGTATATGTTAATTATATCTATATTAACTATTAATATCAATATATATTAATTATATAATTATATCTATATAGATATAAGCATTGACATATTTTAATTATATGTATATGTTAATTATATCTATATTAATTATAAACATTAATATTAATATATATATATATATATATATATATATATATATATATATATATATATATATATATATATATATATATATATATATATATATATATATATATATATATATATATATATATATATATATATATATATATATATAAGTTAATTATATATAAACATCGATATGACATGATCAAAGCACTAATGTAATAACATAATATCTAATCAGCATATAAATACATTGTTTCTGCGTAATAATTTGCACAGCACCACCTTCTCCATAAAACAAAAACAATATTAATAGTGAAGATAAGGAACATAAGTAGTATATGGCCAGAAGTGCTAATGGTGTTTGTATAGATTGCATTTGCTGCAATGGCTATAATATACAAGCTCGCAATAAATAATAGAATGAGCATGAGAGTAGCTGCAGCATATCGCCTTATTTTTGCATCCGCTTTCACTATCCCAATTGCTCTTATTTATGATAGGTTACTTGCACCTTTTTTACTTTTACCACTTTATTATTATTATACTCTTGTTTGTTGTCATGTAGCTTCTTTGAACAAAACTAAGCTTGAATAATTTGGCCTTTTTTACAGGAAGAATAGAGAAAAGATTATGTGATTTTTAAGACATTTCTTTGTGGATTGTTCGGGTATGTGATACATTATACAAGTATTCTCTTCATTTATTTATATTATCGATGGCTAACTTTACAAAAAAAAAACAATATTTCAGGGGAAGTTTGTATCTAAATCTTTATCTTGAGGGTCTGGTATTGACGTCAGCAACGTTTATGTTGGTCGTTGTCAACCTAATTTCAACCATTACATTCATCATGGTTGTATGCTTCGGGTATCTATATATAAACCACCTGTCTTATTCTTGGTCTTTATATTGATTTTTCAAGCAACATTGACATAGTTTTCATCCCTTAACATATATTTACTTTTGGTTTTCATAGAATGGATAAATTCAATTTGAAGGTTGCTGAAGGAAAGGCGAAAGTGATGGGAACAATAATGGGAATGAATGGTGCAATGTTGATGGTATTTTTTAAAGGTGCAGAAATTCATATTTGGTCTTCCAATATAAACCTTTTGCAGACCATACCGACCTTGGTAAAAAAGTGATGGGTGTTTCATGTGCATTAGCAAGTAGTTGTTCTTATTCATTGTGGTATATTATTCAGGTTAGTTTATTCATTCATTCGTTCATCGTTGATCATTATGCATCAATGATTTACCATTGTTGTCGGCGTTCTCTTTTACATGGCACGGGCTAAGTTGAACGAGGAATACTCGAGTCTTCGCTCAAGTGCAGCTTTAATATCCATAATGGGAGCCATTCAAGCCACTGTTTTTTCGGTATGTTAGCAATAATTTACTAAATATTTGGTTAAATGGTTAAAGGAAGTTTATAAATGTGAGTGAATGTTTATGCAGAGAATTGTGGCGTCTGGATTAGTTGTTATCGCTATGGCCTGGTGCATAAAGATGAGGGATCATGTATTTACGTCTCTTTTCAGTCCTTTTCAACTCTTGGCAGTAGTTATAACTGCTTATTTGATATTGAATGAGAAATTATATTTGGGAAGTTATACATATTATAAATCTCATTTCATCTAAACATGTATCAATTCATAATTATCAATATATTTACGATTAACATGGTCGAAATTATTTTATAGCATGCTTGGAGCAATGGTGATTGTTTGTGGTCTCTATGTTGGTGCAAAGGTAGAATATATGATGAATGGAAATATTCTTATTCAGAGAATGATGGCTACAAAAAGGATTAAAAGTTACAATGATTGACACCCTATTTATAAGCCTCTAACAAACTTAAATATGAATCAAATCTAATATTTAAATCTAATATCTAACAAACTTAAATATGAATTAAATCTAATAATTAAATCTAATACCATCCCTTAATTCATATTCCATCAAAACTTGTAACACCAATTCCATCCCTTAATCTGAGAAATTGATCAGTCTTGATAGCTTTCGTCAGAACATCTGCCAACTGCTTCTGAGTGCTGCAGTGTACAACTTCTAACACTCCCCTCTGAACTTGATGTCTCAGAAAATGATACTTGGTCTCAATGTGCTTGCTTTTCCCATGCAACACTGGGTTTCTGGCAAGATTGTTTGCAGACTTGTTGTCAATCATCAGCTTCAGAGGTTTGTTTACTTTAATCTTCAGATCCTGCAATAGATTCAGAATCCACACAGCTTGGCATGCAGTAACAACAATCTTACAATTCTTCAGATCAAATCTCTTCAGAAGTTCTAATTCATACTTGAGCTGATGCAAAATAATACCTTTCTCAGAGTATCTGAACTCCATCCCTAGAAAGTATGTCATTTTGCCTAGATCAGTCATTTCGAATTCATTCATCAGAACTTTCTTGAACTTGGCTATCTCTTGTTCAGAACTTCCAGTCTTGTTTCTCTCTATGGCCTTCAGCCAGAGCTTCTGCTTAAGAGCCTCTTCTGTACTTATGGGTTCAGAGTCTACTAACATGGCACACTGAATAACTTCTCCTTCAGAGTCTACTTCAGTGTCTTTCAGCATGTCAAATTCTGCATATCTTCTGGGGATGTTTCTGACTCTTTGTGGTCTCTGAACTTGTTCAGAGTCTTCAACTTCAGAGTTTCTAACTTCAGATGGTTGACTTCTTCCAGAGCTTTGACCATCTTCAGGGTCTGGCATATTTCCAGAGTCTGAATTGCCACCAGAATTTGGATTACCATCAGAGTATGGATCATCAGAGTCTGGATCATCAGAGTCTGAAACATCAGAGTCTGGAACATCAGAGTCTGGATCACTATCAGAGTCAGAATCAACGTCAGAGTTTACTCCAACTTCAGAAATTCTGAACTCTGACCTTTCTTCAGAAGTTCTAACATCATAATCAGATTGAGACTTATCCCAATTCCAAACTTCTGATTCCTTCACAATCACATCTCTGCTGAATTCAATTTTATTGGTTTCTGGACAATAGAGCTTGTATGCACCTGTACTGTGGTACCCTATCAGAATCATCACTTTGCTTCTATCATCCAACTTCTGTCTTCTGGCTTCTGGAACATGTTTATAGCAAACAGAACCAAACACCTTCAGATGACTAACACTTTGCTTATCTCCAGTCCACTTCTGTATTGGAACTATTTCCTTCAACTTCTTCGTAGGACATCGGTTGAGTACATACGTTGCGGTGGCAACAGCTTCTCCCCAGAGCTTCTGAGGAAGCTTCTTCTCCTTTAGCATGCTTCTCACCATATCAAGCAAAGTGCGGTTTCTTCTTTCAGCAAGACCATTGTGTTGAGGGGTATAAGGAGCAGTAACCTCATGCTCAATTCCATTCTCCTCACAGAACTTCTGGAACTCTTTGGAGTTATACTCACCTCCACCGTCAGTTCTAAGAATCTTCAACTTCTGACCACTCTGATTCTCAGCCTTCATTCTGAACTTCTTGAATTCATCAAACACCTCGTGTTTAAACTTAATAAGGGATACCCATGTCATTCTTGTGAATTCATCAACAAATAATACAAAGTATTTATTCCCTCCCATCGATGCTACTGGAAATGGACCACACACATCAGAATGTACAACTCCCAAGGCATGTTTTGCTCTTGGAGCAGTTTCTGACGCAAATGGCAATCGTGGTTGTTTTACTTCCATACAAACTTTGCATGACTTTTCAGGCTTCTTAATTGCAGGAATTCCATGTACCAACTTCTTTGAATTCAGATGTTTTAAGCTTCTGAAATTCAAATGACCAAATCTTCTGTGCCACAGCTCACTCTCCTTCTCAGCACTTGTTGCACTAAGACATTCTGAGTCTGCAGTTCTGACATTCACCTTGAATGTTCTATTCCTTCCCTGTTCTGACTCCATAATCAACTTCTGATTGCAGTCATACAGCTTCAGAAGATTGTCCTTCATGGTAACTGAAAAACCTTTCTCAATTAATTGTCCCACACTCATCAGATTGCTTCTGATGCCAGGTACATACCACACGTTCTGAATCAATGCTGTTTTCCCATTGTTCAGAGTCACTCTGACATTTCCCATACCTTCTGCATTAAGATATTTGTCATCAGCACATCTGATCTTTGTCCTCTTTTCAGAGTCAAAGTCAACCAGCCATTTCTTGTTTCCAGTAAGATGATTTGAACAACCAGTGTCCATATACCACCAGTCTATCAGATCCATATCATCAGATTCAGAGGCCATTAATAGCACAGATTCGTCATCAGAACTTCTGGCTATATTTGCTTCTTCTGATTTTCTCTCCTTGTTTGACCAACAGTCTCTAGCAAAGTGACCAAACTTCTTACAGCAGTAACATTGGATTTTCTTCTTGTCATACTTCTCTTTTCCCTTCTGAGCATTTTTTTGTCTATCAGAGGTTAAGCTTTCTGACTTCTGACCACCATCAGATCTTCTCCTGGCTTCTGACTGCTTCTGATACCTCCTATCAGAAGTTGCTTTCAGAGCCTGCTGCTCTACTTCCCTTTCAGAAGTTCTCTCAGTCAAACGCAACTCTTGCGCTTCTAGACTGCTCTGCAGCTCTTCAATTCTCATGGTGCTCAGATCTTTGGAATGTTCTATTGCTACCACAATGTAATCAAATTGAGAGGTAAGGGATCTCAATACCTTCTCCATGATTGTTTCTTCAGAAAGAGTTTCTCCACACGCTTTCATCTCATTAGTGATCAGAATCACTCTGGAGATGTATTCAGAAACTTTCTCATTATTCTTCATGTTGAGATTCTCATATTGCTTTCTCAAGGACTGAAGCTTCACCTTCTTCACTGATGCGTCACCACCATAACATCTAACCAGTGTGTCCCACGCAGCCTTTGCTGTCGTTGAATCTGCAATCTTCTCAAACACATTTACATCAACACATTGATGAATGAAGAACAATGCTTTCTGATCCTTCTTCCTTATTTCCTTCTGCGCGTTTTTCTGTTCGTCCGTCGCATCTGCTGCTACCTGAACATAACCATCAGTGACAAGATCTAGAACATCTTGAGCACCGAACAATACACGCATTTGGATCATCCAACGATTCCAGTTTTTACCGTCAAATACTGGAAGTTTGGTGTTCATGTTGCCGTTTCCGTTCATCTTTCTACCTTGCACAATACACTCAGATTTCTCACACAGTGTTTCCCAACCCACAGAATTAAAATTCTGATCAGATTTTGTTCAAGATTCAACACGAATCTAAGAATCAAAATCAAACACACAAGACCTCACGTTCACTCGTGTTTCCCGTGTTTCCCAATGAATCTGAACCGGAGCTCTAGATACCAATTGTTGGTGCAAAGGTAGAATATATGATGAATGGAAATATTCTTATTCAGAGAATGATGGCTACAAAAAGGATTAAAAGTTACAATGATTGACACCCTATTTATAAGCCTCTAACAAACTTAAATATGAATCAAATCTAATATTTAAATCTAATATCTAACAAATTTAAATATGAATTAAATCTAATAATTAAATCTAATACTCTATGCGGTACTTTGGGGTCAAAGCAAAGAAATGAAAAAGAAATTTAAGATATTAGAAACTACAAGAATGTCTGAAAATAATGAGCATATTGTTATTTCCCATGATAGAGTTATCCAAAGTTATCAGAGTTCAGCCATTACTAATCAATGATTTTTAAGGTCAAATACAATGTTTATTTGTTCTCATATCAACACACATTTGGATTGTGGTTTAAGTTTTATGAGGATATAGTTTTTATGTGTTGCTTTTAAAAAAGGTATGTGATTCTAGGAATCTATGGGATTTTGTACTATAATATTTAAGCATTAGTAATGATTTAAATAAGAGGATTATCTATAATGTGCATGTTTTCATATTATATAATATTATATTGATATCATTTGGTCAAATGATTAAAAAAGCATAATCAATCAATATTAAACGTATTAGAAAGTAGAGAGAAAAAAGCATAATCAATCAATATAAGTAGACTAGAAAGTAGAAAAATATACAATCAATCGATTTTAAGCGTACTTGAAAGTAGAAAAAAGCATGATCAATCAATATTAAGCGTACTTGAAAGTAGAAAATAACATGATTAATCAATATTAAACGTATTAGAAATTAGAAAAAAAATATAATCAATCAATATTAAGCGTACTTGAAAGTAGAAAAAAACATGACCAATCAATATTAAACGTATTAGAAATTAGGAAAAAAAATATAATCAATCAATATTAAGCGTACTTGAAAGTAGAAAATAACATGGTTAATCAATATAAACGTATTAGAAATTAGAAAAAAAAAGTATAATCAGTCAATATTAAGCGTGCTTGAAAGTAGAAAATAACATGATTAATCAATATTAAACGTATTAGAAATTAGAAAAAAAATATAATCAATCAATATTAAACGTACGTAGAAAAAACATGATCAATCAATATTAAACATATTAGAAATTAGAAAAAAAGTATAATCAATGAATATTGAATGTGCTTGAAAGTAGAAAATAACATGATTAATCAATATAAAACGTATTAGAAATTAGAAAAAAAATATATAACAAGTCAATATTAAATGTATTTGAAAGTAGAAAAAAGTACGATCAATCAATATTAAACGTATTAGAAATTTAAGAAAGTATACTTAATCAATATTAAACATACTTAAAAGTAAAAAAGAACATGATCAATCAATATTAAACGTACTAGAAATTAAAAAGAAAATATAATCAATCAATATTAAACGTATTAAAAAAATTGAAAAAAGCATGATCAATTAAGATTAAGAGTACAAGCAATGGAGGGATAAAAAAATATTTTTAAATATGACTTAAATGTTTGTTTTATAGTTTCAGTTATTTTAAAAATGTAAGTTTGTCTCCTAATTTTTCAAAATGTTAAATTATGATGACATAAAAAAAAATAAGTTAAAAATAATATTTGAAGAGCAACAATAAGGTTTTCATTCTTTTCCCCCATACCATGTCCCCCAAGTAAGTTTTGTTCTTATGAAATTCACTTTCTCCGTCAATTATGATATGAGTCTACAACAAAAATTCTTAATGGATAAAATGCATGATGTCTTCTTCTTTGTCCAAAAATCGTCAAACCTTGTTTGATTCTAATGGTACAGTTCTGATATAGACGTCTATAGGTTAGTGTTAGGATACAATACAAACAAATACACAATACTTTGAGTATCATTTCATTTTCTTGACTCCTTACTCTCTCAGTTCTTCGAATTTCTTTTCATTGATTGCTAATATAATGAGACTATAGAGAGGTGAGTGAATAAAAAATGTGACAAGATAAAGAGAAACGGGAGCACAAATATAATTGGAGTCTATATATAGAGGCGAAAACATGGAGTTCTAATCTTATTTTATATGAAAGGATCTAGGGTGATTGTAACTTTGTTTAGTAGAGACTTCAATAGTAGCCAACATTTTATTAGTCAGGTTTAAAATATGTTTAGTTAGAAGGTTAGTTAATAATAATGCATATTGCATAATTACTAATAATTACTAGTGTATTATTGAGAAATAAGTGTGAGTTGTGATGTGAAATAAATGTGGATTTTAAGTCTCATATTGTTTTAAAAAGTGGAGGTTAAATACTATATAAGTAAGATGACTCATACACCTATCACCTTAAATTTTTTGATGAATATGTTGTCTCTCTCTCATTTGTTTGGGTGAGTCTTTGACCTTTAGGTGAGTCTTTGACTCAACGTAAATGTTTTTCTCTCATACTGACTTATCATGTGCGCCCTCGTGTGTGTATAGGAACCAAATTACGCTGATGCAATAGTATTTTGGTGTAGTTACATTTATGCAAGTGAACATGTTGAACTAAATCCATGTGCTATCTTATTTTAATTTCATGTTGTGGTGAAGAAGGCAGATATTTACTAGGTTCATAAATGTTGGAATTAACCTCAATCTTGCAAATAATCTGAATCAATCTTGATTGAATGAGAATCAATCTTTCTGATTGATCGTTCCTCACTATTTACTCTAGCGATTCAACCACTTCTACATTCATCATAGTTCTCAATCTCTTAAACTATTTAACTTGCACAACCTTTCTCATGATGTATGCAATTTGTTTCTCAGTTCTGCAATGTTCCAAGTTTAGCTTTCCATTTGCTACTTGCTCTCGAAGATAATGGAACCTCATTTTGATGTGTTTGCTTCTTCCATGTCAGGTTCTTCGCCAAATTGATAGCAGACATGGTGTCGATATTCATGGACATTGCTCCATAGTCTTCTCCTGAAATCTCCTCGACCAGGTTGATGATCCACGTTGCTTGATATGCACAAAGAGAGGAAGCTATGTACTCTACCTCACATGATGACAACGTTACTACTGGTTCCTTTCTTGAACTTCAAGTAAATAATGCACCACCTAGCATAAACACATATCCAATTGTGGGTTTTCTATCCTCAGCATCACCACACCAACTCAAGTTTATGTATCCCACTAGTTTTGATTCATTTCCTTCATATGCTGCAGGAAACAAAATTCCATAGTCGAGAGTTCCTCTGAGATACCTTAGTATCCTCTTTGTGGCTTCTAGGTGTGATACATTTGACTTCTGCACTAATATACTCACCATACCTACATTGTATGCTAGACCAGACCTTGTATGACAAAGGTATCTTAGTGATCCAATGAGTCTTTTGTACTGAGTTGTATCAACATTATCTTCATCTGAGTCATTCGATAGTTGTAGTCTTGGTTCAGCAGGTGTCGACGTTGCATTGCAGTCTTTCATCTCAAATCTTTTGAGTATTTCACTTGCATATCTTCTTTTATGCATCACTAAGCCTATACTACTCTTGTAGAATTCTATACCAAGGAAGTATGAAATTTTTTCCAAGTCATACGTTTCGAACTCCTTGCTCAAAAATCACCTTTAAAGTCTTTGATCTCTTTCTTGCAACTACCTGTTATCAACATGTCGTCGATATAAAGACATAGTATAAACAGTCCACTCCTGCTTCTTTTGACATATACTCCATGCTTAGTTATGCCCTTTACAAATTCATTCTCTCTTAGGAAACTATCTATCTTCGTATTCCAAGCTCTTGGAGCTTGCTTGAGTCCATACAGGGCTTTATGCAGCCTTTATACCTTGCTTTATTGGCCTTGCTTCATAAACCCAACTAGTTGTGTAACATAAACCTCTTCATCTAGAGGGTCATTCATAAATGCACATTTCACATCCATCTGACACATATACCAGTTGTTTATGTTTTTTATACCAACAACCAACCTAATTGTTTCGATCTTAGCAACTGGCGCAAATACTTCATAAAAGTCTATTCTTTATTTTTGAAGAAATGTTTTGGCTACTAGTCTTGCTTTGTGTCTGGTTACTTCTCCTTTTGGATTCAGCTTCACTTTCTATACCCACTTCACATCAATTTCCTTCTTGCCTTGTGGAAACTTGACTAGTGACCAGGTATTGTTAACTTTTATGGACTTTAGTTCTTCATTCATCGTTTGCATCCATTTCGAGTCCTTGAATGTCTCAGTTACATTTACTAGCTTAGTATCTTCATAGAAAGCATAATGAACAAGTTCACCTTCATCATCAACCACATAATTTGATGTAATCACACATTCTTTAAACCTTGCAGGCATGTTTCTTGTTCTTTGAGGTCTGCTTGTTCCTGCTTGACCTCTGACTTCTTCTTGTCGAACTTCTCTATCAGCCTCACTAGCTAGTTCATCACATAGGATTCTCATTGAATCTTTCTTGTAATTTTCTTTCCAATCCCACTCCTTCAGCTCATATATGATCATGTCTCTGTTGCTCATTGTAACACCTCAAAATTTGCCCTCCTCTCTTGGGACTAGGCATTAACGTATTGCATTACATTTTTAGGTCATTAGGCATTGCATATTGCATATCATGTGGTTACATTGTGCAAGCTATCTTCCCAAGTCTTGATCAGGAGATGAGGAAGTCAAAAGTGCAAGCCTAGGGTTTACTGACTGATCATGGGCCATCTGAGGATTGGGCTGTGAATTAGGGTTTCATGATTCTCAATGGATATTGGTCTTCATCTTGATTGCAATGATACATCATCATCATCATGGTTGGATGTCATCAGGAGATTGGGGCTGATTCCTTGAGACTAGGGTTTTGACCACTAGTCAACCCTAATCAGCTGCATTGGGCCAGTCAGGGCTGGATCAGGAGATGGGGTTCATGATGGTTATGAGGATCATTTTGTGGTTATATTGTGCTAATTAGGGCTAGGGTTTCACCCTTGAGCCACTTCAGGTGGAGATGGGGGCTCAGATTGATCTATGCATTGCCAGATTCATCTGTCAGATGAAAACTCAATTGTGGTCAACTGTACATGATCAGATGGATTTGGAGGTGGAAACAAGTTGGATACACTTCATTCATGTTGGAACAAGTGTTAAATGACATCTCAAAGCTTAAGAATGAAGAAAATCAAGTCAGGACAAAAACTGCCAAAAATAGAAAGTGACCTGTAACTGAAGTTTCCCAAAATGGAACGTTTTTTACCTCAAAATAAGATGTCCAAGGAAGCTTCAAATGAAACTTTGTTCAACATGAAAGTTGTAGATCTTGTTCTCACCTTTCCAAAAAGTCCAAGAACTTGAAAATCCCATGTATGGTTGGAAAATTAGGGCTCAGTGAAATTCAAAAATGACCCATAATCAGGAGGCCATAATTTCCACATGGTTTGTCCAAATTGCGAGTTCTTTATATGCACAAACTCCATTTGACATGTACTTTCATTGTGCATAATTGGATTTTTCCAAAAGTGGTCAATGCAAAAAGTCAATTTTCAACTGGACAGTTAAAATGGACCAAGGGCAAAATTGTCCAACTTGTGAAATAATTGGAATTTTTGAGTGGGGATTTTTGCAACACCTCACAAATGGTATTTGAAACTTGTTGGAATCATCATTTCATGCCTAGGCCTTGTGGTTTGGAATTTGGCTTGAAAAATGAAAGTGCAAAATTGGACATTAAGCTACCACATGGTGAATTTCAAAAATACACAACCAATGAGAGTGAGACAAGTTTCAACAGCTCACACATGGCATTTGGAAGTTGTGTGAGCTGTCAAATGAGTTGGCAATGAGCTGGCTTATGAAATTCCTATTTTGCCCCTAAGCTCAAAATAAACCAATTTCACTAATCATCTCCAAATGGTTGATTAAACATGTTTAGGTGGTAATTAAGCATTGATATATAATCTTAATCACTTTCTAAGCATAACAGAAGGCACACTTTCCAAAATCAGATCAAGAACTCATCACATTCTCTCAAAAATCTCAAGAACACCAAAACCTTCAAATTCATCAATCTTCATCAATTGTTGATCAAACTTCGAATTTCTTTTTGCATCCATCTCCTCTCATCATTATCTCAAACTGTTTTTGGTCATTGGAGCATAAGGAGTGGGAATTCGCAGCTGTCCAAAAGTGCATCATTCATGGTGAATTGGTGAATTCGTGTGCTAGAAGCTCTTATAATTGAATCTAACTTTTCTATTCGCCTTCCTCATCCTTCTTCTTCAACTGTTTGAGAAGAAATCGTGTAAAGCTCATCAAGAACAGCCACTGCACATCAGGTATGTCAAGAATTCGAATCTCATGGTATGCTTAATGGTCATATGCGTTTGAAAGCTCATGCTACGTGGAGTTTAGTGATGTGCTTGGTTTGTGAAATGATGAACTGTAGTGTGCGAAATCTGGATTTGAAGATATGTGACCAAACCCTAGTTCATTCGATTCGCAGAATTTAGGAATAATTAGGTTGGAATAGGTTGATATTTGGATTGTAGATTCTTAGACGGTTCGAACGGCTATCCATTTGTGAATTTCTGTGAAGATTTCATGTTCTTCGATTTCTTGAGATTTCTGGAAAAAGTTGCGATGAAGGTGATGATAAACTTGAGTTTGATCCGAAATTTGGTTTAAATTTTCAAATAGAGTGTTTCCCGCTCCCGCCATCATTATTTACGAATTTGCCATTACTAAATTCTAATTAATTTAATTAATTCTTAAAAAATTACAATCACCTTAAAAAATTTCATAGAAAATTATAGAAAATTCAGAAAAATATGAGGATTGTTTCTTTGACTTCCTTGTTGACTCTAGGATTTTTTTGACCTATTGGTCAAAGTTGTGCATGGTAGAAATATTGTTTGACTTAGGTTTGTTGCACATGTACTCATTTTTGATACATTCTACCAATTCCAAGGTGAAATGCTCATAGTGTAAAATAAATACTTGAAATTTTTTGTGAGGATTGTTGACTGGATGATGTTTATTTCCATGTAAATTTCATGAGTTTTTGATACCTGATCATTGAGTTATGAATTTTGGAACTTAGGTGTGACAATTTGTGTCACACCTCCTTGTGTCCATTTGCTGGATTTAATTGTGTGACCTAGGCTTGTTGGATTAAAATGAAATTTTGCATGATGAATCATTAACATGTTAAGATGCTATGTGAATTTTTGTGGAATTTTACATTGCATTTTCAAATTGATTATGATTTTTCATTTCTGTTGGTCAAATATGCAAGTCCATGTGGTACATGTTTGTAATTTGGATGTGAAATGCTCATATGGTATTGAATGATCATGAAATTTGATATGCTTGTAATAGACACATGATAGGACATCCCTGTTTTGGTCTCATCCATTTCTTTTTTGTTTTCATTGAGTTATGAATTTTTGAAGTGGATGCATGTGTTGATGTTGTGATTTGGAGCCTATAATTGTGTCTGTTTTTGTTGATTTTCATTGACATGGTTCCATTTGCCCAATTGAGCTCAAATTTGACATGGTAGACCTTGAATATCCCCTGTTTAGGTGTAAATTATTTGAGAATTTTTGGAATTGTTTTGATGTGGATTTGAATGCAATAGTTCTGTTTGCATGTTTGGTGCTTCATTTGAGCTAGTTTGCCTTATTTTGTGCATAAAATGAACATGATGAATGATATAAACATGAGACCAATGGTGTTTACTCTTGTTTGACATTAATTTGACTTTGGTTTGGGAATACCTTGCTGTTTAGGAATTTTTCTTGCCTTTGGACCCTAGGCTTGGCCTAGTGGTCTTGTTGCTAATGTTTGCTTGATTTTTCAGGATCAATAGCATAATGCACATGGAGAATGAATCAAGTTAAATGCAATTGATGTTGTTTGATGTTTGTACACTAACATAACATTGTTTTGTAGGTTGTGAAGCTTGGGCTTGAGCTTTGAGCTTGCCTTGTTGTGCATTGCTTTGTATAGTCTGATTGATTGAACTCTTGTTGTTTATGGTTTGTCTGTCTGAGTACTAACTGTGTTTGATTGTTTCCAGGTACTTTTAGTTGCTCAGTTCCCTGTGAACTTTTGCTTTGCTTTGCTTAAGCAACTTGCATTGAGGTATAGCTTTCTAACTTCATGTAGTCTGGGAGACCCGGCTGTTACCGAGCCGGGCAAATATCTGAAGTCCTCCTTAAGAGGCAATGATTGTGGTTGTTTATTTTTAAGCCCAAGCAGGAAAAGTCCTTTAAAGAAGGCGATTGGTGGAAGTTAGGGATAAGCAGTCTGTCCCCCACTATTCTGTGAGTCTTCTCCTTGCTCCCATTACATGGTTGTAGCATTGAGATCAAAAGCCCAAGATCCTGTGCAGTGCACATTGTGTCAGTGTCTTCGAGTATAGAAGGGTTCCCCTATTCTGGACCCATGCTCATTTGTCAGAAGCTCTCCCTGATCAGGGATAAGAGCTGTGAGGTCTCATCCTCACTTCATCCTTTCATCTGCTTCACCTTAGCCTCGTAATGGCAAGGTTAAGAGCAAACACAGCCCGTACAGACGACTTGCTGAGGCAGTCAAACCTATTGTGTGAGCCCCTTGTTTGGCTATAGTGGGTGCTATGTGGATATTTGATTGACATGCTTGTTTGAGATGCTTGTTCTCATTTGATATATGCTTGTATGCTTGTGTGTTTGCTTCTTTCCTGGTTAGGATAGTTTGCTTATGCAAGTAGGATAGAAACCTGAACTTAGGGTAACGATGCATGACAACACTAGGCTCGAGTCCAGCTCCCTAGTAGTGTGTCTTTCCCTAGTTTCTGGCTAGCAATTCAGTCCCTTTCAGGGGAACTACATCGCCCTGATCCTCGTTCCAGACGAGGTATGTAGGCAGGGGGTCGTGCGAGACCTCTCCGGGCAAACTTTTTTTCCTTTTTGTTTGTGTTTGCTTGTCTTCTTGTGTATGTTTGGGTTCGGATGCTGACGTAAGCCCAGTGATTGGCAGTCGGGCTCCACGTTTGCCCTTTTGAGTGTGTTTTGGTTCGGATGCTGACGTAATTCCATCCAGTGGTTGTCGGGCTCCATGTTTGCCATCTGTTTGTGTGTTTTGTGTTGTTTGGCGTGCGTAAGCCGAACTACAGTGGCTCTGATTCTCGTTCCAGACGAGATATGTAGGCATAAGACGCGATGTCTTATCGAGCTCCCTTCTCCTAACCCCACCTGCGTTCCCCGTGTGTGTGTGTGATGTTTTAGCAACCTATTCTTTATTCTAGGACGTGGATCCCGTCGAGTACGACGGACGTGAGGGGTGCTAATACCTTCCCCTTGCGTAACCGACTCCCTTACCCTGTCTCTTTGGTCGCGAGACCATGTTCTTTCCAGGTTTCTCTGAGCGTTTCCTTTCCCTATCTTGGGATAAATAACGCGCAGTGGCGGCTCTGTGTGTGTTTGTTTTTAGCTCGCCGGTTGATTTTTCGCAGGATGCGACAGCTGGCGACTCTGCTGGGGACCCTAATGATGTAGACCTATGCTGGTCCATCGTCCCTAAGCGAGTCCTTCCTAGCGTTCTAGGATTTAGTTTAGGTTGCTTGTGTGTGTTATTTATTGCATGTATTATTCTAACCCTCCATATTTGCATTAGATGTCTGCATGCATCATACTATCATGTTGTTGCCGTCCTCTATGCAGGTGGTTCCTCTGTTTGGGGGTGGGTGTTCTGAGCGGGGCTAAAACCCAGGCCTGAGTATACACCTAGGACTAGTGTGGTCTCACGTTCCTCATTTGCTGAATCAGCATATTGTTGTAACGTGACATACCACAAGCCGGACGAGGTTCATTTGACAGTGCTTGCCTCTGTGGACTTTCCACTTTGGTTGAGTTACTCCATCTGAACTATTGACTCTGGTGACCGATCATTTCCCGGATCTTTGGTTTAGACGGTTTTAAGAGAGCTACAATGGCACACCCGAAAGGGCAAACCCATTGAGTATCTCCGCCCGATTGTCGAGACTATTATCCGCCTTAGGGTGACCTGTTTAGAATTTACCTGTGAGGGGAGGGTGATTCTTTCAGATGCATAATCAGATGGTGACTTTTGATCTGTGATTCAGAGACCTATTTATAAGTCGGATTTATGGTCATTTATTGCCGCGACGCCGGAGTGCTGTCCGTGATTTATCAGTGGGGATCCGTTTATTTCAGGATTCCCCGGGCCGAGATATTTATCAGTGGGAATCCGTTTATTTCAGGACTCCCCGGGCCGAGGTATTTATCAGTGGGGATCCGTTTATTTCGGATTCCCTGGGCCGATTCAGATGATGATGGTGTGTCTGCTCGGAGACCAGTGATGATGATGAGGTATCTGTCTTCCGTTTATTACGGAACCCGTGGGCCAGATTGGTGGTTATTTGTTCCTCAGATGGTTATGATTAGTTCAGGGTCCAGATTCAGTGCAACAGATGATCAGATGGCTTGGAGGATGGCAACGCATTGCATTCATTCATCAGCATCATTACATTTTGCATTATTTGCATCTAACTCATGTTTACCCATATGCAGGGACACTTTTGATCGACATCCTGGTTGAGAGACTTTCTGTTCAGAGATGAGGACCGGCCTGAAAAACAACATTGCCTACAGTTTCTTCGATCCAGAGATTGGTGTGCTCAAGGATATGGTAGCATTGATTACTCCTGACCATGTGGGGATGTTCCGAGAGGCATATGGTAGTATCCTGAAGATGGTTTTCAGACTCGGGGACAGTGACAGAAGCGCCATCCATACCCTTCTCCAGTTCTACGACCCGGGGCTGAGATGCTTTGTGTTTCCAGACTATCTGTTGGGACCTCTGATGGAGGACTATGCTAGTATTCTGGGCATCACGATTCGAGACCAGATTCCTTTTTGTGCTGTTAGGGGAGAACCAGATGTCCTTGGAATTTCACGTGCTCTTTATTCGAGTCCGGAAATGGTCAAGGAAGGGTGGAAGGAAAAAGGAAAGCTACCTGGGTTTCATTTGAGTTTCTTGGAGTCCAAAGCCAAGGATTATGCTGCTGTGGGTGACTGGAAGACGGTGTGCGCATTGATTGCTGTGAGCATTTATGGGATTGTTTTGTTTCCTAATCAGAAGAATTTTGTAGACCATAATGCTATCCGATTATTCATGCAGAGAAACCCTATCCCTACTTTGATCGGGGATGTCTACTATTCAGTGCATAATCGGAATGAAAAGCTGCGTGGGGGTTTGGTCAGATGTTGTTCTCAGCTGCTCTTCAAGTGGTTCAAGGGGTATTTGCCTTCTCGAGGTGCCTTCGTTCAGATTGATCCCAGTGTCAAGTGGTCCTTTAGGTTGATGGGTCTGCGGGCTGATGACATTTCTTGGACTCATAATGGTTTGGCTGGACGAGACTTCATATACAGTTGTGGGGCTTTTCCCAATGTGCCTCTTATAGGAGTGCAGGGTTGCATTAATTATAACCCGACGCTTCTCAGGAGACAGATGGGGTTCGCTATGGAGGTTCCTCCTCTCGAGTGTGAGACTCAGGAGTCCTTTTATTTTCCTGTGGAGGGCAATCAGGCCAAGCTGATGCAGGTGTCCGGGGCATGGCGCAATGTTCAGAGGAAGGGTAAGGTTCCGTTCGGCAAAGTCAATTGTCGGTATTTTCCTTTGTTTGAAGATTGGTTGCGGAAGAGGATTGAAGCCACATTTCTACCGTTTCCTGGGGGTGATCCTGTGTGTCCTATGATCGAGGGTCCAAGTTCTTCTGTCAGCATGGAGGAATTCCTTGAGATGAAGAGGGCCAGAGACCAGTTACTCGCAGAGAAAGCTGAGTTGGAGAGAAGTGTTGCTCATTTTCAGGCAGCTAACCAGGAGATCAAAGTGAGGATGGAAGATCGAGACAAACAACACGCCATGGAGGCCAAACGCTTCGAGATGGATACAGCCTACTATGGGAAGATCAGCCAAGCTTTAGCATCGTCTAACAGGGAGCATGACATCACTAAGGATAAGCTGTTCAGAGCATTGAAAGTCATTGAAGATGAGAAGAGAAGGCAAATTCTAGTGAGGGATCAGAGAGATGAGAGAGCCAAAGTCCTCGCTGCAGAGTGGGAAGCGGAGAAAGCAAAGATCAGGGCTGAGAGAGATCACTACATGGCAGAAAGAGACCACTACTTCAGGCAGATGAAGATTCATCAGAAGGAAGTTGGGAGACTACAGCAGGAGAACACCGAGCTCAGGTTCGCTGCAGAGTTCGCGGGGATGGAAGATGAGATAGGGCCATCTGTGGGACCCTCATCCAGTTAGATCTTTCGTTTGTGTTGAATTACCGTCAGGCTTGTTGACGGAATTCACTTGCTTGTATTTCTTTCCTATTCTGGAAGATTGTATTTGATATCTGGATGATGTATGACTATGACACTGATTGTGCACTCTTTGGTTATGTGATGGTGATTTTCTATTCAGTGATGGTTTTCGAGCTTTATTTGCTTTACTGTATGCACTCTCACGAGCACACACATGGTTGGGGGTATCATGCTAAATCACATATCTCCGATCTGCACCGTGAAATCAAATGCGGAATGACTGAATATTGATGCCGGATTATTATTTGTCTCAATGATACCAGGATCGAGAGACAAAGTGTCCTTCATATGGATAGACACTGCATCCATGCATAATCATAATAACTGTGCTTTATTTTGCAGGTGTTTGTTACTAACGTGTTTGTTTGTGACAGGAATCATTGCTCGCGCTCGGAGGATAGTACCCTTGCACGCAACACGCCCTCACAGATATTACACCAGAAGAAATACTCCCAGACTCATGGAGCTTCCCAGTGCAGATATGCTCGAACTAAAAGACAAAATGAACGAGCTGATCAATATAATGCAAGGCTTTGCAGTTGGTCAAAAGGCTCTCGCAGACAAAGTAGAAAAGCTCGAGCGGGCTTCGGCAGCAAATAGTGGAGTCAACCTGGATGGAGTCTCCAACCAGGGTATTGGGGGCAGTAAGAGAGCTACGGTCGGGATGGTGAACAACCCTGCTGGTGGTCAACCCGGGCCGAGTCAGAATCAGAGAGATAATCTGGTGCCTCCGTTCTATGGTTTCGACGAAGACCAGGAGGAAGATAGAGAGGCTGACCAATTTTCTATGCAGAACGAGCCTTTTGTTCCTTACAACATTCCTCCTCAGAACAAGGAAATTCAGCTGCTGGCTGAGAAAATAAAGGTCTTGGAGAGTTATGCCACGCCGGGGGTGGTGAATATGTCCAACATGGGGCTGGTGGAGGGGATTGTGATCCCTCAGAAGTTTAAAGCGCCGGCGTTTGACAAGTATAACGGTAGTTCCTGCCCGGAAACTCATCTCCAGGCATTCATCCGCAAGATCTCTGCGTACACGGCAGACCAGAAGTTGTGGATGTACTTTTTCCAGGACAGTCTGTCCGGGGGATCCTTGGAATGGTACACCAAGCTGAAGTCTTCTGATATCAAAAGCTGGCAAGATCTTGGGGATGCGTTCTTCAAGCAGTACCAGTTTAACGCAGATATGGCTCCGAGCCGTACCCAGCTGCAGGGTATGTCTCAAAAGCACAATGAGGGCTTTAAGGAGTATGCCCAAAGATGGAGAGAACTGGCTGCGAGAGTGCAACCTCCGCTTGTGGATCGCGAGATGTCGGACTTGTTTATGGGGACCCTGCAGGGGCCGTTTGCAGAAAGAATGGTGGGCTGTCCTGTCACCAACTTCTCCGATATTGTGGTGGCAGGAGAAAGGATTGAGAGTTGGTTAAAGCTGGGAAAAATTCAGGGTAATGCTTCCGCATCTTCCTCCGGTTCGAAGAAACCGTTCGGTAACAACGGTGGGCAGAGGAAGAAAGAGGGCGATACCAGCGCCGTGTATACTCAACGTGGACCCAGTAGGGACCGTTACTTTCAGCACACTGCTGCGGTAACAATTCCTGCTGAGCCTCAGTCAGCACAACCGCAACAACAACAGCAACAGCAGCAGAGGCAACCCTTTCAGCAAAGGCAGCAAAGGGCTGGTTATCAGATCCGGGGCAGAGCGCAGGATCGTCAATTTGATAGGCCTCCGGTGAGCTATGCTTTCTTGTTTAAGAAGCTGCAGGATTTGGGCCTTGTGCAAACTAGAGCTCTGGCACCTTTGAGACCTGATCAAAGGCCAGCCAGTTATGATGATAATGCGAAGTGTGAATTCCACTCGGGTGCGCACGGGCATAATATTGAGAACTGTAAAGCTTTTAAGCACACAGTTCAAGACCTAGTGGATTCCAAAGCAATTAATTTTGCTCCATCCCCCAATGTCAATGCCAATCCCATGCCAGCGCATGGTCAGAGGGGGGTGAACGCAATTTCTGCGGAAGGTCGAGTTGGGCTGTTTGATGTTGGTCAGCTGAAGACGCCTTTGACTGAGGTCAAGAGGCAGTTGTTGAGAAATGGGGTTTATCCGGGCTGCGGCCGTGAGTGTGCTGAGTGCACAGTTTCTGTGAATGGTTGTGAGCTTCTGAGGAAGCATGTCCAGGGTCTGATGGACAATGGTGATATCTTGATTGAGAGGGCTGGAGAAGAGAGGGAGGAGGTCTCCACCATAACGATTTACTATGATCCGGTGGATTTGTCGAACCTTACTGAAGAGGCTCCAGTTACCATCACGGTACCTGGGCCGATTCCCTATGACAAAGATGATGCCGTACCGTGGCATTATGGTGGGGAGGTGTACTGTAACGGTGAGAAGGTTGAGGAACAATCTGCTAGTGAAACCACCGTGCTAAAGGTGGATAATGCCGGTCCCAGCGGTTTCACTCGCAGCGGTAGGCTGTTTGCTCCTGATGCTCTGAGGAGGGGGGAGGAAGAAAAAGATAAAAAAGAAAAGGTCGAGGCTTTAGCCAGGGCAAAGGGGAAGGCTGTGGTTGAAGATGGTAGTACTCCTGAGATGACACCGGCGCCTGCGGGGTCGGATAACAAATTTGATGATGAGGCTGAAGAATTCCTCCGAATAATCAAAAAGTCTGAGTATAAACTGGTCGATCATTTGCAGCAAACTCCTTCCAAAATCTCGATTCTTTCACTGCTGTTGAGTTCTGAGGGTCATAGGGAAGCTTTGTTGAAAATTCTGAAGAAAGCCTATGTGCCTCAGGAGATCACAATCAACCAATTGGAGACGGTTGTATCCAACGTGCATGCTAGCCATGGGTTGGGCTTTACTGATATGGATTTGACCGTAGATGGAAGGAACCATAACCGGGCTTTACACATTGCAATGGAGTGCAAAGGAGCCGTGCTTTCGCATGTGCTGGTTGATACCGGCTCCTCATTAAATGTGTTGCCGAAGAAGGCCTTGGCGAAGTTGAACTGTGATGGGCTGATTTTGACCCCGACTGATTTGATTGTGCGGGCATTTGATGGGTCAAAGCGGGCTGTATTCGGGGAGGTGGAATTGCCGATGAAGATTGGACCAGAAGTGTTCAAGTCAACTTTCTATGTCATGGACATTCAGCCGGCATACAGTTGCCTGTTGGGTCGCCCATGGATTCACGCTGCGGGAGCAGTTACTTCGACTCTGCACCAGAAGCTGAAATATGTCTGGGGAGGTCAAGTCGTCACCGTCTGTGGAGAGGAGGACATTTTTGTCAGCCACCTGTCTTCGTTCAAATACGTGGAGATGGATGGAGAAATATGGGAGACGCCTAGCCAGGCATTCGAAACCGTCAAGGTGGAGAATGCTTTGTTTGCTAAGCAGGAGGAAGAGAAACCATCCATCGCTTCATATAAGCAGGCTACTGAGGTGGTCAAGAGCGGAGAGGCTCCTGGTTGGGGCAAAATGATGGAGGTTCCGGAGAAGAAAGATCGTTTTGGGGTTGGATACCAACCAGGCCGAGGCTTGGGACGAGGAAGAGGACGTCGTGCGTCAGTTACTTTCACAAGCGCCGGAATGCTGGATCCGGATCACATCTGTATGATGGGTGAAGACTCTGACAGCGACTGCGACATTGACCGGTGGATAAAGCCGTGCGAACCAGGGATGGAAATCCACAACTGGAAGGCCGAAGAGATCATCCGGGTCACTCTCCTCGAAGAGTAATATTTTTCTTGTTTTCTTTCTTATTTGCATGAAAGCCATACGTGTTGCCCGACACGTAATGGTCCATTGTAAGGGCCACCTCATGTTTAAATTTGCAAGATTTTGCATCATGAATAAAAGGATGATTTTCAATCAAAAGCGGTGTTCCTTGTTTTTCATTTATTTTTGCAGTTTAAAAATAAAAACGGAAAAAAAATGGCAATGTTTTCATTTTTCTTTTTTGTTTTCTCACACCGGTTCTAAAGCAATGCATGAATCAACATTCATGCAGATGCGATTCCTCTCCGGATCTCATTGATAACAATCCTGTTACACCCTTGTATGACTTCGACAATCCGATCTATCTTGCTGAAGAAGAAGACGAAGAAGATTGTGAACTGCCAGGGGAATTAGCCAGGTTGTTAAAACAGGAGGAGAAGGTGATTCAGCCGCATGAGGAACAGATTGAGATTGTGAATCTGGGTACCGACGAGGTTAAGAAAGAAGTGAAAATCGGGGCTGCTTTGGAGGAAAGTGTCAAGAGCAGAATGGTGGCATTGTTGAAAGAGTATGTCGACATCTTTGCCTGGTCTTATCAAGATATGCCAGGGTTGGATACCGATATTGTTGTGCACAAGCTACCGTTGAGAACAGATTATCCTCCAGTGAAGCAGAAGTTGCGCAGAACTCGACCTGATATGGCGATGAAAATCAAAGAAGAAGTGCAGAAGCAGTGGGATGCTGGTTTCCTTGTTGTCACTAATTATCCGCCATGGGTTGCGAATATTGTGCCAGTCCCGAAGAAAGATGGGAAGGTGAGGATGTGTGTGGACTACCGAGATCTGAATAGAGCTAGTCCAAAAGATGATTTTCCATTACCTCACATTGATGTGTTGGTTGATAATACAGCTCAATTCTCGGTGTTTTCCTTCATGGATGGCTTTTCTGGCTATAATCAAATTAAAATGTCGCCAGATGATATGGAGAAAACAACGTTCATTACACCGTGGGGTACCTTTTGTTACAAGGTAATGTCGTTTGGTCTCAAGAACGCCGGTGCTACTTATCAGAGGGCCATGGTGACTTTGTTTCATGATATGATTCATCATGAAATTGAATGCTATGTTGATGACATGATAGCAAAGTCCCAGACAGAAGAGGGGCATTTGGTTGATTTGGCCAAGTTGTTCGACCGGCTGAGACAGTTCAGGCTGAGGTTGAATCCGAACAAGTGCACGTTCGGAGTGCGGTCCGGTAAATTGCTGGGGTTCATTGTAAGTGAGAAAGGAATCGAGGTTGATCCTGCAAAAGTGAAAGCAATAAAAGAAATGCCTGAGCCGAGAACAGAGAAGGAGGTTCGTGGTTTCTTAGGTAGATTGAACTACATTTCACGGTTCATATCTCACTTAACAGCCACGTGTGAACCGATATTCAAATTGTTAAGAAAAGATCAAACGGTCAGGTGGAATGATGATTGCCAAGCGGCATTTGAAAAGATAAAAGAGTATTTGCAGGAGCCTCCGATTCTGATGCCTCCTGTGGAGGGAAGACCGTTAATTTTGTACCTGACAGTCCTCGAGGGGTCTATGGGGTGTGTATTGGGGCAGCATGACGAGTCTGGTCGAAAAGAGCATGCCATATATTACCTTAGCAAAAAGTTTACCGACTGTGAAACAAGATATTCACTGCTCGAGAAAACTTGCTGTGCTTTGGTCTGGGCTGCTCGCCGACTGAGGCAGTACATGCTGGTTCATACCACTTTATTGATTTCCAAGATGGATCCAATCAAGTACATTTTTGAGAAGCCAGCATTGACCGGAAGGGTTGCGAGGTGGCAAATGATTTTGACTGAATATGATATACAGTATACCTCTCAAAAGGCGATTAAGGGGAGTGTATTGTCTGATTACCTCGCCCAGCAACCTATTGATGATTATCAACCGATGAAGTTTGAATTCCCTGATGAGGACATCATGTTTCTCAAATCGAAAGATTGCGAGGAACCAATCCCGGAGGAGGGGCCTGACCCTGAATCCGAATGGATTCTGATGTTTGATGGGGCCGTTAACGTGAATGGAAGCGGTGTTGGTGCTGTTTTGGTTACGCCGAAAGGATCCCACATTCCTTTTGCTGCCCGGCTAACATTTGAGTGCACCAACAACGTGGCTGAATATGAAGCTTGTATCCTGGGAATTGAGGAGGCGATTGATTTGAGGATCAAGAACCTTGTGATATATGGAGATTCAGCTCTGGTGATAAATCAGGTTAACGGAAAATGGTATACGCATCAATCTCATTTGGTTCCGTATCGAGACTATACGAGGAGGTTGTTGACGTTTTTCACCAAGGTGAAGATGCATCATGTGCCCAGAGAGGAGAATCCTTTGGCAGATGCTTTGGCTACTCTGGCTGCCTTGATTAAGGTGCAGAGGTGGAACCAGTTCCCCAGTGTGGAGGTTGGACGTCTGGATAGACCGGCTTATGTGTTTGCTGTTGATACAGCGCCTGATGATGAGAAGCCGTGGTATTATGATATCAAGCGCTATCTTGAGACGCAAGAGTATCCTGAGGGAGCATCCAAGAAAGATAGGAAGACTCTGCGGAGGTTAGCCATGGTGTTCTACCTGAATAAGGATGGAGTTTTGTACAAGAGAAATTTTGATTGGGTCTTGCTCAGATGTGTTGATGATGCAGAAGCAAGCCAATTGATGAAAGAGGTTCACGAAGGCTCGTTTGGTACCCATGCCAGTGGGAATGCGATGGTAAAGAAGCTGCTGAGGGCAGGTTATTACTGGATGACAATGGAGGCCCAATGTTTTAATTTCGTGCGGAAGTGTCATAAATGCCAGATTTATGCTGATAAGGTGCACGTGCCTCCAAATCCTTTGAGTTTGATGTCGTCTCCATGGCCGTTTGCTATGTGGGGCATTGATATGATTGGAAAGATTGAGCCTACAGCTTCGAATGGGCACAGGTTCATATTAGTGGCTATCGATTACTTCACCAAGTGGGTTGAAGCAGCTTCTTATACGAATGTGACGAAGCAGGTGGTTGCCCGATTTCTGAAGAGAGACATCATTTGCAGGTACGGGGTTCCCGAGAGAATTATTACTGATAATGGTTCTAATTTGAATAATAAGATGATGGCAGAGTTGTGCCGGGAATTCAAGATCGAGCATCACAATTCTTCTCCCTATCGTCCGAAGATGAATAGGGCGGTTGAGGCAGCCAATAAGAATATAAAGAAAATTGTACAGAAAATGGTGGTGACCTATAAAGACTGGCATGAGATGTTGCCGTTTGCATTGCATGGGTATCGAACGTCGATACGCACATCTACTGGGGCAACTCCTTTCTCGTTGGTATATGGGATGGAGGCTGTATTACCTGTTGAAGTTCAGATTCCCTCCTTGAGAGTCCTGATGGACGTGAAGTTGCAAGAGGCTGAATGGGTAAGGACCCGGTATGAAGAGTTGAGCCTGATAGAGGAAAAGAGGCTAGCAGCCATCTGTCATGGGCAGTTGTACCAGCAGAGAATGAAGCGTGCTTTTGACAAGAAGGTACGACCTCGGGTGTATCACGTAGGTGATATGGTGCTGAAAAGGATCCTTCCTCCTCAAAACGATCGAAGGGGCAAATGGACACCGAATTATGAAGGTCCATTCGTGGTCAAGAAGGTTTTCTCTGGCGGAGCCTTGTTGTTAACGACCATGGACGGTGAGGATTTTCCATCCCCTGTGAATGCGGACGCAGTTAAAAAATACTTCGTATAAAAGAGACCCGCTGGACGAAAAGAACAAAATAGTCCAGGCAAAAATGGGCATCCTGGCGAACCAAAAACAGAAAAAAGGTTCGGGCAAAAATTAGGGATAAAATGAAAAAAATGTACACCCGGCAAGTCGAAAACCTGAGAAGGCGACTTGGGCAAAAAAGGGTATCCCGGTGGACTGAAAACCCGAAAGGGCGGTCCAGGCAAAAGAGGGATTGGAACGAACAACTGCGTCTAGCATGATCGTTTGCGCTTTGGTTAAAGCATCATGGATAATACCCGGTGGGGATCAGTCGGAATCGTCTTGTTCAAAAGGCAGAAAGCATGGAGAGTCTGAGGACATAGGGGGTGTAACCGAGTTGGAACTCGATGAGATCACGGGTTTCACATTGCCATTAGGATAGATTTTTCCTTTTGAGCGCAATTACCTCTTTTCAGGAATTGCTTCCTTTTGTATTGCTCAATTTGAGCCACACTTTTCCAATCAATAAAATGCACATTCAGTCAAATAATTTTGTTTTTGTTTTTCATTACCGCTTTGATTGCAAAAACATCCCATTTTTTTGATAAAAGAACTTTGCATTTTTATACATACAGGTTCCCTCCAATGCATGTTTATAAGATTGAAAATTTGAAATCTTATTTGGAAGGTTGAGTGACCCAAGTGTTGAAATCTTGACACGCCTGGGGCACGGTTTTATCTGACGGCCTGTTTTGCAGGAACTGTTGGATATTTTCACTCACTTGCAGGTTGTGATGTGGAAGCTGTTGAAAAACAAATCCCCAGAGAGTTCGCTCAGGAATGAGGATATATGGAGAAACGACGAAGACGTTGCGACGTACGACGACCATTGAAATTAATCAAGAAGACTCTTCAAAGTCGAAAGATTGAAATTTGTATAAATCCCAGGAGTACGTTCTCGTCGAGCACGGAGCGAGTTGGAATACAGGATGATGGAGCAGAAAAGGTCCGGATGAGTACGGGAATTCTCCTTTCCCAGCTAAGTCCCCAAGCAGAATCATAAGACTAGCTCCCCAGCCGAGTCAGTATGGTTATACCCGGCAGGTTTACAATGGTGTTTCCTCAGCGGCCAGGCCAGAAGGTTGCTATTTCCCCGAGTGGAGCGGGTCTTTTTCAATGAAAAATATCTCCAGCAGTGTTCATCCTACCAGTGGATTGAACAAGTTCCCGTAGTGGACGAATTTCTGCATCCCCAGCTGAGATGATTCTACCTATGGATTGCGTGGGTTGTCCCCAGCGGAATGGTATGCGGTTCCCTAACAGGGTCAAGATGGTTATCCCCAGCAGGTGATATATTAATGTTTCCCCAGTTGAGCCTGGAGGTTGCTATTCCCCTAGCGGAGTCTCTGTGAGTGTTCCCCAATGAAGTCAACGGGTATCTGTGAGGGTGTTCCCGAAGCGGAGTCAGGATTGATATCCTCCGCAGGTCAAAGACTGTTGTATCCCCACAGAGTGTTGGTGGTGCTTATCCCCAGCGGTTTCTCGAATGGATTGGGTGCAAAGGAGGTTCTTCCCCAGCGAGGGTTGCCTTAGTCCCAGCGGCAGTGTTATTCCCCAGCAGGGTGGAATTGGAGCGGTGACGAGTTCCTCAGCAGAGAGTCTCGTAGTCCCCAGAAGAGTCCCTTGAGGGGGATATTTCTTTTTCTTATGCATTCATCATGGAAAAAATAACATGGCATATTGCATAGAAAAATAAATAATAGCGTAGCATTTCCATAATTATGGAGCATTACGCAGAAAAAATCAATCATGCATCATTACGAGCATAAGCTAGTCTCAAGTCGTGGTTACCGTTTGAGAAGTGGTTCTTGCCAGACAGTGAAGGTGTTGCTCCGAGGAGTTTAGCCTCATGATTTGATCAAAGGTATTTCCCCAGTAGTGCGATACTGGAGGAGGTTTCTGTCGTGCGAGACAGAGGGTGAAGATGTTACTCTGAGGAGTTTAGTATCAAAACGTCAGGTCAGCAATGTTCCCCAGTAGTGCGATATTGGAGGAAATGTTTTCATCGGACGGAGATGGAAATAAAGTCAGAAGACGTTACGCGATCAGCGTGATTTCGGGGTTCAAATGGAGAAAAGGAAATGCTGAGGTATTTTCTGGGGATCAAATGGAGATGGAGTTGAAGATTTTATCCGGGATGAGGTCCTCAGGATTATCTTCTGTTCATGTGTCACCTTAGGCTCTGGCTGAGGCCAATGGAGGTCGTTATAGGTGTCTTCTGAGGAAGAGTTACACATGCTACCTTCTTTATGAAGGTTTACCCTCTGACATGTCGCCCTCAGAGTGGTTTGGTGTTATTTCCGACGTTGCCAGCGGAATTATCACGAGAGATTGGAGAAAAGGATATGCTGAGGCATTTTCCTGGGGTTCAAACGGAGAAAAGAGATGCTGAGGCATTTTCTGGGGTTCAAATGGAGAAAAGGAGATGTTGCGACATTTTCTGGAGAACGGGGTTCATATTGGCGATCGCGAGTTATCGTCAGGCGACTGGGGTTCAAATTGGAGATCAGGGTTCATTATGTTGGCAAAAAGGAGTGCTGAGGCATTTTCCGGGGTTCAAATGCAGAGGTCTGAGGATCGTTTGCGCAAAGAAAATTTCGGGGTTCAAGAAAATGAGAAAAAAGATAAGAAAATTTCGGGGTTCAAGAAAATGAGAAAAAAGATAAGAAAATTTCGGGGTTCAAGAAAAGCATAAAAAGAAAAGAAAAAATAATAATCCCGAGCGGATGTGGTGGTCAGACCATGGTTATCCCTGAGTTACCATTTATTTTGGTATCCGGGTCGACGTTTCTAAAGTTTGTTTCTTCGCCGATGCTGACAGGCGCTGTTAATTATATCCCATCAGAGTGCAAATTGTTCGTCTGTCCTTGTTATTCAATCACTCTTCATCCTGATCGTCCGAAAGCTGAGGCTGTTCGTATCAACAGGTTCACAGTGGATTGAATAGAGGCAGCTGTAACACCTCAAAATTTGCCCTCCTCTCTTGGAACTAGGCATTAACGTATTGCATTACATTTTTAGGTCATTAGGCATTGCATATTGCATATCATGTGGTTACATTGTGCAAGCTATCTTCCCAAGTCTTGATCAGGAGATAAGGAAGTCAAAAGTGCAAGCCTAGGGTTTACTGACTGATCATGGGCCATCTGAGGATTGGGCTGTGAATTAGGGTTTCATGATTCTCAATGGATATTGGTCTTCATCTTGATTGCAATGATACATCATCATCATCATGGTTGGATGTCATCAGGAGATTGGGGCTGATTCCTTGAGACTAGGGTTTTGACCACTAGTCAACCCTAATCAGCTGCATTGGGCCAGTCAGGGCTGGATCAGGAGATGGGGTTCATGATGGTTATGAGGATCATTTTGTGGTTATATTGTGCTAATTAGGGCTAGGGTTTCACCCTTGAGCCACTTCAGGTGGAGATGGGGGCTCAGATTGATCTATGCATTGCCAGATTCATCTGTCAGATGAAAAGTCAACTGTGGTCAACTATACATGATCAGATGGATTTGGAGGTGGAAACAAGTTGGATACACTTCATTCATGTTGGAACAAGTGTTAAATGACATCTCAAAGCTTAAGAATGAAGAAAATCAAGTCAGGAGAAAAACTGCCAAAAATAGAAAGTGACCTGTAACTGAAGTTTCCCAAAATGGAAAGTTTTTGACCTCAAAATAAGATGTCCAAGGAAGCTTCAAATGAAAATTTGTTCAACATGAAAGTTGTAGATCTTGTTCTCACCTTTCCAAAAAGTCCAAGAACTTGAAAATCCCATGTATGGTTGGAAAATTAGGGCTCAGTGAAATTCAAAAATGACCCATAATCAGGAGGCCATAATTTCCACATGGTTTGTCCAAATTGCGAGTTCTTTATATGCACAAACTCCATTTGACATGTACTTTCATGGTGAATAATTGGATTTTTCCAAAAGTGGTCAATGCAAAAAGTCAATTTTCAACTGGACAGTTAAAATGGACCAAGGGCAAAATTGTCCAACTTGTGAAATAATTGGAATTTTTGAGTGGGAATTTTTGCAACACCTCACAAATGGTATTTGAAACTTGTTGGAATCATCATTTCATGCCTAGGCCTTGTGGTTTGGAATTTGGCTTGAAAAATGAAAGTGCAAAATTGGACATTAAGCTACCACATGGTGAATTTCAAAAATACACAACCAATGAGAGTGAGACAAGTTGCAACAGCTCACACATGGCATTTGGAAGTTGTGTGAGCTGTCAAATGAGTTGGCAATGAGCTGGCTTATGAAATTCCTATTTTGCCCCTAAGCTCAAAATAAACCAATTTCACTAATCATCTCCAAATGGTTGATTAAACATGTTTAGGTGGTAATTAAGCATTGATATATAATCTTAATCACTTTCTAAGCATAACAGAAGGCACACTTTCCAAAATCAGATCAAGAACTCATCACATTCTCTCAAAAATCTCAAGAACACCAAAACCTTCAAATTCATCAATCTTCATCAATTGTTGATCAAACTTCGAATTTCTTTTTGCATCCATCTCCTCTCATCATTATCTCAAACTGTTTTTGGTCATTGGAGCATAAGGAGTGGGAATTCGCAGTTGTCCAAAAGTGCATCATTCATGGTGAATTGGTGAATTCGTGTGCTAGAAGCTCTTATAATTGAATCTAACTTTTCTATTCGCCTTCCTCATCCTTCTTCTTCAACTGTTTGAGAAGAAATCGTGTAAAGCTCATCAAGAACAGCCACTGCACATCAGGTATGTCAAGAATTCGAATCTCATGGTATGCTTAATGGTCATATGCGTTTGAAAGCTCATGCTACGTGGAGTTTAGTGATGTGCTTGGTTTGTGAAATGATGAACTGTAGTGTGCGAAATCTGGATTTGAAGATATGTGACCAAACCCTAGTTCATTCGATTCGCAGAATTTAGGAATAATTAGGTTGGAATAGGTTGATATTTGGATTGTAGATGCTTAGACGGTTCGAACGGCTATCCATTTGTGAATTTCTGTGAAGATTTCATGTTCTTCGATTTCTTGAGATTTTTGGAAAAAGTTGCGATGAAGGTGATGATAAACTTGAGTTTGATCCGAAATTTGGTTTAAATTTTCAAATAGAGTGTTTCCCGCTCCCGCCATCATTATTTACGAATTTGCCATTACTAAATTCTAATTAATTTAATTAATTCTTAAAAAATTACAATCACCTTAAAAAATTTCATAGAAAATTATAGAAAATTCAGAAAAATATGAGGATTGTTTCTTTGACTTCCTTGTTGACTCTAGGATTTTTTTGACCTATTGGTCAAAGTTGTGCATGGTAGAAATATTGTTTGACTTAGGTTTGTTGCACATGTACTCATTTTTGATACATTCTACCAATTCCAAGGTGAAATGCTCATAGTGTAAAATAAATACTTGAAATTTTTTGTGAGGATTGTTGACTGGATGATGTTTATTTCCATGTAAATTTCATGAGTTTTTGATACCTGATCATTGAGTTATGAATTTTGGAACTTAGGTGTGACAATTTGTGTCACACCTCCTTGTATCCATTTGCTGGATTTAATTGTGTGACCTAGGCTTGTTGGATTAAAATGAAATTTTGCATGATGAATCATTAACATGTTAAGATGCTATCTGAATTTTTGTGGAATTTTACATTGCATTTTCAAATTGATTGTGATTTTTCATTTCTGTTGGTCAAATATGCAAGTCCATGTGGTACATGTTTGTAATTTGGATGTGAAATGCTCATATGGTATTGAATGATCATGAAATTTGATATGCTTGTAATAGACACATGATAGGACATCCCTGTTTTGGTCTCATCCATTTCTTTTTTGTTTTCATTGAGTTATGAATTTTTGAAGTGGATGCATGTGTTGATGTTGTGATTTGGAGCCTATAATTGTGTCTGTTTTTGTTGATTTTCATTGACATGGTTCCATTTGCCCAATTGAGCTCAAATTTGACATGGTAGACCTTGAATATCCCCTGTTTAGGTGTAAATTATTTGAGAATTTTTGGAATTGTTTTGATGTGGATTTGAATGCAATAGTTCTGTTTGCATGTTTGGTGCTTCATTTGAGCTAGTTTGCCTTATTTTGTGCATAAAATGAACATGATGAATGATATAAACATGAGACCAATGGTGTTTACTCTTGTTTGACATTAATTTGACTTTGGTTTGGGAATACCTTGCTGTTTAGGAATTTTTCTTGCCTTTGGACCCTAGGCTTGGCCTAGTGGTCTTGTTGCTAATGTTTGCTTGATTTTTCAGGATCAATAACATAATGCACATGGAGAATGAATCAAGTTAAATGCAATTGATGTTGTTTGATGTTTGTACACTAACATAACATTGTTTTGTAGGTTGTGAAGCTTGGGCTTGAGCTTTGAGCTTGCCTTGTTGTGCATTGCTTTGTATAGTCTGATTGATTGAACTCTTGCTGTTTATGGTTTGTCTGTCTGAGTACTAACTGTGTTTGATTGTTTCCAGGTATTTTTAGTTGCTCAGTTCCCTGTGAACTTTTGCTTTGCTTTGCTTAAGCAACTTGCATTGAGGTATAGCTTTCTAACTTCATGTAGTCTGGGAGACCCGGCTGTTACCGAGCCGGGCAAATGTCTGAAGTCCTCCTTAAGAGGCAATGATTGTGGTTGTTTATTTTTAAGCCCAAGCAGGAAAAGTCCTTTAAAGAAGGCGATTGGTGGAAGTTAGGGATAAGCAGTCTGTCCCCCACTATTCTGTGAGTCTTCTCCTTGCTCCCATTACATGGTTGTAGCATTGAGATCAAAAGCCCAAGATCCTGTGCAGTGCACATTGTGTCAGTGTCTTCGAGTATAGAAGGGTTCCCCTATTCTGGACCCATGCTCATTTGTCAGAAGCTCTCCCTGATCAGGGATAAGAGCTGTGAGGTCTCATCCTCACTTCATCCTTTCATCTGCTTCACCTTAGCCTCGTAATGTCAAGGTTAAGAGCAAACACAGCCCGTACAGACGACTTGCTGAGGCAGTCAAACCTATTGTGTGAGCCCCTTGTTTGGCTATAGTGGGTGCTATGTGGATATTTGATTGACATGCTTGTTTGAGATGCTTGTTCTCATTTGATATATGCTTGTATGCTTGTGTGTTTGCTTCTTTCCTGGTTATGATAGTTTGCTTATGCAAGTAGGATAGAAACCTGAACTTAGGGTAACGATGCATGACAACACTAGGCTCGAGTCCAGCTCCCTAGTAGTGTGTCTTTCCCTAGTTTCTGGCTAGCAATTCAGTCCCTTTCAGGGGAACTACATCGCCCTGATCCTCGTTCCAGACGAGGTATGTAGGCAGGGGGTCGTGCGAGACCTCTCCGGGCAAACTTTTTTTCCTTTTTGTTTGTGTTTGCTTGTCTTCTTGTGTATGTTTGGGTTCGGATGCTGACGTAAGCCCAGTGATTGGCAGTCGGGCTCCACGTTTGCCCTTTTGAGTGTGTTTTGGTTCGGATGCTGACGTAATTCCATCCAGTGGTTGTCGGGCTCCATGTTTGCCATCTGTTTGTGTGTTTTGTGTTGTTTGGCGTGCGTAAGCCGAACTACAGTGGCTCTGATTCTCGTTCCAGACGAGATATGTAGGCATAAGACGCGATGTCTTATCGAGCTCCCTTCTCCTAACCCCACCTGCGTTCCCCGTGTGTGTGTGTGATGTTTTAGCAACCTATTCTTTATTCTAGGACGTGGATCCCGTCGAGTACGACGGACGTGAGGGGTGCTAATACCTTCCCCTTGCGTAACCGACTCCCTTACCCTGTCTCTTTGGTCGCGAGACCATGTTCTTTCCAGGTTTCTCTGAGCGTTTCCTTTCCCTATCTTGGGATAAATAACGCGCAGTGGCGGCTCTGTGTGTGTTTGTTTTTAGCTCGCCGGTTGATTTTTCGCAGGATGCGACACTCATAACTTGCTTGTTCAATGGATCGAACACTTTATATCCATCAGTCCAATGATATCCTATTAGGATCATTTGGCTTAACTTACTATCGAGTCTCCTTCTTAACTAATCAGGCTCATATCTATGTGTTGTAGATCCAAACACCTTCAGATGACTTAAGATAAGTTTGACACCAAACCAACATTCTTCTGATGTGATTCCCACTAGCTTCTTAGTCGGACATCTGTTCAGAATGTATGTTGTAGTCGATACAGCCTTATCCCATAACTCATTAGGTAAGTGATTTCCTTTTAGCATACTCCTCACCATGTTCATGATGATTATATTATTCTTTTCTACATTTCCATTTTACCGTAGAGTGTAGAGTGGCATCATCTCATGCATAATCCCTTCTTTCCCATACAATGCATCGAAATCTTTCGACGCATATTCTCCACAATCATCAGTTCTCATGGTTTTGAGCTTTTGACCACTTTGTCTCTCTACCATAAATTTAAACTTTGTGAACACCTCAAGCACATAACTTTTCTTATTGATTAGGTATGTCCCTAGTTTTTTGACTGAAACCATCTATGAATGTTACAAAGTGTTTGTTACCTCCAATCAAATCCAACTGGATATGACCACACACATCTGAATATATGACTTCAAGAACTACCTTCGACTTGCTTCCTTCATCTTTGTTGAAACTATTATTGTGTTAATTTGCTTGAACACATTCTTCACACACTTCATTTGGATGTAAAGTTCTAGTAATCCTGAAACTATGTTTCTTCTCTTCAGATTTTTGATGTCTTTAAAGTTGAGATAACCAAGTCTGTAATGTCATAGTCATTCATCTTTGCTAGCTGCAGTTGTCAGACACTTGTGCTCCATCACATTGACTTCAATCTTGAAGGTTCTGTTTTGAGACATCGGTGCCTTCAAGATTAACCTACCACCTGAGTCGAGAACTCTTATCATCTTATCTTCGATCAACACTTTGTAATTTTTCTCGATCAACTGCCTTATGCTGAGAAAATTGCTTTTCATGCCTGGTATGTATAGTACATTAAAAATTACCAACCTTTTGCCATCTTTCCTCATAATCAGAACATCACTAATACCTTTAGCATCCAGGGTATTATCATTTGCGAATTTCACCTTATTCTTCATTGAGAGACTCATGTTGACAAACCAATCTTTCCTTCCAGTCAAATGTGATGAGCAACCTGAATCTAAGTACCATTGGTCATTGAATCTTTCTTCGTCTTTCATTGTGACCATCAACAACATCTCTTCTTCTTCGTGTTTTATAAGTCTTGCATCAATTTCTTGCCTCCTCGATATTGACTTGCATAATATCCATACTTATGACAGTTATAACACTGAATATGTCTTTTTGTCAAGTTTTCTTACACCACTTCTTCTTTTACTTGCAGCACCACCTCTGTGATTGCTTTGGTTTGAAGGTTGTCTCTGATTTGATGAACTACCTTCTTGTTGGTTTCCTCTACCATTCGAATTGTTGTAACTCCCATTACCTTTGTTACCATTCCATCTTCCTTTGTCCTTCTTTTCTTTTATTGAATACGCCTGCAGAGCTACATCATTCTTTGTCTTTCTTGGAGATCTTTCAGCCATTTTGTGTTCATGAGATTCAAGCGTCCCGTGAAGCTCTTCTTTTGTCATGCTTGACAAATCCTTTGATTCTTTTATGGCTACTACCCCATGATCGAATTTTGGATTCAATGACCTCAAGATCTTTGTAACTACTGGTCTTGATGTTAACACTTCTCCACAAATCTTGATTTGATTCACCGGTCTTGTTACCCTATTGAAGAAATCAATTATGCTTTCACTTTCTTCCATCTGAAGCAATTCATACGTTATTTTGCGCGTTTATAACTTCGCCTTTCTCACCTTCTCAACGCCTCCAAATGATTTCTCTAGGATGTCTCACGCTTCATTTGTCGAGTCTACATCCCTAACTTTCTCAAAGTTTCTAGATCAATGCATTGATGGATTATGAAGATGGATTTAAAATATTTCTTCTTCAAATCTTTGTATGTAGCCTTTTTTTTCATCTATAACATTATTTCTCATTGGTGTTACTTCATTCTTCATAAAATCCCAATAATCTTGATATCAGAAAACAACATTCATCTGCTTATAATTCTTACCATTCAAGATTTGAAGATTCGTTGAAAAATGCTCGTTCGGATGAGAAGTCATTGCATTATGCCTCTCCGGAATCACAGTCAGAGCTCTAAATATCATATTTTAGAATTAACTCCAATCTTGGTGATAATCCGAATCAATCTTGATTGAACGAGAATCAATCTTTCTGATTGATTGTTTCTCTCATTCCTCACTCTTTACTCGAGTGGTCAACCACTCCTTAGTTGCAAGATGATTCATCCACAAAATGATTTGAAAGAAAATAAATTCGTGAAAGTGAATTGAAGAAAAAAAGAGAAATTAGGGTTTTGGAAGAAAGTGGAAGAAGGTGTATCAAATTCTGCAGAGTTTCTCTCTGCGTTTATTCACTCTGAATTTCTCTTATTCAACTATTTACAATAGTAAGATACCTCCTTATTTATATATGAGATTACTTGCACACCAAGTAATCTCTAACTAACTAACAAAAAACAAAATAAATGTTAAGTTCAATTCTATTGAGGTTAGCTCCTTCGACAACTATCTACTTTAACTACTATTAAATACATCCGTCTTCGACTCTATCACATTTTACAAGCATATTTAACACAAAGAATTACATATTTAACAATAAATACTTTAGGAATGAACTAGGTTCAAACACCTACTTCATATATTTGTATATTGTTTACACCATGTTGTTGTTGCTCATAATGAGGTTATATAGCTTGACTATCTCTATCGGAGACTTGTCTCTCGAATAAATCACTTTTCCTTTGTGACGACGAATACGAATCATATTTGCAATATAATGAGAAGAGATGTGGAAAAATGAATCACATTACACCTCTATTTATACTAAAAATAACACAAAGCATACTAGTAACTGTGAGGACATAAAGTCATTTGTTTTGTAAAAAATGTCAATGCATTAGAAGTCACTAATTTCTATGATAAAGAGAAGATTAAGCATAATTTACTAAATATGTATCAACTTATTTTAGTAGATGAGTCTCTTATATATAGAGAACTCATATGGTTGTTTATGCATCATCCTATAATCATTCAATTGTGTTTCTTCTCATTTATATTCTCTTCTCTTATATTTTAGCTGTATTATAATTATTTCATATTATTCTGATACCCAACAGTGGTATAAGAGCATTTGGTGTTGGTCCATATCCCGCTGCAAATATTATTCACGGTGAAATTGTGCAAGCCGGTTTAATTGAAATTACCATGACGGCAAAATTTGAGATTGAGAAGTTCAATGGGAGTAATTTCTCCCTGTGGAAATTGAAGATAAAGGCAATCCTGAGGAAGGATAATTGCTTAGCAGCAATTGAAGATAGAACTGAGGGAATATCTGATGAGAAGTGGAATGAGATGGATAACAACATTGTTGCCGACTTGCACTTAGCATTGGCGGATTCAGTTTTGTCTAGTGTTCCGAAAAGAAAACTGCAAAGGAGATTTGGGATGTTCTAATCAAATTGTACGAGGTCAAGTCACTTCACAACAAAATTTTCTTAAAGAGAAGACTCTACACTCTTCGAATGAGTGAATCCACATATGTGACAAATCACATCAACACTCTTAATACGATGTTTGCTCAACTTACATCGACAAATTTCACCATAGCAGAAAATGAACATGCAGAACTTCTACTTCAGAGCTTACCAGATTCATATGATCCACTTGTTGTCAACTTAACAAATAATAATGTTACAGACCGTCTATACTTTGATGATGTTGTCGGAGCTATTCTTGAGGAAGAGTCCAGGCATATAAATAAGGAAGACCGCCAAGAAAACTCAAAACAAGTAGAAGCTTTGACAATGACAAGAGGCATATCAGTGGAACGTGGCCCCAGTGAGAGCCAAAATCATGGTAGATCAAAATCTCAAAGTAAGATGAATGTGAGATGCAACAATTGTGGCAAGAAAGGGCACTTGAAAAGATTGTTGGTTTAAGAAGAATGGTGAGAAGTCTTCTGAGGCAAGTTCATCTCAAGGATGTATTGCCAATACCTCTGATGATGGAGAGATTCTATATAGCGAAGAAACAACTAATTCCAAAGGTAGTAAATAGCTCACTGATGTTTGGATAATTGATTCAGGAGCAACATGGCAAATGACTCCTCGACAAGATTGGTTTTACACTTATCAACCTATCTCAGAAGGATCCGTGTTCATGGGAAACGATTACGCCTTAGAAATTGCTTGTGTCGGTATTGTCAAAATAAAAATGTATGATGGTACAATTCGCATAATTCAAGAGGTACGACATGTGAAAGGTTTAAAGAAAAAATTATTGTCTATTGGACAATTAGATGATCTCGGGTGCAAGACCCATGTTGAAGACTTACACATAAAATCACTAAAAATACCAAGTCATACGAACTCATAAGCTACCTAACATTAAGGGCACAAAGTTTAGTTACCGGTAGTTGTTAAATAGATAATTTAAAGCTTTAAGATACTTGTCTTTCTTCACAATTCTAGTAGTCCATAAATAGATAATTTAAAGCTTTAAGATACTTGTCGTTCTTCACAGTTCTAGTAGTCCATAAATCCTTTTCAACAACAGCTATAAGACCATACAAAACTTTGTTAGGCCACATGTTTCTTGGGCGAGTTTTTCTCACTAAGGAGTGGTGGGTGGGTTCTCTCACTTATAAATTTCTCAATATTTCTCAATACTCCCCCTCAATTATGAATCTTACTTCCACAAACTCTTGTACCGCACAAAACGTTTCTTATTCACCATACTGGCGCCATTGACACTCTTCAACGACACTGACAGCGTTGACTTTCGATACAAGTAACCCGGTCCCTTTCTGTTGTGAGACTTCTTCTTTTGGAGCAACACCTTTGTGAGAGACACACCACATATTCACCTTGGGGGAGTTTTTCTCACTAGGGAGTATTGAACATTGTGGGTAGAGTAACACCTTTGTGAGAGACACACCACGTATTTACCCAAAACCTTAAGGTGATAGGTGGGTGGGTTCTCTCACTTATAAATGCTCAAGTTTTCACATTTCTAACCAATGTGGGACTATTATCTACACTACTCACATTTGATACATTCTCAATAATGTTTACATACTGAAGAGGGAGACAATAAATCATAAATGAGAGTATTCTGGTTAGCTTATGAATCAACTTATAAATAAACACATACTATCATCATCATTTATCAATAAACTCAGGTTAAAACAACTTATTCATCTTCGTTTAACAACTTTTAAGTTAAACAAATACTTTTGAAGTCATTCATAAATAACAAGTGCTTAACAAAAGCCTAGGTCTCATATTTTCTAAGTCAATGGCTCCATTTTCTTATAGATGAGGTTATATAGCTTGACTATCTCTATCGGAGACTTGTCTCTTGAATAAATCACTTTTCCTTTGTGGCGACGAATACGAATCATATTTGCAATATAATAAGAAGAGATGTGGAAAAATGAATCACATTACACTTCTATTTATACTAAAAATAACATAACACATACTAGTAACAATCTAATTGGCGACTGCACCTAAAACTTAAACATATACATCAATTAAATTGGCAGCACTAGGTGTAGAAGTCAATCAAATTGGTTACACCTCTTTAAATTAGAAAGCAGTCGCCAATTAATTTGACATCAATGCTTTGACGTGTTGTTTTTCTTTTAAAGTGGGGTAGTTTGAGAACTTATCTAAAATATGAGTTATTTTGAAAAGAAAAAAAAAATATTTAGTTAAAAAATTAAAGATGTGTGAAGACTTTTATTTAAAATGACCACTTACTATTTATGAATTATTCAAGTGAATGCCAAAACCAAGTCTTAGAGTTAGAAAAAAACACGACAACATGTTTCAAGTAGACAGATTTGGCTTTAAATTCACTAAATAGACAAGCCAAACATCATTGTTCATTTCATCAACTTGACTTAGTCTTCTGAGAACTAGTCAACAATAAATCTTCCAACTACTCTCTCCAATCCCATTTTATTGGTTTGGTTCTATGAGTAACTCATTACAGAGTATAGAGTATATATTAAGTTTTCTTTCAAAAAAATATTTATTTAGTCAATTTTTTTAATTAAGTATTGATTAATAAATTAAGGATGAATATTAAAGATACATCATAATAAATTATGAATTTCATTAAAATAGCAATCTTAATTTTATTTACTATCCACCAGCCAAACTCGGATTTTATATATCACTTGATTTCAGATAACTTCATTAAAAACTATTGTGTTATTGTCTAATATATATATTTTTATTATATTTTATATCAATTAAATTGAAAAAGAAATATTACAAGTTGATAAGAAAATATAAATAATAGAGTAAAATAAGAAAAAATAATTAATATTTTATAATATTGCAAGAAAATTAAAATAGTACAAAAATATTTTGATAAAACAAATAAATGAAAAGGATGAAATAATTGTTGACAAGCATGTCTCACACAATGATCTGAACATAATAATAATAATAATAATAATTATTATTATTATTATTATTATTATTATTATTATTATTATTATTATGATAATTATAATAATAATAATAATAATAATAATAATAATAATAATAATAATAATAATAATAATAATAATAATAATAATAATAATAGATAGATATATATATATATTTTCAAAGTTGACAATTAACTTTTTAGTAAAAAAAATTTGAAGACATGATCTTTTCTAAATAAATTTTGAAGACATGATCTTTTCTAAGTTCAATCAATTGATGACATTGACACCTCTTTGAACTCTTAAGAATCAATTTAGTTTAATTTTGTAATAATGATGTCAATATTTAAGTCTTTGAATTATTACATATTTGCAATTTTCTGAATTTCTGCCACCTTATCAAATGTACTCCTAAAAATTGGATTTAATTTGCTAATCAACATTTCCAAGTTATGTTTACCAAAAAAAAAAAACTAGTATTTTTTTTACTTCTTCATATGCATGATAGAACTTAATAAAAACAAAAATAAATAATAAGAGCAAGATTTTGTTGGCTTATTTGACCCGGCTATTTTACTTCTTCTAATGAAACTTTGAAAGAAAATAAACTTAATGTGAATTGGTATAAGTTTAAAAATTCCAACTCAAATGTTTTCAAATATTGAAGATTATCAATAAAAAAATCATTTATTTACTAAACAAATAAATTAACTAGTAGAAAAACACAGAAACAGACCAAACCTTTAAAATCTTCTCAAAATTCATATACAAGTACAAATTTTTAAATGTGATGAAACTGTACATAACCATCTATAATTAAAAAACTCATACAGTATGAATAAACCAGAAACACAGGCCTAAGAATAGATCTTACTAACAAGACAAATGTGTAATTTCCTCCAACTACATGCTTTACTAAAGAAACTAATTTCTGTTGTTGATCGGATCAAGCACGGATAATCTCAACTTCCAATAGAAAATCGATCAAATTCAGAGTCGCGTAAGAGGTTTGAATTCTATCGAATGCATGATATACCACGGCATACTATTAACCAGATGACAAATAATATTATACACACAGCTGCATCGATAGCTAGAACAATACGTACTTGGCGCCACCATTTCTTACGAACGGTATGTGGGGCTGATCTAATCCTCGTTGAACCGATATCCTTTTGCAAAGAAGAAGATGCACCTGCGCCGCCTTGGCTAATACCGTCCAGATTTCCTGAATCAGCCCTTACTCCTCTATCTGAAGATTTTCGATGCTCCTCTAACTCAACATCTCTCATTACAATCACGTGATCCTTTACTTTCTTTTTTTCTGGTTTGCTCGATTTTCCCAATAATGGGGCTTTTGTTGAAACAGCGCCTTCGATTTGGCCATTCAAATTATTCGGTGATGGAGACAGACCATCATAGGAAGCTTCGTCCCTCCAATTACTACCACTACGTGAGACATTCTCTAACGAAGTGATCAGATTGCGAATGACAGGAACCAGTTTCTCTTGAATGTTAGTTGAATTCATGTTTGGCGAAAAACCCCTTGAACCTTTTCTAGCTACCTTTCTGAACTCATCTCTAACGTGTTCCAAAAACCGAAGAACTACCAAGTTACCAAGACCTTCATCAACAATTGTGAAGTAAACATATCCATCTTCCATTAGAAATTCATAAGTCCTTTTACCTATTGTCTCAAAATACCATCTGTGAAAAGAAGGTGCGGCCTCCAAGCACAAGGCCGCGATTTTCTCAACTTCTTCACTTCCGCCGCTATATGCATACAGGACGTGGTTACCTTTAGAAACACAACAGTAGTGAACTTTATTTTGAATTGAATCCATTGACGACCGACCGTTCAATAAATATATCCCGTATCAAATCGCAACCAGATGTTAACTTGATATCGGAAAACAACAATATCCCGTTACCATAAAAATCAAACAAACCAGAATCTTCAAGTCTTGTCTCAAACAAAAGTCGTCAACGTAATAGGCAAAAACCAAGCGAAATTCTCGAAAACCGCCAGCTGCGAAATCAAAGACATTCAAGGTTACCAACACAAACCTTCAGCTAAGTAAATCATAAACACAACTCTTCATTCTTGCCAAGGGTCCAACTCCAACTTAACTATTCATATGGAAAAAAAGGCAAATATTCTTTTAGTAAAGAAACAAATACTAGTAAATATAGTAAGTAATAACAACAAGCAACATGCATATATAAAAACAAAACTCCAATCAAATGATAAGAAGCACCAACACTTCAAAAATAATATAGGATCCGGATTCCATAAAGTCGCAGACAGCCTGCGTCACGCCGCCAGACACTTCAGATAGAATATGGAATAAGGATTCCATTAAGTTACAAACTGCGTGCACTCACACAGTCAGGATCCGTGACCGTCTGATCATAGTGGACACGACCAGACGGTTACGTATTATCTGACTGCGTGAATGCATGCAGTCACATCCTATACTGAATCCAAATTTTCGAATAAGTGCGCCCATCCGGCACAGGACAAAACACAGTCACTCTGATTTTCTCAAATTATTACCGATATCCACGTGTCAGTGAAATCTTCTGCTGCTTATTCATAGATTAAATGTTGAGATAACCATATCAGATCTTCAACCAAAAGATCATAAAATCTACAAACTCAACATAAAAAACCCTAAAAAAATTCTAAAAAAGGAGAAACTTGAAATCTACAACAGCAATTCAAATATCTTGAAGTGAAGTCAAAGATCCAAAACACAATCAAGTTAAAAAAATAAAAACAAACTAAAACCTACTTAGTTAAACCAAAATGGGGTTATGAAATCAAACTTAATAAACACTAATTTCCACTAACTCTTAGATTAAATTTTGTCTCAAATCAAAATCCAATCACAAGTGTTGCAGAACTTAAATTGAAACTTGAAAACTAAGAACATGAAAATAGATCATACCTGATGCATGTGTGGTGGGTGGAGAGAGAGAGAGAGAGAGAGAGAGAGAGAGAGAGAGAGAGAGAGAGGACGAAGAAGAAGAGAACGAAAAAGTCTGATTCAGATTTTGTTTCCCATAGTCGAATAATTATTATGTAAATTTAATAATTCAAATTTATAAATAATAAAATTACTCTTTTAATAAAAAAAATGTATGCATATATGATATCTTAATTAATTCAATCAATTCTCTAAATTACAAAATAAAGATGAGAAAAATTTTAAACATCTTTATGTAAAAATATGTTTCGGTTAGACTTGAACTAAAAAACCGTGTTGACGCAGTATTTTAAGTATTTTTTGGACTAAATTTTTAGACTTTGTTAAGTTATCGAGGGTTGAAAACTTTCATTTTAAATTATCTTAGATGTGCATTTATTTGTAAATGTAGTAAAAATATGAGATTAAAAAAAGAAAAATTTAAAAATAATAATAAAGTTAAATTGAAATAGTAATACCAACAATATTATAAATAGTATGATTAAGGCATAATTAATCCTTAGATTGTTTATCTTTAAGCGAAGTTTCGTTTGATTCTCTAATTAAAAAATATTATGTATTGATACCTTAACTTCTCTTCCGTTAAATTAATTGGTCCCTCCCGTTAGTTAGTGTGAAAAAATGTTAAGTATGGTTGAGGTGGCACGTCGAATATGCAATCATTCAAGTTAACGCTTAGCTGATGTGTTATAAATAATTTAGGATTCGTATTTTCCCAATCTTCATCTTCCTCCTTCGTTTTTCACTGTTCATACATCCATCTTCCATCGTACATTTGAATTCCTCCATCTTCCATTTGTGCTTCAATGTCTAAGAATGCAAGAATGTTTCAATCACAAGCTTTGGTACATTTGGATATGTGTGTCATAGAAACAAGATAATGGAGTGTTTTTGCCAAGATGATAGTGTTCTTCGTATTGTTAGTGATGTGAACAGTGTCAACTATGGGAGAAAATTTTGGGGTTCTAGAAATTACAGAAATCGCATGGACAAGGGGTGTAATTTCTTTAAGTGGTTAGGGGATGAATTTGTTGATGATAGGGATTTAAAGCTTGAAAGACAAAAGAAGAAAATTAACAAATTGAAGAATGAGGATATCCACACTAAAGGATGGTTGAAAATTTCCATTGTGGTTGGGATGTTGAGCTTAGGGTTGAACCTTGTGTTTGTAACAATGTATTTCAATTAGGATTAGGATAATTAAGTGTTCTGTTTTCACAATATGAATGTAATCTTCTATTTATTTAATGAAGAATGTTAGTGTCTGTTTTAACAAAGTGTTCGGTTTGTACATTATTCTCTGTTTTAACATTGATACATAACTGGTATAAAAGTTGGAACAAAATATAACCAATTTTAATACATATTTATAACATTCCAAAAAGTGATATAAAAATGCATTATAAGCCATTGTCATTAAGCCATTATAAGGCACTAACATAACATTATAAAATGGCATTATAAGCCATTGTAAATAAGCCATTATAAGGCACTAAATAACATTACAAAAAGGCATTATAAGTCATTATAAGGCACTAAAATAACATTACAAAAGCCATTATAAGGCATAACAAACATCACAACAAACATCAAGGTTGACTTGAAACATACTTCTCAACCTTTTGAAGTTTTTTTTTTCTTTTTGGGTGGTGGCTGACTTGAAACTATTGGTTGTGGTGGCTGACTTGAAATTGTTGGTTGTGGTGGCTGACTTGAAATTATTAATTATGGTTCCTGAGTTGTGGCTCCTTCTATTACCTGGGTTGGAGGTACTACTGGTTATGGCAGTTTAGAGGTGGTCTTGTTGTGACCTTCATTGTGGCAACGACTGCACTTGATTCCATGATTTTCCCTTTTCAAGTGTGTCTCATCCCTCACTATTTATCCAGTTTCTCTATTCCTCTTTTTCTTGGGACTTTCAGATTGTCTCTTTATTGGTGGTGGCTGGAGATTAACAACATTAGATTTAATCCACAAAGCTTCCCCATTAACTAGATAAACAACTGGTGAATAATAAGCTTCATATAGTTCGTTCTTATAACAGTCGGGTACAAAATCATCAATTTGTAAATGTTGATCCTTCATGCATGACATTGCATGACAACATGGCAGCCATGTCAGCATCCACATTCTACATGAGCATTCTTTCTTGAAAAGATTGACAACATATTTTTCTCCATTTAGTGATATATGCCTAACCTCGTAGTCATATTCACTTACACGCTTGTAATATTCAACATTCAGCATAGACATTTAATAGAGTAAAAGGACAACAAATTAATCATTACCTCACAATCCAATAGTTTATTTTCTGTGATTCCATTTCCATCCTCTTTTTGATGTTTGGTAGTATTGTGTCTTCATATTTGTCAATATTTTGCCTATTTGATTCCCATCTTTGCATTATATACACTCTAATTTCTTCAAGCATTGTCACAATTGGCTTGGCTCTAGCAGCTACAAAGACAGAGTTGAATGCCTCAGACATATTATTGACCAAACTATCACAGCCTGTACTTGTCCTGAACCTTGATTTGCTCCAGAATCTTGGTGGAATTTTGATGAAATGTTTGAATGCCTCTTCATTGACTCCCTCGATTTCAAGCATTATTTTCTCTCAAGCATTCACATGACTTACAGTTGCAGCCCTCCACATCAATTTCTTCGATTTAAGGCCAGGGAACTTCTTCCTAAAGTTTTTATATAAATGCCTGACTCGAAACCTCTAGTCAACATTACCAAGTAACTCCTCAATAACTGGTAACAAACCCTGCAATCAGAAATTTTCAAGGTGTTAAAACAGATGGTGATATATATGAAATAAGTAAAATTCAAAGTTAGAGTTAACCTTTTGTTGATCACTTATGAAGGTATAGGTTTTGCACAATCTAACTCCTTCCAAATAAGTTGTCAATAATTCTAAAAACCAACTCCATTAATATTTAGTCTCACCCTTAACAACTGCATATGCAATTGGAAGCATTTGGTCATTTAGATCCCTCCCAATGTCAGTTAGTATTTGTCCATCATAGTATCCCTTTAAGAAACACCCATCCAATCCTATAATAGGCCTGCATTTGAAAAAACTTTCCTTACAAGCCTTGAGGCATATATACATCCTTTGGAAGTGAGGGTTCATTTGCCTCTCAGGGTGTTCACTATTTTCCTCTTCTCCTTGAAATGGATGACTTTTAATTTTAACAATTGATCCTGGATTTTCCCTTAACAGTTCATGTCCATAATCATGGATTCTTCTATATTGCTCCCTAAATTGCTCCCTAAATGAACCATCCACAATATCAACAGAAAATGGCTTTGCTATATATGCTAGTGCCTTGTTGATGCCTACATTCCACTTTTCATGTGTCTTCTCCATAATATCACTCAACTTCAAATTCGGGTTCTCTCTAACATTGCTTTGAATCTTTTTTCCTAACCACTTGGAATTTAGGAACATAATCTTATAATCCCTGCTACATGTATGTTTGTCCATTATTGTCCTCAATTGCCAAGTTTCTTGCCCTTTTATATTTGCACAGTATGCCTCTCATGGACAACCATCCTTGCACTTCACTCTCATCCTCTTTTTGTCATTTTTCTTAAATTTCAAGTTTCTTCCTGAATGTATAGCATAGGTTCTTATAGCCTCCTTAAAGTCATCATTTGTAGCAAAATAAGTCTCTACTTCCCATTTATAGTCTTCCATATTTTTGGAAGCTTGAAGATTACAAAGGCATCCTTTATAATCTCACTATTATCACCATCATACTCATGAGGTAGTTCATCATTATCATACTCTTCAATGTCACTTAATCCTTTTAAATTTGGCTTTTAGACCTCACCTTCATTCACAATATCAAGTAAGCCAATCCTTTCACTTGATCCTTCCATATTTCCCTTGTCATTTCCCTTGCCTTTTGGTTTTTCATTGGCCTTACCCTTTGCCTTGCCCTTTTCCTTGACTTTTTTACTCACTTCCTTGTCATCAACTATTATCTATCCATTAATTCCTATATCATTTTCTGAATCTTCAAAATTCACATCCAAAGCACTGTCTTCACTACCCTCTACCTCCACCTCCACTTCTACTTGGATAACATTAACTCCATTGACTTCAAATTGGTTACAGTTGAGTCCCTCAGTGTCACAGTTTATCCCTTCTTCATCCATATTATCCTCAGTGTCACAGTTTATCCCTTCTTCACCCATATTCTCCTAAATGTCACATTTTGTCCATTCTTCACTCATATTCTCCTCAATGTCACATTGTATCCCTTCATCACCCACATTCTCCTCAATGACACATTTTGTCCCTTCATCACCCACATTTTCCTCAATGTCATAGTGCGTCCCATCATCACCCACATTATCCCCAATGTCACAATTTGTCCCGTCATTGTAACACCCTTCTAAAATACCCCAAATATTTAATCAAAACAACAACTATATCAATCAGAGTAAATATGCAATCAAGGGTGTCACACAATTATTTCACACCATTCACCATAATAATTGTCATGCTCTTTTATTTAATCAAAATAAACATTTGCATAATTCGCAGCGGATAGAAATCTCATAAATCATGTAAAACATGTAACACATTACATGTAAAATTATTCAACAAGGTAAAAACATCCCGTCCCGATGTTACATCTATCAGAGCACGACCCACTAAGGAGACTACACTAGACTCCAAGTACTAGCTCCTACTCAATCACTGCTCGTTACCTGAAAAATAGTTGTAAGGGTGAGTTCCTCAATCGATATAATAAGCATTATAAAATATCATGTCATGTTAAGTAATTTAACATATTAATCACCCTAATCACATCACACATTCAGTAACGGCACATCAATTCAAATATCATACTCCATACCAACAATATTCATATTCATACTCAATGCCAACACAAACGCACGTATAATATTGGAATACATCCATTCATATTATACGCCATACATACATTATGCAATGAGACTCCATGCATGCGGTACCGACTATTTGTGAACATATAGTTCACCTCACCGTCCAAATCCAGGAACGGCTACTGTAAGACCCCAATTTTGGGCCCTAAGATCCCTCATAGCTCATATCATACATATCATTGTCTCAAGGATCACTGCATGCCCTAGCTTTCCTCCTAGTGGGTTGATGGCCTTGTGAGTTGATTTCTTGATCACCAAGCATACTTTGCATTTGTATATCTTTGCTTTCATATGTTTATCATTCAAAAAGTACAAAAATATTGTCAGTCTAACCCTGTTGCTTGCAGTTGAAGCAATCATCAGCAATTAGGTCAAAGATGGTCAACAGTCAGTCAAAGCAATGGATGGTGGCCATTCTTGCAGAATTTGGGCACCATGATCAATAATCAAGAGTTCATACAACTTGGGACATCATTTGAAGTCAAGTTCTCAAGGAATTAGGGTTTGGAATTCATCAGAAGTGGTTCAGTCACTCAAAACCCTAGAAAAGTCAAACTTGGTCAACTGTGGATTTAATCAGTGATTTGATGGATAAAATTGATTTGAAGGAGCTCATTCATGCTTATATAAGCCTCATCTATCATGTCAAACCTCTTCATGGAAGAAAATCAAGTCAAACAGAAAATTTCCCAAAATAGCAAGTGGACCTGTAATTTCAACTGCCAAAAATGGAAACTTCTTGATCCTCAACTTACATCATGATACAAGCTTCAAATGAATTTTTTCCCAACATGAAAGTTGAAGATCTTGGTCTCCCATTTTCAAAAAGTCCAAGAACTCTCAAATACCATGTGTGGTTGTCAAGATATGATCAATTCATTTTCATCAATTTTTGAACTTCAAAGGGCCATATCTCTCAAACCATAAGGCCAAATTTGGTGGGGTTTTTTCCTACAAACCACATTTTTCCTCCTCTTTCCAAAAATATAAATTTCATTCACCAAAACCTTGCCAATCAAAATGGCATTTTTTGACCTATTTCATTTAAAAACCAAGTTTGACTCATAGTTGACTTTTTGATTCTTTGACTTTTTCTCACTTTGGTCAATTGGGAAATGTTTAGAATCATATTTGAAACTTGCTCCAAGCTTAAATTCATGTTCATACCACCATTATGCCATCATTTTGGACCAAAGTTGCATAACTTGGTATTTTTGCAAATAGCATCATTAAGTAAGAGCAAGGTTAGCATTTCTTGTACAGACCAAAAACAGCAACTTGGAAGGTGATTTGCAGCCTGTTTGTGGCCCAATTCGTGTACAGCTTACACCCTCCTTAAACCATTGGTTCACACTTAGCAAATTGCATTTTGATTTCACTTAACTAAACCAGCTTAGCATTGGATTAGTGGACTTAAAACAGACAATATAAAGATCATTCTGAGCATTTTGCAACCCTAGAATAGCAGCCTCCAAGTTCAGAAAACAGACATTCTCTCTTTCTTGCATATTGGCTCGACTTGGATTTCTGCTCAAAGGTCTCAAAGAAACTCGAGCACCCTTGGTTGTTCCATGATTTAGACAACATTTGGAAGTTCTTTCAAGCATAAAACATCCTCTGCACAGCTTTCATCATGTTCTGCTTTCAAAGAAATCCTTCAATGGCAGTTTGGGTTTAGAGTGGAACCAAGCAAGTTTGAACTGATCTTCTTCAAGCATTCATCACTATCAACCATTATTTGCATCTGTTTGAGCTTAAACCCACCAAAACAACACTGCACCTCGAATTTCTCCAAATCAAGTAAGTTTTTCGAATCCTTTATTTTTCCAAATCATGCCATGTATAATGTAGTTCCTCCTTTGCTGATTGTTGTGAACTGTAAGTTTTTGAAAATGGTTAGATATTGGTGAAGATATGCTGATCTGCAGTTTAGTGTTCATGTGTGTTTTTGCTCGAATCTTGGTTGTATGTGCATTTTGATGAAAATAGATCATGGATTATGTATGTACAATGTTTACTGAGTATATTGCCATGCTTGATTGTTGTTTCTGGGATTTTTGTTCTTGGTCGATTTCTGGATTTGAATGATGATGATTACTGCTGCTTTTTAAACCCTAAAGCCTGTCCAGGAAGTTCATGAGAAATTATGTTTGGTTGTTGCTAAATGTTGTTGCCTGAACACCAATGCCATGTTATTGTGTGATTTTGCTTGAAGCTTGTTTTATGATGATGAACACATGATGTTTGCTGTTGAAACTCTAGAGCCATTTCCCAGATTTTGTTGTTGGCTGCTGTTGTTCTATGTTGCACGAATATTACGGTTGTGGTACCATGTGGTCTGCATGATTTTGTTTGAGATTTGTTTGCCATGATGATTGATTGAAGATGAGCATATGAGCTGCATTGCTGCTGTTAAACCCTAGGGTTTATGTTTAAACCCAGAATTTGAACATGATTGGCCGTGTACTGTTCCATTGGGAACTGGCCAATCACAACATTTCCCGTGTCCCTTCAAAACGGGGCGTTTTGCTTAAGTGACAAGTTATTTACCAATATGCCATTCAGTTGACCATTGTTTGACTTATGCCATGTTGCTTGTTCATGCTTATTCCAATTTTGCATCCAACTTTGAAAATTAATTTCTCACTCAATTCAAACCCAAAAATCATGAAACTTTTTCCATCATGTTCATGAATGAGTCTAGTATTTAATTATGATTTTTAATCATTTTTTGGTTGACTGGATTTTAATTGGTAATTGGTTTCCTAACAAGTATGCATATTTGACACCCTTTGCCATTTCAATTGTGAAATACTCATGATGTATCCATTGCCCCTGAAACTTTTTGTGGTGAAACTAGACTCATTTACCTTTGTTTCCATATAAAGTTTGTGCATTTATCATATGTGGTGGGTGAGCTTCAAATTTTTGAAGTTATGTGTTACATTTGGTGTCACACCATGAATGTGCATTTTCCCAATTTTTGTTCACATGCTTCCCTACATCCAATTGACCCTAAATTTTGCATGAATCCTCTATCACATGTCTAGTTTGTGTATGAATTTTCTTGGAATTAATCATGCTGTTTCCAATTTATTTGAGAATTTTCTTCCCTGCCTAGTCAATGGTTGACTTTATGTGACACATGATGCCAAATCCTTTGTGAAATCCTCATACCATATTGTATGACCATGAAATTTCATATGTGATAACTAGACACCTTGAGCTTTGCATTGGTGTTAATCTCATTCATTTCTCATTTGTTTTCAATTTGATATGATTTTTTTGAAGTTGACCCATGTTTGTTGACTCTCATTATGCTTACTTGAATTTGGTTTGACTTCATGATTTTAATTGACTGCCTTCCTCTCATCCAAATGCAATGAAATTTGACATGCTTGCCATGCTAGATGTTAGGATTGAATGTGATTTATTTGATAATTTTTGAGATTGTTTGGGTTGACTTTTGAATGAAGTCTTGCTGTTGACCTATTTGTGCTTTCTTTTGCCATGCTTTGCATTCTTTTGTGTATGAAATGACAATGATGCATGATTTGATTGTGAATCCAATTGAGATAGCTTCTTAAATGTTTGAACATGATTTGGGTTGACTTTTCTTTGCTGTTTGACTTTTTTTCTTTCATCCTTGACCCTAGGCTAGTCCTAGTGGTCTTTTAAGCTTACAATTGAGCTATTGTTTCAGGTTAAGCACCAATGCCTCAAAGATCATTCAAATTTGATTGAGTTGAATTGTTTATCATGTGCTAACCCTTGTTTTGTAGGTTGACTCATGTAACTTGAGTCTTTGTGCCTTGCGCAATTGGTCCCTCTGTGGTTGACTATTGGTTCATTTCCTTTTGATTTTGACTGTTGAGCTGTTTACTAATTGTTTTGACTTTTTCAGGTACTTTAGTTGCTTAAGTTCTCTGAACTTGCTTGCTTTGCTATTTAGCATTTGCTTTGAGGTATAAACCTTTCTTCTTCATGTAGTCTGGAGACCCGGTCTGTTATTTGACCGGGCAAACTGTCTGAAGTCCTCCTTAAGAGGCAATGCCTGTGTGTGTTTAAAATTGTCCCAAGCAGGAAAAGTCCTTCAAGTAAGGCAATTGGTGGAAGGTAGGGATAAGTAATCTATCCCCCACTATTCAGTGTGTCCTCTCTCTGCTCCCATTACATGGTTGAAGCATTGAGATAAAAACCCAAGATCTAATCGAGTCAATAATGGGGAAAGAGTTCCATCTTTCTGAACTCCCCCACTTTCTATTATCTGATGCTCTCTCTGATCTGAGATAGAAGCAATGAGGCACACCCCTCATCTCCTATTCATCTGCTTCACCTTAGCCTCTCAATGGCAAGGTTAAGAGCGACCTTTACCTATTACAGTGGACTTTCATAGTCAAACCCTCTTGTGTGAGCCCCCATTGTTTGGCTATAGAGTGTGTTGTTTGATATTCATTTGATTGACTGATTGCTTCATATGCACTTGTTGCCTGTATGTTATGCATTTATCATCATCATCAATTGCCATTAGTGCATGTTCATCTCATTTGCCTGTGTGCTATCATTGTTGTTTGCCCATTGAGGACAATTGTAAGTCCATCTCTTTTGGCCATTGCTCCTATGACATGGAAGTGAGTATAAGACCTCCTTGGTCACTCATATCTTCTGTCATTGCTTTGTTTTGTATGTGAGGATACAGTTATAAGTCCCTGCAAGTTGGCATCTGTTTTCCTGTGATCATAATCTGTTTTGTTTGATTATATGAGAAATTGCAATTGTAAGTCCCGGCAAGTTGGCATTTGCTTTCTCATCATCTCATGTTGCATTGTTCTTGTATGTGAGGATCCTTGTAAGTCCCTGCAATGAGGCATTGGTATTCCTATGATCATATGTGTGGAGTTAACCTAAGTCCAGACAGATTGGCAGTTGACTTCCACATTTCATATCCCCATTTCTTGTTTTCTTCTGTGGAGATTAGTGTAAGACCATTGAGTGGCATCTGATATCCCATTCCGTTTTAGGAGATTGGTATAAGCCCAGTGATTGGCATCCGATATCCGCCTTTTGGATTTCATCTCTGTTTGTTTTCTATTATCCATTGCATTCCAAAGGACACACTTGAATCATCTGTTATATGATTTCAAGAAGTGAACCCTGAGAAGTTTTACAATCCACCCATATCCATTCACCCTCATTATGTCCTAAACCTTTTCACACTTTTGCTCTTCAAGTTGAATTAAGTGTTGTGCAAACATTCTCATGTTTTCTAACTAAAAACCTGGACTCAAGTCCTTGACTTTTTTCAAACTCCATTTCATAATACTTCTTTGAATCAATCTTAATCATACTTTGACTCATTTTCATAATCACAATCAATTAACTTCACTCATTCACTTGTTTTGGCTTTGTCCATTAATCTTTTCATGCATTAGCCATAGGTTTCAATTATCATTGTGGTTGATGTAAATCTTACCTATCCTTAGTGAGTCGACTATAAGTCTTCCGTACTGAAAACAGGGTTAACCCCTCTAGTGCGTCGAAGCTATCCTCACATGGTGGATGTTGTTCTTGGTCGAGTTTTCTCCCGTTGATAATGAAAAGCCTCAGTGCTATTGTTTAAAATTGAATCCACCAACTTTTGGAAATCTTTTAGCCGAACTATGGCGTTTTGATCCTTACCTTTAATGGAAGGTACGTAGGCAACGGGTTCATCCGTTCAAACACAAAAATAATTAACTTGTATATTCTTTTCTCATCATCCCAATCATGTTTGCACAATAATTATGTCATAACAAATAACAATCTTTTACAACAAGTGTGAAAAAGGGCTCCCTAGGAGTACCTAGGACGTAGTGGGTGCCTAACACCTTCCCATTGCGTAATTTACCCCTTACCCAGACTCTCTGATCTTTTTATTAGTTTTCTACGTGTAAAACTTCTTAGGCTTTTGTTCGCTTTTTAGCCAATCCTTTGGATAAATAAAAGTGCGGTGGCGACTCGAAAATTTCAAATGTATGCTTAGCTTATGATTTAACCAATAGATCATATGGCGACGAATACACCGTCACAGAAAAAGTGGCGACTCTGCTGGGGATAGAACCCTTGGTGGTATTGCCTACTTTTTCACCCTTGTTGTGATATATTATTATTTGTTATCTGACATATTTTTGTACAATTTGGGATAACTGTATTGATTGTAATGTGTGAATTGCTTGATATACATTGCTGTGTGCTTTGGTGATCTGTGAGATGAGTTCTGTACCCGAACTCGAGTGCACTCTAGGATAGGAGAATGGCATAGTCTTGTCGACTGGTGTGGAGTAGTCCTTAGCCAGTTGACTTGCGAGCCCATTCACTTGGTGGAGGTCATGTTGAACTAATAATGTCACACAAGTTATTTGTGGTTAGGCATTATTCTTTCAATCATGTTCCGCAGAAGCCAAGGACCTTAGTTTACCAAACCCATCTTGGCCTATTTTTAGGATCGTAGTGCGGAGGTCGTTCAGATGTCAGTTCTGATACGATTGTTACGCGATACTACACTCATAAGAGTTTCTCTTGAGAATATTCTTGGAATACGAGTATTCGTTCCTCCGATAATATTCGAAAGATGGAACGATGATTATGGGAACCTCTGATAGAACATGTCTGGCAGGTTTAAAACCCTAGTACACTCCCTTTGGGTGATTCTTAACCGAGACTCCATGCTCGTGACTCTCAACAAACCCGTGATTCGTGGTTGAGTCGTTCAAACATTGTTAATATCAATGGATCCCGGATCAGGTGTAAAAACCTAAAGTCCACCAAAGCGGCTGGTTGATATTAAGAATGTCTGAACCGGTTCATGTACCGTTAATATCAATGGAACTTGGGTGTCGATAAGGTGAAAACCTAAATCCACCAAAATGGATGATTGATATTAGGGATACATAGAGCTTTCCCACGACCTTTGTTTGGTGTGCTTTGCTTGATCCTTGAGTGTGTTTGTTGCATTCATACATTCACGCATCCATCCGCATTCATGTCATCAAAAAGAGAAAATTTTCAAGGAACTTAAAGGGTTTATTTGCAAAACTTTCAGACATGGAAAGACCAAAGAGGTATACAAAGAAGTACAGCTTCAGACAGCCTGATGTAAAAGAGTTAAGGAATCTGACATCGTATGTATTAGATCCCTTGGGTTTCAAAGCTCGATATGGGAAGCTTCTGCCGCTGTTGACTACTCAAGTGGATGAGGGATTGATGAGCACTCTTGCTCAGTTCTATGATCCGCTCTATCATTGCTTCTTATTTCCAGACTTCCAGCTGTTGCCGACTTTGGAAGAATACTCTCACCTCATTGGGATTCCTATTCTGGATCAAGTGCCGTTCAGTGGCTTAGAGAGTATTCTATCTGCTCGAGAGATTTCTAGCTTGTTACACATAGATGAAGACCTGATTAGAGCTAATCTGACTACCAAAGGCGGAATTCAGGGTTTTCCTTCCGAGTTCCTTATTACTCAAGCCACTTTCTATGGGAAGGCCATGAGTGAGGATGCCTTTGAGGCTTTATTTGTACTACTCATCTATGGATTGGTGCTGTTTCCCAACTTCGACAAGTTCGTGGATATGAATGCCATTAGGATCTTTTCAGTCCTTAATCCAGTTCCGACCTTGTTGGGTGATGCATATGTCTCCATGCATCTGAGGAATATGAAGAATGGAGGAGTTATTGTCTGCTGTCTACCCCTGCTGTACAAGTGGTTTATTTCGCACTTGCCGCAGACAATTGCTTTCAAGGAGAACAAGGGATGTCTACGGTGGTCTCAGAGACTCATGTCTCTCACCAATGATGATATCACCTGGTATGATCGCGTGTACGATACCGTCCAGATCATCGATTCTTGTGGTGAATTCCCCAATGTGCCTCTTCTTGGTACATGTGGTGGGATCAGCTACAACCCTACACTTGCACGTCGTCAGCTTGGGTTCCCCCTAAAGGATAAACCCAATAACATTCTGTTAGAAGGTGTATTCTTTCAGGAGGGTAAAGATCCCCAAGGCCTGAAAGCCAGATTTGTCCGCGCTTGGCGCAACATCCGCATAAAGAGTAGGAACGAATTGGGTCCGAAGAACTGTATTGCTTTGGAACCCTATACCTCTTGGGTCAGACAAAGAGCTGCCACCTACCTGATGCCATATGATTATCCAAGACCTACACAGTTGGATGAGGCTGGGCCTTCAACCCTCCCTACCCAACGTGTAGAGGAGTTGAGAGAAGAAGATCTTTCGCGTGCCTGGATCCGTGAGAGGGAGGAATTGCTGCAGCAGCTTAAGGAGAAAGATGCTATGATTGAATTTCTCGAGCACCGAGTGATCGACGATCCGAATGACGCTTGGACTTCTCTGCTTCCTCAGTCTTCCAAATTCTGGAAGAGGAAGTATGATCGACTTGCGAAGGAGAAGGCTGATATGGAGGCTGCCTATGAGAGAGAGATCAAGAAGTTGTGCACTTCTCGTCTTCCAGCATCCCGAGCTTCTAGGGATCCATAGGATGTCATTTACCTTCTCTCTTTGTAATAATTGAATCAAAAATGCTGTATTTCTTTGTTTCGATATATTTGAATGAAATATTTTCCATGAGCAATTAAAATGTTTAAATATTCAAAATATTGCAAATAGTACCCTAAGGGTTCCTTGAAAAACAAAGCATTTGCACAAGCATTTCATGCATCATTCTTGCATAAGCAGGTACTCTTTTTCTGGTCTTCTGGTTCTAACCTCTGCTCTTCATTTATTTTGAAGACAAGCTGACTCACCGGTACTATACAAGGGTCAACTCTGCCAGAATCATGGAGCAATTGGAACAAGAGAACCAAAGCCTAAGGGAAGAGGTCGCCAGACTTGGCGCTTTGATGGAGCAACTTCTTGCTGCCCAGAATCAGCCTGCTCCGCCACAGCCTGCAACTCCCGTGCAGAGGACGGTCATATCAGAGATTTCTACTTCTGCAGTGCCCGCCAGCGCCCCTACGCCCAATGCCATGCCTCCCGGTTTTCCTTGGGGGATGCCTCCTGGCTTTATGCCAGATATTCCTGCGCCAACATTTGCCCAAATGCCGGCATCTAGCCCGGTCCCTGTTCCCGCTCCTCCTGTCGTGCATACCATGCCGAGGGTAGACGACACCATTTATCACTCTGAGGCATCTGAGGGCTCAGATGTTCACGAGAAAATGGATGCAATGAACGATCAATTCCTCGAGCTGAGGAAGGAATTGAGAACTCTCAGAGGTAAAGATCTCTTCGGCAAGTCAGCAGCCGAACTTTGCCTGGTTCCCGGTGTGAAGATACCGATCAAGTTCAAGGTCCCAGACTTTGAAAAGTATAAAGGGAACACTTGTCCTTTGGCACACCTGGTCATGTATGCCAGGAAAATGTCCACGCAGACCGACAACGATCAACTCTTGATCCACTACTTCCAAGACAGTTTGTCTGGTGCTGCTCTCCGTTGGTACATGAGTCTGGATAGTGCCAACATCCGATCTTTCAACGATCTTGGCGAAGCTTTCGTCAAGCAATATAAGTATAACGTTGACATGGCGCCTGACAGAGATCAACTCAGGTCTATGTCACAAAAGGACAAGGAATCGTTCAAGGAGTACGCCCAGAGATGGCGTGAGCTGGCAGCTCAGATCACTCCACCATTAGAAGAGAAAGAGATGACCAAGATCTTTCTGAAGACTCTTGGGTCATTTTACTATGAGAGAATGGTGGCCAGCGCTCCCTCTGATTTCACCGAGATGGTGAACATGGGGATGCGTCTGGAAGAAGGCGTCCGGGAAGGACGATTGGCAAAAGATGACAGCTCTTCCTCTAAACGATATGGAGCGTTTAAAAGGAAAGAAGGGGAGGCCCACGCCGTGCAATCTCAGCCCAAACAACGAAGACCCTCTGTTCAGAGGAAGCCTGCACGACATTCCAGTCATCATCATCAGGTGGCTCACGTAGCGCCTGTTTTCAAGGACAATACTCCTCAACATCAGCAATATCAACCTCAACAGTATCAGCATCAGCAACAATATCAACAACCTCAATATCAACAACCTCGTCCACAGCAACAGGCTTACCAGCCTCGTGGGAATACGAGTAATCAAGCAAACACAGGTTATGAAAGGAAGAAGATCAGTTTTGATCTGATTCCTATGTCGTACGCAGAGCTATATCCCTCTCTAATAGAGCGAAAGCTGATTACTCCGAGAGATCCTCCGGCTATTCCGGTCAATCCTCAGTGGTGGTACAAGCCTGACCTACACTGTGTCTATCACTCTGGCGCTCCGGGCCATGATATTGAAAATTGTTTCCAGTTGAAGTCCAAGGTTCAGGACCTTGTGAGAAGCGGTATTCTGAGTTTTGAGGACTCAAGCCCAAACGTCACCAAGAACCCATTGCCGCCGCATGGGAAATCTGTCAATATGATCCAGGAGGACCTTGGGAAGTACAAGGTTAAATACATCAGTCATATCCGGCAGTCATTGGTTGGATTACATAAAATGCTGTGTCAGCACAGTTATTTGGAGCACAACCATGACAAGTGCCGCATCTGCTCGGTCAACCGCTTGGGTTGTGACCAAGTCCGTAGAGAACTGCAGAAGTTGCTGAATGAGGGTACCATTGAGATTCTCCAGAATCGCAATGTTGATGTTGTTGAGCCCGAAGTGAGTGTCATCTCCCCGGTATTCAAACTTCCAGACCCCGTTGTTATTCGGTACAATAGCAACAAGCCAAAGGCTTCCCCTGCTTTGATCATCAAGCCGGCCGGCCCTGTGCCTTATTCATCTGATCGAGCCGTACCTTTCCGGTATAATCCTGTCGCTGTCCAGGATGGGGTCGAAGTTCCTTTGCCGTCCACTTCCGTGACTAATATAGCTGACGTCAGTGGGCTGACCCGCAGTGGTCGTGTGTTTTCTGCGCCTGCTAAGGCTACTGTTGCTTCTGATACTGTTGAGCGCCCGGTAGGGAATGCTGTGAATGTTCAGAACCCGGCACTTGATGTTGCCAAACCCTCCTCCTCTGTACAAAAGACTCCTGTCTCTTCAGTTGTTGGCCCGAGTGGCATTATTGATGAAGAATCTGATGAGATGCTGAGGCTCATCAGAAAGAGTGAGTACAACATTGTAGACCAACTTCTACACACGCCTTCCAAGATTTCCATCCTTTCTTTATTGCTGAACTCAGAACCCCATCGGGAATCTCTGCAGAAAGTTTTGGACCTGGCGTATGTCGATCACGACGTCACCCTGGAACAATTTGATAATATAGTTGCAAACATTACCGCCTGCAACACTCTGAGCTTTTGTGACGCTGATCTCCCTGAGGAGGGAAGAGACCACAACATGGCCTTACACATATCAATGAATTGCAAATCTGATGCAATGTCCAATGTCTTGGTGGACATTGGATCATCTCTTAATGTATTGCCAAAATCCACACTCTCCAGACTATCATATCAAGGGCCTCCTATGAGGCAGAGTGGGGTTGTTGTAAAAGCTTTTGATGGGTCGCGTAAGACCGTGATTGGGGAAGTTGATCTCCCAATCAAAATTGGACCAAGTGATTTCCAGATCACTTTTCAAGTAATGGATATCCACCCATCTTACAGCTGTCTCTTAGGCAGACCATGGATTCACGAGGCTGGCGCCGTGACATCCACCCTACACCAGAAGCTGAAATTTGTGAAAAATAAGAAACTGGTTGTAGTAGGGGGAGAAAAGGCTCTCCTGGTCAGTAATTTGTCTTCTTTCTCGTACATTGACGCAGAGGATGAAGTTGGGACTCAGTTCCAAGCTTTATCTATTGATAAACCAATCGAGAAGAAGTCTCCTTCATTCACTTCCTACCGAGATGCAAAACTGGCCATTGAATGTGGTGCAGTTGCTGGATTAGGGAAAGTGCTTGAACTTGAAGATAACCGATCCCGGGCTGGCATTGGCTATGATTCTGGGGCATGCAACGAGCAAGGTCTGTTCACAAGTGGAGGATTCATCCATGCCGATCAACCTGCAGAAGAGGAAGCTGCTGCTATCATTGAAGAAGAAGATGCAGAAGACTTGAACAATTTTGTTATTCCTGGTGGTGTCTGCCACAATTAGGTCGCTGTAGATGTTCCTACAGTCATCCATAGATCAGAGTAATCGTTCATTTTGTTTGAAACCCTTCTCCCATGCCAAAAGGAGAAGTGATGACATTGTTGGCAGCATTTAATACAATGATGTTTTCATTCAATTAATGCATTGTTAAACATTTGTTTTTCCATTTGTTTTCACTTTTTGCTTTTTTGCATGAAATCAGTGATCACAAAAAACCATGAAAAACAAAAACAGCTTTTTCATCTGCATAACTGATTTGTTTGTTTAAATTCAAATGCTTTTCATTATCCAGAATCATTATGCAGGGATTTCTAAACCCATTGAACATAATGATCCAACGCCATCTCCCAATCTTGAAGTCCTTGTATCTGAGACAGAAGAAGATGATGTTGAAGGGGATTCCTGACGAGATTACCCGCCTTCTCGAGCACAAAAGAAGCTCATTCAGCTGTATCATGAGAATCAGCAAAACAGTCAAACTGGGGCATTGCAAATGCAATCAAAACAAAACAAAAAAAAAGAAGAAAAAAAAAGAGAAAAAAAAAGGGTGAAAAAAGAAGAAAAAATCAAAAAAAACCAGGAAAATTTTTTCAAAATTTTTCCAAAGGAAAAAAAGAAAATTATACCCTCAAAGTCCCAAGTTGACTGATGCTGAATGGATTCAGGGTCGTTATGACCAGTTAAATTTGATTGAAGAGAAGCGATTAACTGCCATGTGTCATGGTCAGTTATATCAGCAGAGAATGAAGAAAGCATTCGATAAGAAGGTCAAGCCTCGTGTGTTCCGAGAAGGTGACCTTGTGCTCAAGAAAGTTTTGCCTTTCGCGCCCGATTCCAGGGGCAAGTGGACTCCAAACTACGAGGGTCCATATGTTGTTAAGAGAGCCTTTTCAGGCGGTGCTTTGATGCTTACAACAATGGATGGGGAGGATTTCACTCGTCCTGTGAATTCAGATGCAGTTAAGAGATACTTTGCCTAATAAAAAAAAAGTATATGCAAATGAAAAAATGAAAAAACAGAATAGTTCGCTAAGTTGAAAACCCGAAAGGGCGGCTTAGGCAAAAATGAGCGTCTCGGTGGAGAACCCGCAAGGGTAATCCAGGCAAAAATTAGAGACTTGAAAAAAGATATATTTGCATCCCGCTAGATTGAGTACCTCACCCTGGGGCAATCTGGGCAAAAATTAGGGATTTTGGCAAGTAACTGCATCCTGACAAGACTTTCTGGTTCATCAGTCGTCATTTCGTCAGAAGATTCTCGATTCGTCGTCAACTGAAGCTTCGGATACATCGAGATTCAAATTGGTAGAGAAAGGATCATCATGTTCAATGTAGCCCTCTTCCAATATATATCACTGATTTCAAATTTGTACAGATCTATGGAGTCTTGCCATTATTCTATCAAATCAATTTGAGCTTTTTATCCAATTATTCGTACTCTTGTTTGTTTCAATTCAACAAATGTTTTGCATGTTTAAAATTGATAAAATGTCATTGTTTTAAACAAATCAAATTTTTCAAAATTGTTGTTTTAAACAAAGTGAACATTCACAAGATTGAAAGGATACTCAAGAATATCTCAGTGCTCTCCCGAGGGTGGCATGATTCCCAACAGGTAAGACATTTGTTCATATTCCTGGTTCGGTGGTATCTTCTTTCTTCATATCTTTGTTGGGGTTGTTCCTCAAACAGAGTTTGTTGTTGGGGTTGTTCCCCAGTATAATCGCAAGCAGAGTGTTGTTGAAGACTTTGTTTTCTCCAGCAGCAGTTTCCCCTAGCATGGGTGTTTTCTTGAGAAGTTTCGGCGGTTGACGGTTTGTTACCTTGGTGCCCCGTCACTTTCTCCAGCGGGTCGTACGCCCCAGACCTTATTTGTCTCCTCAGCGCAGTCAGGAGTATAGCCATTGATTGGTTTTCCCCTCCGAGTCGCGAGTATAGCTGTTATTGATATCCCCATCGGAGTCATGAGTAAAATTGTTGTTAACATTCCCCACCAGAGTTGCAAGTGGAGTTGTTACCTCTCTTCCCCATGCAGTGTGCCAGCAGGATTTGTCTGTTTCCTCAGCACGGTTGTTGTCTTTTTGAAGACTTGGTAGGTCAGTGGTTTGATACCCGGTACTTTACCCTCCCCCCGGCGAAGTCGTCCGCGGATTTGTTGCTATCTCTCCATCAGAGTTGTTCTCCTCAGCAGAACAGGATTTATTTTCCTACTCAGTGGTTGTTTGGGTTGATATCCCAGTATTTCCAACCATCTTTTCCTCAGCATAGTCTGCAAAGTGTTTGTTGTGGCAGTTTCGCCTGTTGAATACTCCTTCAATCCCCAGTATGGTCGGATGATGGCTCTAGCCTCCAGTGAATGGATTGATTTCCTGACTGTTTGTGATCCCCAGTAGAGTGGCTTACATTGCAGAATCTGCCTATTGTGATCAATTTGCTGTGCATATTCTCCCCAAGTGGAGTGGTTCATTGCAGAATCTACTTGTTTGATATGTCCTCCCTCAGTGGCTTGTTCCCCAAGAGAGTAGCCGACAGTCTTCCAGTTTTCCCCAGTAGAGTTGCTTACGCATTTATATTCTATTTAGATGATATCATTTCTCTCTCAGTGGGTTGTTCCCCAGCGGAGTTATGTGGATTTTTGCTTCTACAGCAGTTCGTGCTTGTGCATTTGTTTGTTTCTCAGTTGACACTGGGATCCCCTGCAGATATCTTTGAGACTTCTCTTGTTCTCCTACAAATTCGTCTTGGTGGCTGTTTTGCCCGTTGTGACTTTTTGTACCCTGATTGGGTTGTTTCCTGATATCTCTGATTCTCTGTTTCTTCAGCAGTACCGCAGATCTTTGCTTTACAGCATATGAAGATCTCCGCAGATTGGCTCTCCAGTTGGTTTATTTCCCTGGAAGTATAATACCGGACGTTGTTCCTGAACCTGTTGTGTTAGAATTGTCTGTTTTGTCAGCATTCATCAAACATAAATCACGCATAATCATGCATATTCATAAACATTCAGATATTCATGTTGCATTTCTTGCCATATATCTTTTGTTTGTCGTGTCTCCTGCTATGGTGATATAGATCTCTTTACAGATCTTCCCAAGCAGATGTCGGGTGTTATAAATCTCTCCATATAGAGTCAGCCCCATAAGCAGAAAATGTTTATCTTTCCTTCTGCAGTTCCCCACTGAGATACATCCTCGTGGATGACGGTTTCTTCCGTTTCTTCCCAACACATATTGGGATGGACTTTCCTATTTGAGTTATATCCTCATTAGGACGTGTCTTGATTCAGTCTGTCTTTTCGGATTGTTCCCGAATTGGCTATTTGTCAAAATCTTGTACTTCCCAGCGGATTGTCCCCCAGTGGAATCTTTCGGGCCTCTACCTACAAACCGGTAGCTGTAAGTCCTATCTTTCCTGGCTTTCTCGGCAGAATTTGTGGTTGTACACCTTTCATTCTCCAGCCAGAGTTGTTGGCCTTCTGCCTACAAACCAGCAGTCGTAAGTCCTATCTTTGCGGTTTTCTACCTACAAACCGGTAGTCGTAAACCCCGTTTTCTCCCCTTGCAGAGTTAACTTTGTTGTTCATCCCAACCGATGACAATCCTCCCTTTGTGGTTATCCTCATCTAGTCTTTGATGTTGATTTTCCTTTTGCCTGGATAAGTTGCTCAGACCAGCACTTATCTCTCCAGCAAACCTTTTTGCGGATAATTGCCGTATGCTTGCAATTTATCCCCAGAGAGCCTTCTTTCATTTACCCCTTTGTTGGTAATGTTTGTCGCTCCCTTTGATTGGTTATCACTATACACCTAGTTTGGTATCCCGATGCCTTTCTTTTCGGATTTTATCCTATAAACAACCTACAACCCGGTTAAGGATAATCTTCCTTTCGAGTATATTATTTACGTTTTGACGGCTATGAATAATATGTCTCATGCGCTCTTTAGTTGGAATCCTTTGTCGATTTTCCCCAACTGAGCAAGATTCGCATTCTTTACAGAATCGAATATCCATCCTATAAACAAGTTTGCTTTCGCTCTCTTCAGGATGATGAGTGTTTTGGAACACACACCAATTCACGTTTCGGTAAATCACCTATTACATACCTACAACCCGGTATTTCTGGTGTTTCTTACCATGCGAGTTTATTATTCACGTTTTGACGGCTATGAATAATATATCTCATGCGAGTTTCTTATCCACGGTCTGCCGGTAATGGATATTATATCTCATGCACTCTTTGGGTTTGTGTCCCCAGATGAGTAAGATTCGTATTCCTTGTGGAATCGAATGTCCATCCTATAAACAAGTCTGATGTTCTAGCTTTCTTCAGGGTGATGAGTGTTTTGGAACACAAACCAATTCACATTTTCGGATTTTATCCTATAAACAACCTACAACCCGGTTCAGGATAATTTTCCTTTGTGAGTATTCTATCCACGTTCTGACGGTAATGGATATTATATCTCGTTCACTCTCGAGTCAATCTTTGATTGTTTTCCCCTCAGAGTAAGATTCGTATTCCTTGTGGAATCGAATATCCATCCTATAAACAAGTTTGCTTTCGCTCTCTTCAGGATGATGAGTGTTTTGGAACACACACCAATTCACGTTTCGGTAAATCACCTATTACATACCTACAACCCGGTATTTCTGGTGTTTCTTACCATGCGAGTTTATTATTCACGTTTTGACGGCTATGAATAATATATCTCATGCGAGTTTCTTATCCACGGTCTGCCGGTAATGGATATTATATCTCATGCACTCTTTGGGTTTGTGTCCCCAGATGAGTAAGATTCGTATTCCTTGTGGAATCGAATGTCCATCCTATAAACAAGTCTGCTGTTCTAGCTTTCTTCAGGGTGATGAGTGTTTTGGAACACAAACCAATTCACATTTTCGGATTTTATCCTATAAACAACCTACAACCCGGTTCAGGATAATTTTCCTTTGTGAGTATTCTATCCACGTTCTGACGGTAATGGATATTATATCTCGTTCACTCTCGAGTCAATCTTTGATTGTTTTCCCCTCAGAGTAAGATTCGTATTCCTTGTGGAATCGAATGTCCATCCTATAAGCAAGTCTGCTGTTCTAGCTTTCTTCAGGGTGATGAGTGTTTTGGAACACAAACCAATTCACGATTTCGGATCTTATCCTATAAACAACCTACAACCCGGTTCAGGATAATTTTCCTTTGTGAGTATTCTATCCACGTTCTGACGGTAATGGATATTATATCTCGTTCACTCTCGAGTCAATCTTTGATTGTTTTCCCCTCAGAGTAAGATTCGTATTCCTTGTGGAATCGAATGTCCATCCTATAAGCAAGTCTGCTGTTCTAGCTTTCTTCATGGTGATGAGTGTTTTGGAACACAAACCAATTCACGATTTCGGATCTTATCCTATAAACAACCTACCATCCGGTTCAGGATAATTTTCCATGCGAGTATATTATTCACGTTTTGACGGCTATGAATAATATATCTCATGCACTCTTTTGTCGAACACTTTGTTTGTTTCCCCAACTGAGTAAGGTTTGCATTCTTTACAGAATCAAATAGCCATCCTATAAACAAGTTTGCTTTCGCTCTCTTCAGGATGATGAGTGTTTTGGAACACACACCAATTCACGTCTTTGGTCGGTCACCTGTTACATACCTACAACCCGGTATCCTTGGTGTTCCTTCCTGTTTTTGTTACCCTTATACCGGTAGCATCTCATTCCTTTGGTGCTTCCTCAGTGAAGTTTTCTTTTGCTTCTCCTCAGGAGTCAGCTTGTGTCTCTCCAATGGATTTATTTTCCTTTGGAATTCCTTTTCCAGTATGAGTCCTTCACTCCCCAGTAAGGTCTCTGTGTTAGTTTTGTTTTTCCCCAATTCAGAGTCGTGTCTTGTTCACGCATTTCTTTACTATCTCCTAGTAGAGTCCAATTAGAGTCTTGTTAGAGTCTCTGTTCCTGGTGAGCGTATTACTCCGATGGATCGTCTTTTCTTCTGTGTGAATTATATCCCCACAGAGTTTGTGTCTTTTGCATGCATACATTCACATCATGAGGTCTCTTAGGGACCAAAATTTGTCTCATTACTGTTATTTAAGCCCATTCTACCGCGTCGAGTTGAAGATTTCTGAACTTCATTTCTCCGGCTAGAATGACCTTAAATAGGGGCATCTGTAAGACCCCAATTTTGGGCCCTAAGATCCCTCATAGCTCATATCATACATATCATTGTCTCAAGGATCACTGCATGCCCTAGCTTTCCTCCTAGTGGGTTGATGGCCTTGTGAGTTGATTTCTTGATCACCAAGCATACTTTGCATTTGTATATCTTTGCTTTCATATGTTTATCATTCAAAAAGTACAAAAATATTGTCAGTCTAACCCTGTTGCTTGCAGTTGAAGCAATCATCAGCAATTAGGTCAAAGATGGTCAACAGTCAGTCAAAGCAATGGATGGTGGCCATTCTTGCAGAATTTGGGCACCATGATCAATAATCAAGAGTTCATACAACTTGGGACATCATTTGAAGTCAAGTTCTCAAGGAATTAGGGTTTGGAATTCATCAGAAGTGGTTCAGTCACTCAAAACCCTAGAAAAGTCAAACTTGGTCAACTGTGGATTTAATCAGTGATTTGATGGATAAAATTGATTTGAAGGAGCTCATTCATGCTTATATAAGCCTCATCTATCATGTCAAACCTCTTCATGGAAGAAAATCAAGTCAAACAGAAAATTTCCCAAAATAGCAAGTGGACCTGTAATTTCAACTGCCAAAAATGGAAACTTCTTGATCCTCAACTTACATCATGATACAAGCTTCAAATGAATTTTTGCCCAACATGAAAGTTGAAGATCTTGGTCTCCCATTTTCAAAAAGTCCAAGAACTCTCAAATCTCATGTGTGGTTGTCAAGATATGATCAATTCATTTTCATCAATTTTTGAACTTCAAAGGGCCATATCTCTCAAACCATAAGGCCAAATTTGGTGGGGTTTTTTCCTACAAACCACATTTTTCCTCCTCTTTCCAAAAATATAAATTTCATTCACCAAAACCTTGCCAATCAAAATGGCATTTTTTGACCTATTTCATTTAAAAACCAAGTTTGACTCATAGTTGACTTTTTGATTCTTTGACTTTTTCTCACTTTGGTCAATTGGGAAATGTTTAGAATCATATTTGAAACTTGCTCCAAGCTTAAATTCATGTTCATACCACCATTATGCCATCATTTTGGACCAAAGTTGCATAACTTGGTATTTTTGCAAATAGCATCATTAAGTAAGAGCAAGGTTAGCATTTCTTGTACAGACCAAAAACAGCAACTTGGAAGGTGATTTGCAGCCTGTTTGTGGCCCAATTCGTGTACAGCTTACACCCTCCTTAAACCATTGGTTCACACTTAGCAAATTGCATTTTGATTTCACTTAACTAAACCAGCTTAGCATTGGATTAGTGGACTTAAAACAGACAATATAAAGATCATTCTGAGCATTTTGCAACCCTAGAATAGCAGCCTCCAAGTTCAGAAAACAGACATTCTCTCTTTCTTGCATATTGGCTCGACTTGGATTTCTGCTCAAAGGTCTCAAAGAAACTCGAGCACCCTTGGTTGTTCCATGATTTAGACAACATTTGGAAGTTCTTTCAAGCATAAAACATCCTCTGCACAGCTTTCATCATGTTCTGCTTTCAAAGAAATCCTTCAATGGCAGTTTGGGTTTAGAGTGGAACCAAGCAAGTTTGAACTGATCTTCTTCAAGCATTCATCACTATCAACCATTATTTGCATCTGTTTGAGCTTAAACCCACCAAAACAACACTGCACCTCGAATTTCTCCAAATCAAGTAAGTTTTTCGAATCCTTTATTTTTCCAAATCATGCCATGTATAATGTAGTTCCTCCTTTGCTGATTGTTGTGAACTGTAAGTTTTTGAAAATGGTTAGATATTGGTGAAGATATGTTGATCTGCAGTTTAGTGTTCATGTGTGTTTTTGCTCGAATCTTGGTTGTATGTGCATTTTGATGAAAATAGATCATGGATTATGTATGTACAATGTTTACTGAGTATATTGCCATGCTTGATTGTTGTTTCTGGGATTTTTGTTCTTGGTCGATTTCTGGATTTGAATGATGATGATTACTGCTGCTTTTTAAACCCTAAAGCCTGTCCAGGAAGTTCATGAGAAATTATGTTTGGTTGTTGCTAAATGTTGTTGCCTGAACACCAATGCCATGTTATTGTGTGATTTTGCTTGAAGCTTGTTTTATGATGATGAACACATGATGTTTGCTGTTGAAACTCTAGAGCCATTTCCCAGATTTTGTTGTTGGCTGCTGTTGTTCTATGTTGCACGAATATTACGGTTGTGGTACCATGTGGTCTGCATGATTTTGTTTGAGATTTGTTTGCCATGATGATTGATTGAAGATGAGCATATGAGCTGCATTGCTGCTGTTAAACCCTAGGGTTTATGTTTAAACCCAGAATTTGAACATGATTGGCCGTGTACTGTTCCATTGGGAACTGGCCAATCACAACATTTCCCGTGTCCCTTCAAAACGGGGCGTTTTGCTTAAGTGACAAGTTATTTACCAATATGCCATTCAGTTGACCATTGTTTGACTTATGCCATGTTGCTTGTTCATGCTTATTCCAATTTTGCATCCAACTTTGAAAATTAATTTCTCACTCAATTCAAACCCAAAAATCATGAAACTTTTTCCATCATGTTCATGAATGAGTCTAGTATTTAATTATGATTTTTAATCATTTTTTGGTTGACTGGATTTTAATTGGTAATTGGTTTCCTAACAAGTATGCATATTTGACACCCTTTGCCATTTCAATTGTGAAATACTCATGATGTATCCATTGCCCCTGAAACTTTTTGTGGTGAAACTAGACTCATTTACCTTTGTTTCCATATAAAGTTTGTGCATTTATCATATGTGGTGGGTGAGCTTCAAATTTTTGAAGTTATGTGTTACATTTGGTGTCACACCATGAATGTGCATTTTCCCAATTTTTGTTCACATGCTTCCCTACATCCAATTGACCCTAAATTTTGCATGAATCCTCTATCACATGTCTAGTTTGTGTATGAATTTTCTTGGAATTAATCATGCTGTTTCCAATTTATTTGAGAATTTTCTTCCCTGCCTAGTCAATGGTTGACTTTATGTGACACATGATGCCAAATCCTTTGTGAAATCCTCATACCATATTGTATGACCATGAAATTTCATATGTGATAACTAGACACCTTGAGCTTTGCATTGGTGTTAATCTCATTCATTTCTCATTTGTTTTCAATTTGATATGATTTTTTTGAAGTTGACCCATGTTTGTTGACTCTCATTATGCTTACTTGAATTTGGTTTGACTTCATGATTTTAATTGACTGCCTTCCTCTCATCCAAATGCAATGAAATTTGACATGCTTGCCATGCTAGATGTTAGGATTGAATGTGATTTATTTGATAATTTTTGAGATTGTTTGGGTTGACTTTTGAATGAAGTCTTGCTGTTGACCTATTTGTGCTTTCTTTTGCCATGCTTTGCATTCTTTTGTGTATGAAATGACAATGATGCATGATTTGATTGTGAATCCAATTGAGATAGCTTCTTAAATGTTTGAACATGATTTGGGTTGACTTTTCTTTGCTGTTTGACTTTTTTTCTTTCATCCTTGACCCTAGGCTAGTCCTAGTGGTCTTTTAAGCTTACAATTGAGCTATTGTTTCAGGTTAAGCACCAATGCCTCAAAGATCATTCAAATTTGATTGAGTTGAATTGTTTATCATGTGCTAACCCTTGTTTTGTAGGTTGACTCATGTAACTTGAGTCTTTGTGCCTTGCGCAATTGGTCCCTCTGTGGTTGACTATTGGTTCATTTCCTTTTGATTTTGACTGTTGAGCTGTTTACTAATTGTTTTGACTTTTTCAGGTACTTTAGTTGCTTAAGTTCTCTGAACTTGCTTGCTTTGCTATTTAGCATTTGCTTTGAGGTATAAACCTTTCTTCTTCATGTAGTCTGGAGACCCGGTCTGTTATTTGACCGGGCAAACTGTCTGAAGTCCTCCTTAAGAGGCAATGCCTGTGTGTGTTTAAAATTGTCCCAAGCAGGAAAAGTCCTTCAAGTAAGGCAATTGGTGGAAGGTAGGGATAAGTAATCTATCCCCCACTATTCAGTGTGTCCTCTCTCTGCTCCCATTACATGGTTGAAGCATTGAGATAAAAACCCAAGATCTAATCGAGTCAATAATGGGGAAAGAGTTCCATCTTTCTGAACTCCCCCACTTTCTATTATCTGATGCTCTCTCTGATCTGAGATAGAAGCAATGAGGCACACCCCTCATCTCCTATTCATCTGCTTCACCTTAGCCTCTCAATGGCAAGGTTAAGAGCGACCTTTACCTATTACAGTGGACTTTCATAGTCAAACCCTCTTGTGTGAGCCCCCATTGTTTGGCTATAGAGTGTGTTGTTTGATATTCATTTGATTGACTGATTGCTTCATATGCACTTGTTGCCTGTATGTTATGCATTTATCATCATCATCAATTGCCATTAGTGCATGTTCATCTCATTTGCCTGTGTGCTATCATTGTTGTTTGCCCATTGAGGACAATTGTAAGTCCATCTCTTTTGGCCATTGCTCCTATGACATGGAAGTGAGTATAAGACCTCCTTGGTCACTCATATCTTCTGTCATTGCTTTGTTTTGTATGTGAGGATACAGTTATAAGTCCCTGCAAGTTGGCATCTGTTTTCCTGTGATCATAATCTGTTTTGTTTGATTATATGAGAAATTGCAATTGTAAGTCCCGGCAAGTTGGCATTTGCTTTCTCATCATCTCATGTTGCATTGTTCTTGTATGTGAGGATCCTTTTAAGTCCCTGCAATGAGGCATTGGTATTCCTATGATCATATGTGTGGAGTTAACCTAAGTCCAGACAGATTGGCAGTTGACTTCCACATTTCATATCCCCATTTCTTGTTTTCTTCTGTGGAGATTAGTGTAAGACCATTGAGTGGCATCTGATATCCCATTCCGTTTTAGGAGATTGGTATAAGCCCAGTGATTGGCATCCGATATCCGCCTTTTGGATTTCATCTCTGTTTGTTTTCTATTATCCATTGCATTCCAAAGGACACACTTGAATCATCTGTTATATGATTTCAAGAAGTGAACCCTGAGAAGTTTTACAATCCACCCATATCCATTCACCCTCATTATGTCCTAAACCTTTTCACACTTTTGCTCTTCAAGTTGAATTAAGTGTTGTGCAAACATTCTCATGTTTTCTAACTAAAAACCTGGACTCAAGTCCTTGACTTTTTTCAAACTCCATTTCATAATACTTCTTTGAATCAATCTTAATCATACTTTGACTCATTTTCATAATCACAATCAATTAACTTCACTCATTCACTTGTTTTGGCTTTGTCCATTAATCTTTTCATGCATTAGCCATAGGTTTCAATTATCATTGTGGTTGATGTAAATCTTACCTATCCTTAGTGAGTCGACTATAAGTCTTCCGTATTGAAAACAGGGTTAACCCCTCTAGTGCGTCGAAGCTATCCTCACATGGTGGATGTTGTTCTTGGTCGAGTTTTCTCCCGTTGATAATGAAAAGCCTCAGTGCTATTGTTTAAAATTGAATCCACCAACTTTTGGAAATCTTTTAGCCGAACTACGGCGTTTTGATCCTTACCTTTGATGGAAGGTACGTAGGCAACGGGTTCATCCGTTCAAACACAAAAATAATTAACTTGTATATTCTTTTCTCATCATCCCAATCATGTTTGCACAATAATTATGTCATAACAAATAACAATCTTTTACAACAAGTGTGAAAAAGGGCTCCCTAGGAGTACCTAGGACGTAGTGGGTGCCTAACACCTTCCCATTGCGTAATTTACCCCTTACCCAGACTCTCTGATCTTTTTATTAGTTTTCTACGTGTAAAACTTCTTAGGCTTTTGTTCGCTTTTTAGCCAATCCTTTGGATAAATAAAAGTGCGGTGGCGACTCGAAAATTTCAAATGTATGCTTAGCTTATGATTTAACCAATAGATTATATGGCGACGAATACACCGTCACAGCTACCAAGCCCACTAGTCCCACTCATTTGAGACCTAGTGACTCACTCACTAATTCCTCACCACGGGAATTAGCTACCACCCCTCAAGGGCCATGCTATGCACGCTAATCACCTAGCATGCAAACATCAATAACAGTCCATAATGACTAACTCACTAATTCCTCACCATGGGAATTAGCTACCACCATAAAGGCCACAATATGCATGCTAATCACCTAGCAATGCTAAATCATCAACAACAACTCAAGAATAAACATATGCTCACACTCTAAGCTATAAAATAGTCTATTCACAAATGCACACATAACTGATACATTCACAGCATCATGCATACCATCACACATCATCAGTATTTTATCACATAAGCATATCATATCATGCCAAATAACAACCACAGTATTAGCACACTCTACTAATACCTATACTACTCAAAACAACGGGAAATGATCCCTAATATATCATACATCAGCTAAATTACATTACTCAGCTGAACAGCTAAAAACTGCACAACAACAGCTCAGGAAAATCACAATCCTGCCCATACGCGTATTGCCTATTCCCATACGCGTATGGCCCATCCCCTGACCAATTCCCATACGCGTAACAACATCTCATACGCGTATGCTACGCGTATCACTTCCCCATACGTGTACCAACAGAGACCAAACCACGTTCAAAACATCATCTTCCTCATCCATACGCGTATTGCCTAGTGCCATACGCGTACCAGACCATCTCATACGCGTATTGCCTAGTGCCATACGCGTATGACCAGAAACCAGAATTTCCAGATCTGCTATGGTTTTCTCTGCTACGGGATCTATCCAATTCCACCTTCCACAGTCCAATTTCACACAATAATCGTTCATATCATCTAACACAATTCATATCCTATTCGATTTCACAAATTCTAACATTATTACATCTAATTCCTACGAATTTCTTTCGATTATAATCCAAATTTCGTTCATCCAAAAGTTCACAATTTCATCATGCATCATTCTAATCAAAGGCAAATCAATGGTTCATCACTACCCATTACATATTATCCCATAATACCCATTAAACGATGATAAACCCCCCTTACCTGAGTTAATCCGGCAAATCTCTGAGCTTCAAGCTTTTCCTCTCTTCAACCCTTGTTCTCTTGCTCTTTGCCCTTTTCCACTTTTCTGCCTCTTTTTCCTTTTCACGTGAAAATAACTCTTTTTACCAAATGGGACCTTTTCTAATTCCAACTTTTATTCCAATAATAATAATAATAATAATAATAATAATCCAATAATTCTAATTATTTAATTAAATTAATAAAATATTATATTAACTTAAATTAAATAATTATCTTATTTTTATCGGGGTGTTACAACTCTCCCCCACTAAAAGAGTTTTCGTCCTCGAAAACATACCTCAAGCGAATAACTCCGGATAAGACTCCTTCATCTGACTCTCGAGTTCCCAAGTCACATTGCCACCTGCTGGTCCTCCCCAAGCTACCTTTACCAAAGCAATCTCTTTACCCCGCAACTGCTTCAACTCTCGATCCTCGATCCTCATAGGTGATGTTTCAACAGTCAGGTTATCTCTCACCTGTACATCATCTACTTGGACTACATGCGACGGATCACGAATGTACCTCCTCAACTGAGACACATGAAAAACTTCATGCAAATTCGCAAGCGACGGCGGTAAAGCGACACGATAGGCTACTTCCCCTATCCTTTCCAAAATCTGATAAGGACCAATAAATCGAGGTGTCAACTTCTTCGATTTCAAAGCTCGACCAACACCAGTTATCGGAGTAACACGAAGAAACACATGATCTCCCTCTTGAAACTCAAGTGACTTCCTCCTCTTGTCATGATAACTTTCTGACGACTCTGAGCAATCCTCATCTTCTCCTGAATCATCTTAATCTTTTCCGTAGTTTGTTGAACAATCTCCGGTCCAACCACAACACTCTCACCGGACTCATACCAACATAAAGGTGTCCGACACCTCCTACCATACAAAGCTTCAAACGGTGCCATACCAATGCTCGAATGAAAGCTATTGTTGTAGGTAAACTCAATCAAAGGTAAATAACAATCCCAAGCACCTCCCTTTTCCAAAACACAAGCCCTCAAAAGATCCTCCAGTGACTGAATCGTCCTCTCAGTCTGACCATCAGTCTGCGGATGATATGCAGAACTCAATCTCAGCTTAGTTCCCAAAGCCCTCTGCAAACCTTCCCAGAACTTCGATGTAAATCTAGGATCTCTGTCCGAAACAATACTCGATGGAATACCATGCAAACTTACAATCTTCTCAATATACAACTCAGCTAATCTCTCTAACGGATAATCCATTCTGATCGGAATGAAATGAGCCGATTTCGTCAATCTATCAACAATCACCCAAATAGCTTCAAAATTCTTAGTTGTCTTCGGTAAACCAGAAACAAAATCCATACTGATACTATCCCACTTCCACTCTGGAATAACCAACGGTTGCATTAGCCCAGACGGCTTCTGATGCTCAATCTTTGACTTCTGACAAGTCAAACAAGAATAAACAAAACTCGCAATTTCTCTTTTCATTCCCGGCCACCAAAATAACTTTTTCAAATCATGATACATCTTCGTAGCTCCAGGATGAATACTCAAGCCACTACGATGTCCTTCCTCAAGAATACTCTTCTTAAGTTCTGTAACGTCCGGAATACACACCCGATTACCAAATTTTAAAACACCATTCTCATCAACTTTGAATTCACCACCTTGACCTTGATTCACTAAAGTCAACTTATCAACCAAAAGCACATCGGATTTCTGGCCTTCTCTAATCTCATCCAGAATACCACTTGTTAACTTCAACATCCCCAATTTAACACTATTGTGAGTACTCTCACACACCAAACTCAAGTCTCTAAACTGCTTGTCATACGGTGAACTGACTTGGGGTGTTTTGCTTTTTATCGCAATGTCGCGGATAGCAAGAGTCGCCACCGACTTTTCTTTTATCCAATAAGGAAAGGTGGAAAAGAACAGGAAAGACCTTAATAGATTTTGGGTTCGGGAGGTACATTATACAAAGGGAAGGTGTTAGCACCCTTTGTATCCATGGTTATCCATGGGCTCTTAATTGCTGGATCACTTATATTTTTTGTCTGAAAAGTGTTGGTGAATTGCTTAAAATAGAAAAGGTTTTGAAAAGAGAATCTAACTTTGTAATGATTCTTGTATGAATGTATACAAAGTGGTTATCTCGTTTAGTTTTGAAAGTTGTTTAGAAAAATAGTTTGGAAATGTGTGAGGTGTAAAAAGTATTTTAGGTTATGATCCAGTAATTGAGAGTTATACCTCCCTAAGGTCGTTATGAACGTTTCCTATCCTTATGAGGGTAAAACTGTCCTTACTATTGAGAAGTAAGTAGTTTTATCCTTTGGATGTTAAAAGGGTCATCGTAGGGTCATCGATTGGTCATTGAAGGCAACAGTTGTAAGGATACCTTAGCATTCGAAGGGACGATCATCATTTAACCGTAGGCTACACCGAAGGGTCATCGAGGGACAAAATCGTATTTTCGAAGGCAACATCCGAGGGACCATGATTTATTTTATGATGATTTAACCGTAGGGTCTTTGCTAAGTGTATCCCTACATTCGCGGGACATGACCGTTATACCGTAATACCGTAGGGCAAAAGAGAGGTCCAAGATCATTTATTTAAAGGCCATATTTTAAAGTTAGTTAGGTGATTATGATGAATCTCCACATTAAACTCAATACATAAAAAATAATACATTAAAATTAATACATTAAAATTAATTATTAAAATTAATTATTAAAATTAACACATTAAAATTAATTAAGCAATTTAGGGTGGATCTTCATAAGGGTATCCCACAAATAAAGTGGAAGACCTAACGGCGGTCTTTTTTCTGGGACATATGAACCTTTGCAAAATTCAACAAACGGGTTAGCATACCAAATCAGGGTGCAATCGAAGATTACACCGCAAGAGAAGACACAGCAGCATGAATGTCAGGCAAAACAGTGCATAATTAATATAGGATAGATCAGGTTACGCATAGGACATAACAAATATCAACGGCTGTCCCGTTTGCCGCTGCCTCGCCTAGCGAGGTCCTAGCGAATGCTCGCTACATGCTCGCTTAGCGATGTGCTAGCGAGCGGCTGCGGGTTTTGAGTTTCAGAACAGTACAATCTCAGCATGCGGCAAGTCTTATGGTATTCAATTACAGAAATAATATGGTCAAACATTCAGGATAGGCCGGCATACTTAAATTCACATGCAAAACCTCAAATATGTTTATGAATTCAATTATAATATCACATGCAAGTTAAGAACATAAAGCGGTATCACATGCAAATTAAGAAAATAAAGCGATAATAGTAATGCAAACCTGTTTGCAATCGAATTGCAACCTTGAATCGGCGAGCCGGATTGAGTTGGGCGGTGGTAGCTTCGGCCGCCGGCTTTTTCTTCAAGGTTTCCTTTAGGGTTTTCCGTCTGTGAGCGCTAGGGTTTGCTTGCTAGGGTTCTCCTTTCCTCCTTTTTTCGTCCCCTTTTCATTACTGAAGTGCTGGTATTTATAATGCCCTTTTTCATGACCTAATGGGCTCAGAACGAAGCCCGAAATTTTTTGTTGTCTGTCAGCCTCGCTAGGCGAGCTGGTAGCGAACGTTTGCTTCGCTAGGCGAGCGTGTAGCAAACGTTCGCTAGGCGAGCGTGTAGCGAACGTAACGTTCGCTAGGCGAGCGTGTAGCGAACAGGCCAGTTTGGGCCATTTTCTGGATTGGGCCATTCGTGAGCTGGGGCTTTGTCCCTTTAAGATCAGTGCCATAAAATGAGTCGGCATGCCCCTGAAAAATGTCTTGAACTATTGATGGGCAAATTTTGGGGTATGACAGCTGCCCCTGCTCAATATTCTTGAACCGAGAGAGTCAGAATGGTATGTGCCGTTCGTGGTCTGGAGGTGAAAGATTATTGAACACTAGAATGCCCCAACAATTTGCGCTTGTCCATCAGTCTTGACGGAGATGGGCTTAAAGATGCCATCCAGGAAGTTTGATGAGGAGATTTCCAGATTCCGTCGTACGTTAGACCGTATAGTAAGTCATCCATTATGCTGTCGACTTCGCCGGGGAGTCGGAGTATGCTATATACTGCTGGGGATAAGGGATCAGAATGGATCATACACTGGACCGTATCTGAATACCAGAGTGAGCTGTTCGTTAGGCAGATGACTTTGCCGAGGATGAAAAATCAGAATGGATCGTACGCTAGATCGTCTCTGAGTTGAAGATCCAAATGGGTCTTATGATAGACTGTATTGGAGTTGCAGGATGAGCCGTCCATTAGGCTGAATCTGATGATAAAAAGGGGGTAGTCGTACACTAGACTACACTTCAGAAATGTACCGTACACTAGGTAGCATCTGAGGAGACGAAGGTCAAATTGGGTCGTACATTAGACCGTATCAGAGCAGACTGAGCCGTCCATTAGGCTGAATCTGATGATAAAAAGGGGGTAGTCGTACACTAGACTACACTTCAGAAATGTACTGTACACTAGGTAGCATCTGAGGAGACGAAGGTCAAATTGGGTCGTACATTAGACCGTATCAGAGCAGACTGAGCCGTCCATTAGGCTGAATCTGATGATAAAAAAGGGGGTAGTCGTACACTAGACTACACTTCAGAAATGTACCGTACACTAGGTAGCATCTGAGGAGACGAAGGTCTAATTGGGTCGCACATTAGACCGTCTTGAGCAGACTGAGCCGTCCATTAGGCTGAATCTGATGATAAAAAAAGGGGGTAGTCGTACACTAGACTACACTTCAGAAATGTACCGTACACTAGGTAGCATCTGAGGAGACGAAGGTCTAATTGGGTCGCACATTAGACCGTCTTGAAATAGTTGAAGGAATCATATGTTGGGCTGAATCAGAATGAACCGTATGTTAGGCTGTATCTGATGATATCTGTATATATTGTACTTGCAATAAATGTCTGGGATGAGCTTAAAGATGCCATCGTTAGGAAGATATCGGAGTGTTGTCAGAATGAATGTTCCCATGAATGGTATCTGGAATACGTATCCGAACTTTTGTACATAATTGATAAAGGTGTATGTCTGAATGAACCTTTTACCTTGACTATATCAGGAGGATGATTAACCTGCCCATAAACGTTAGCTTCATGCTATGTCATGATGCATGAGATGTTTCGTGTTATGCCAAGAAATAAATGCGAATGTTGTATGCATGCGTATGCTGTGAAATGATGTAATGAATGAGTTATGCGTATGAGAAGTTCTGCTTGGAGACTCTACTGGGGAAAATAAATCCCCATCTACTGATTGGAGATACTTGTAATGATGACCCTTTCTCGGCAGGGGGTTGTTGATTTCGGTCTGATGGTGGAAATATTCAACAGAGCCTGGCTGGGGATGGAAGAGAGGATCAATCTGTCTGATGATATCGACTTCTTCTGGGAAATAGCTGGCTTTGCCCGGGAAATAATGCCAATTTCTCCTGAGGAAAAACAAGCTTGCTGGGGAGAATAAGATTGGTAGCGGATTCATCGGAAGCATGGTTAGACCTTCTCCTTGATCCTAAATTCGGGTAGTAATTGCTATTGCCATTCCATGCATGTATTTTGATAAACATTGATCATATTCAAATGCATATATTAATTCAAATCAAATCAATGGACATTTATGCAAACAAAACAGAAGAGTAAAAGTGAAATAAAATTGCATTGATTTTTTGAAAGAGGGCCTATGAACAGGCAATCTGTGTACAAGGAGACAAAAATCCTAGTAAGAGGAAATTGTCAAGAACACAAAGAGAAAGCTATGCAGAGAAAGTCCTATTGATTTTAATTCCACTACTGTCATCATGTCTTCGAGCATCTCATCTCCTGCTGGCGGATAGAAGTGATTGGCTTGTTCAGTTCCTTGAACTTGGTTGAAGCTGACAGAGAACGAGACATAGTCATACGCTTTAATCCCTAATTTTTGCCTGGACCGCCTTTTCAGGATTTCAGTCCACCGGGATACCCTTTTTTGCCCAAGCCGCCTTTTCAGGTTTCCGACTTGCCGGGTATACGTCTTTATATATTTATCCCTAATTTTTGCCCGAACCCTTTTGGTTCGCCGGGATGCCCTTACTTTTGCCTAGGTACATCGACCTAGCGGGTCTCTGCTATGCGTAGTATTTTTTAACTATGTCCGCGTTCACAGGATGCGGGAAGTCTTCGCCATCCATTGTAGCAAGTATCATGGCTCCACCAGAGAATACCTTCTTAACTACAAGTGGCCCTTCGTATGTGGGAGTCCATTTGCCCCTGGGATCACCTTGTGGTAGAATGATACGCTTGATCACCAAGTTGCCAATTTGATACACCTGTCTCTTGACTCTTTTGTTAAATGCCTGGGTCATGCGTTTCTGATATATTTGCCTATGACAAACAGCCGCGAGTCTCTTCAATCAAATTTATCTGATCGAGTCGAGTCTGAATCCGTTCCTCTTCATCTAAGCCCGCCTCTTTCATGATTCTTAGAGAGGGAATCTGAACTTCCACTGGTAAGATGGCTTCCATTCCATAGACTAAAGAGAACGGAGTTGCCCCTGTCGAAGTGCGGTAACCATGAAGAGCAAAAGGTAACATCTCATGCCAGTCTTTGTATGTTACTGTTATATTCTTGATATTGTTAGCAGCCTCCACGGCGCCGTTCGTCTTTGGCCGGTACGGAGAAGGGTTATGGTGTTTATTTTGAACTGCATGCAGAGTTCAGTTTAGTACCATTGTCAGTGATAACTCTTTCAGGAGACAGCAGGTTTCTCGAATGTATATTTGATAAGATCCATCTTAGAAATCAATAAAGTGGTATGATTCAACATATACTGTCTTAGTCGGCGAGCAGCCCAAGCCAAAGCGCAGCAAGCTTTCTCGGGCTGTGAGTATCTTGTTTCACAGTCGGTACCTTTTGCTAAGGCAGTATATGGCATGCTCTTTTCGACCAGACTCGTCATGTTGGCCCAGCACACCCTATTGAATTTTCTAACACGGTCAAATACATAGTTAGAGGTCTTCCTTCAACTGGTAGCATCAGGATTGGAGGTTCTTGGAGATACTTCTTGATTTTGTCATTCATCATTCCATACCATCTCTTGATTTTTCTTTTTTAGTAATTTGAAGATGGGTTGGCAGGTAGCAGTCAAGTGTGGAATGAATCGGGCAATGTAATTTGAGTGCCCCAAGAAACCTCTGACTTCTTTCTCGTCTATTTCAGTACCCAGATTTACAATTTCAATTGATTCCTCATGCGGCTGTATGGTCTTTTCTTCTTGTAGTACCAGTCTGGCAAGTTCTCCAGGGACTTCACAATCTTCCTCGCTTCCATCCTTGGCTTGGTAGATCGGATTTTCAAAGTCATAATGAACAGTAGCAGAGTCATTACCAACAGGATCCAGAGTGGATATGGATCGGCAAATTGTTACGTGAGTGTGTGCAAAAAAAACATAGCTTGTTTGAAAAATGACAGGAAAGATAAAGAGCGCAATATTTGAATGCAAAAAGTCCATTGATTTATTGAATGTAAATATGCTTATGAAAATGACAAAACCCTTGAAAAATTAGCTATTATGCCCCGGGTATAGACACAATGCTTTGAAGCACTAAAATAGCAATAACAATTATTCCTGACTAAAGGAAATCGGGATAGTGTCTTCAGCCTTCCAATTATTGAGTCCGTCACCAATTGTTGGGAAAATCCAGCTATCCAGGTCACACTCGTTATCAGCATCTTCTACAGCATTAACAGTCTCGTCATGATTAGACAGAGGAGCAGTGATGTCATTAGGAGTCTCCGGATGACCAGAGGTAGCCGTCTGTATCTTTCCACTTCGAATGCCGCTTTCAACATGTTCACCTGTTAATATAAGTTCAGTGAAACCCAATGAGGAACTCCTCAGTAGATGGCTGTAGAACGGGCCAGTCAGTGTGCTCATGAACATGTCCACTAATTCTCGATCAGTCATGGGGGGTTTGACTCTGCCAGCCAAATCTCTCCATTTTTGAGCATATTCTTTGAAGCTTTCTTTAGATCCCATAGTCATATTCTGCAGCTGTAGCCGAGTAGGTGCCAATTCAGAATTATACTGGTAGTGTTTGTAGAAAGCTGTTGCTAAATCAGTCCATGTGTGGATGTTAGAGCTCTCGAGCTGATAGTACCATTCCAATTGTGTGCCAGACAGACTCTCTTGGAAGAAATGGATCCATAGTTTCCTATTGGTGGTATGCGGCTGAATCTTTCTCACATAAGCTCTCAGATGCATCTGAGGACAAGATGCCCCATCATACTTAGAGAAAACGGGGACCTTGAATTTGCGGGGAATGACCACATCAGAGACTAGACCTAAGCTTTCGAAATCCAGGCCGGGCGCCTTCTGAGCCTCCATAGCTAGCATACGTTCTTCCAGCAACTTGTACTTATCATCTCTTGGAGAGTACTGTTCATTCTCATAATCTTCATTGCCGTCCTCAGGGTTGAAGAGATCAACATTCTCACCTTCTGAATCTGTCTCTGTTTCCTCTTCTTGATCCTTCGGAATTCTAGTCTCGACTCCGGCGGCCTGTCGTTTGAGCCTTCTTCCCGGGTTGATGTAACTCACAGGTTTCTTGTCTTTCTTCTTTTCGACCAAAAGAGCCTTGAGTTCCTCCTGCCCCTTGGATAAGCTTAGCATCATCTCCTTGAATTGAGCATTCTGAGTCTGGAGATCTCTGACAATTTGTTCGAGGTCCATTTTTCTGTTTGGAGGAAAACCGTGAGAACATTGATCCCTTTAGAACACCTGTTATGCAATGTTATGTTATGCGATGCAGTGCATGAAATGTTTTCAAGGACTTTTGGAATTTAACTTTGCATAAATCACCAACAAGAGAGAAATGTTTATTGCTACTTTTTTGATCAATGTTCATTACAAAAGGAATAATAGTAAAATACAATGAAAGCTCAAGTCTCCCAGGGGCGACTTCTTTTTGGGCGAAGATATGCATTGAGTCTTCGTTCCTCATTAAGCTGACTGGTGAGCTCTAATACTTTCTTCCTTTCTGCATTGAACTGAGTTTCGAAAGTATCCCTCTCCTCTCTCAACTGGGTCCAGGATCTCTTTAGTTCCTCAACATCAGTAGGTATATCTGGATAAGAAATGATCTGGGTAGTACCTCCTTCGACACTTGATTCAACAATCAATGGTCCGACTGCAAGATATGGCATGACAAACTCACGAGCTCTGGCTCGTACCCATCGGAGATAAGGCTCCATAGGAATGGAGTTTTTCTTTCCTAAATTGCTTCTTTTCACCATGCCCCAAGCTCGTACAAACGTTTGGCGGAGACCTTGAGAGTCATTGTCATAGTCAAACACTATACCTTGAATGATCATTTCATGTGGACCATCTCTTCGAGCATGCCCAAACTGACGTAGGGCTAAGGCGGGATTATAAGTAATACCTCCTCTTATCCCCATGAGTGGTACATTAGGGAATTCTCCACATCGGTCGATGATGATAACATTTTCTCTGAAGTTAGAACACCATCGGATGTCTGAATGGGAGAATGCCATTATCCTTTGAGACCATTTCAGATTCTGATCATTCTTCAAGACTGATTGAGGGAGGTGCGAAATAAACCACCTAGACAACAAAGGTACGCAGCACATGAGAGTCCCTTGCCTCTTCATAGTACGAGTGTGAAGGGAATGCAAGACATCTCCCAGCAAGGTAGGCACAGGGTTATGAGTGAGGAATATCTTAATAGCATTCACATCTATGAATTGGTCAGGATTAGGGAATAGCACCAAACCATAGATTAGCCATGCTAGAACATCTTCAAAAGCATGGACATTCATAACTTTTAGGCATTCTCGGGCCTTCCTTATCAGAAATTTGGCAAGTAAACCTTTCATTCCACTCCTCGTTACCCAATTGGTCTCAATGTCAGACTTTGTCATGTGTAAAGCCGCGGCAACTTCTTCAGATTTTGGCATCTTTTCTAAACCACTGAAAGGTATTTGATCCAGGATAGGTATCCCAAGCAGCCGGGAGAATTCTTCTAATGTGGGTACCAACTGATAATCTGGGAAAGTGAAGCAATGATGTTTAGGATCGAAGAACTGGAATAGGACTCTCATCATATCTTCTTTGAAACCAGTGGTAACCAAATTGAGGAGATGACCATGTTTCTTGATGAACTGAGCATGATCAGGAAGTTCTGACACCAAATCCTTGAGTTGAGGAGAGATTGCTACAAGATTGATCCGGATAGTCTTCCTGGAAGTCATAACCTGTTCAACAGAGCAAAGCTAAATCCCTAAGTCCTTGAAATGGTTAGTACAATGATGTCATGATGTTATGATGTTATGATGCTATGATGTTATGAGGTTAAATAAATAACACGCACAAGCAAGTCACACAACCATCATTCCTAGGTTTTGAGGCTTGCATGAGTTCCATAGGTAAGTACCCTCCCCACTGAGGTTTAGTTGGTTCAACCTGTCCTAGAATAGTAACCGGGTTCTAGAAGGATCTCAAATCATCGACCTTTCTTTAAGTCCACTTCAGTGCAACACCAAGTGGTTGACCAAAGCTTCCCTAAAGTCCAATCTCAAAGAGTGTAGTATCGAGTATCAACCAACTCCAGTCGGAACCGAAGTCAGTTATCTCACTACTTTCTAATGGCTAGGATGAGTCAATTAGGGTTCTAAAGGTCTGGTTAATGCTTTAATGACACCACGCGGAAGCCAAATTTTTCCTCAAGTGAACATGAGGAACATCAGGACATCCAAAGTGTCACATTAACCGTAGCCATCATTTTAACCATTCCAGTATACGCCGGATAGTCGCGATGATCTATTGCTACTTACCTAAGGTACACTAGATCCGGGTGTAGGATCTTTCACTCAAGAATACCCAAGCAATCCCTTAAAAGTAAATCAGACAATGTGAATATGTGATCTTGTTATTAAGGTAACCTCTCTTTAAGTGGTCCCCAGCAGAGTCGCCAGTTCTGTCATACGGTGAACTGACTTGGGGTGTTTTGCTTTTTATCGCAATGTCGCGGATAGCAAGAGTCGCCACCGACTTTTCTTTTATCCAATAAGGAAAGGTGGAAAAGAACAGGAAAGACCTTAATAGATTTTGGGTTCGGGAGGTACATTATACAAAGGGAAGGTGTTAGCACCCTTTGTATCCATGGTTATCCATGGGCTCTTAATTGCTGGATCACTTATATTTTTTGTCTGAAAAGTGTTGGTGAATTGCTTAAAATAGAAAAGGTTTTGAAAAGAGAATTTAACTTTGTAATGATTCTTGTATGAATGTATACAAAGTGGTTATCTCGTTTAGTTTTGAAAGTTGTTTAGAAAAATAGTTTGGAAATGTGTGAGGTGTAAAAAGTATTTTAGGTTATGATCCAGTAATTGAGAGTTATACCTTCCTAAGGTCGTTATGAACGTTTCCTATCCTTATGAGGGTAAAACTGTCCTTACTATTGAGAAGTAAGTAGTTTTATCCTTTGGATGTTAAAAGGGTCATCGTAGGGTCATCGATTGGTCATTGAAGGCAACAGTTGTAAGGATACCTTAGCATTCGAAGGGACGATCATCATTTAACCGTAGGCTACACCGAAGGGTCATCGAGGGACAAAATCGTATTTTCGAAGGCAACATCCGAGGGACCATGATTTATTTTATGATGATTTAACCGTAGGGTCTTTGCTAAGTGTATCCCTACATTCGCGGGACATGACCGTTATACCGTAATACCGTAGGGCAAAAGAGAGGTCCAAGATCATTTATTTAAAGGCCATATTTTAAAGTTAGTTAGGTGATTATGATGAATCTCCACATTAAACTCAATACATAAAAAATAATACATTAAAATTAATACATTAAAATTAATTATTAAAATTAATTATTAAAATTAACACATTAAAATTAATTAAGCAATTTAGGGTGGATCTTCATAAGGGTATCCCACAAATAAAGTGGAAGACCTAACGGCGGTCTTTTTTCTGGGACATATGAACCTTTGCAAAATTCAACAAACGGGTTAGCATACCAAATCAGGGTGCAATCGAAGATTACACCGCAAGAGAAGACACAGCAGCATGAATGTCAGGCAAAACAGTGCATAATTAATATAGGATAGATCAGGTTACGCATAGGACATAACAAATATCAACGGCTGTCCCGTTCGCCGCTGCCTCGCCTAGCGAGGTCCTAGCGAATGCTCGCTACATGCTCGCTTAGCGATGTGCTAGCGAGCGGCTGCGGGTTTTGAGTTTCAGAACAGTACAATCTCAACATGCGGCAAGTCTTATGGTATTCAATTACAGAAATAATATGGTCAAACATTCAGGATAGGCCGGCATACTTAAATTCACATGCAAAACCTCAAATATGTTTATGAATTCAATTATAATATCACATGCAAGTTAAGAACATAAAGCGGTATCACATGCAAATTAAGAAAATAAAGCGATAATAGTAATGCAAACCTGTTTGCAATCGAATTGCAACCTTGAATCGGCGAGCCGGATTGAGTTGGGCGGTGGTAGCTTCGGCCGCCGGCTTTTTCTTCAGGGTTTCCTTTAGGGTTTTCCGTCTGTGAGCGCTAGGGTTTGCTTGCTAGGGTTCTCCTTTCCTCCTTTTTTCGTCCCCTTTTCATTACTGAAGTGCTGGTATTTATAATGCCCTTTTTCATGACCTAATGGGCTCAGAACGAAGCCCGAAATTTTTTGTTGTCTGTCAGCCTCGCTAGGCGAGCTGGTAGCGAACGTTTGCTTCGCTAGGCGAGCGTGTAGCAAACGTTCGCTAGGCAAGCGTGTAGCAAACGTAACGTTCGCTAGGCGAGCGTGTAGCGAACAGGCCAGTTTGGGCCATTTTCTGGATTGGGCCATTCGTGAGCCGGGGCTTTGTCCCTTTAAGATCAGTGCCATAAAATGAGTCGGAATGCCCCTGAAAAATGTCTTGAACTATTGATGGGCAAATTTTGGGGTATGACACTGCTCAATTAAATCCAATTCCTTAACCATTAACATAGACATATGTAATGATTTCCGACTCAACGCATCAGCCACTACGTTTGCTTTACCCGGATGGTAATTCAAACCAAAGTCATAATCCTTCAGAAACTCTAACCATCTCCTCTATCTCATATTCATCTCTTTCTGATCAAACAAATACTTCAAACTCTTATGGTCACTGAAAACCTCAAATCTTGACCCGTACAAGTAATGCCTCCATAACTTCAAAACAAACACCACAGCTGCCAACTCTAAATCGTGCGTCGGATAGTTCCTCTCATGAACCCTCAGCTGTCTCGAAGCATAAGCTACAACATGCTTACTCTGCATCAACACACCACTCAAACCCAACAATGAAGCATCACAGAAAACCTCAAATGGTTCTGACGGACTTGGTAATATCAGAATAGGAGCAGTAGTCAACCTTCTCTTTAACTCTTGGAAACCTTCTTCACATTTTGAGTCCCAAACAAACGCTTGCCCCTTTCTAGTCAACATCGTCAACGGTAACGCCAACTTAGAAAATCCCTCAATGAACTTCCTATAATAACCTGCAAGTCCAAGAAAACTTCGAATCTCAGCAACAGACTTAGGAGCTTCCCACTTAGCTACCGCTTCTATCTTAGAAGGATCAACAACAACACCACCTCTTGAGATCACATGACCAAGAAAACTAACCTCTTCTAACCAAAATTCACACTTAGAGAGTTTAGCAAATAATTTCTTTTCTCGTAGAACTCCTAAAACCACTCTCAAATGCTCAACATGCTCTTCTTCAGATTTCGAATATACCAAAATGTCATCAATAAACACCACAACAAACTTGTCTAGGTACGGATGGAAAATCCTATTCATATACTCCATAAATACTCCAGGCGCATTAGTCACACCAAAAGGCATCACAGAATACTCATAATGTCCATACCTTGTTCTGAAGGCAGTCTTCTGAATATCCTCAATTTTCACGCGTATCTGATGATACCCAGATCTCAAATCTATTTTGCTGAACACACTTGCACCAACCAACTGATCCATCAAATCATCAATCCTCAGCAAAGGATACCGATTCTTGATCGTCACTTTATTCAGTTGCCTGTAGTCCACACACAACCTCATAGTACCTTCTTTCTTCTTAACCAATAACACTGGTGCACCCCACGGGGACACACTCGGACGAATAAATTTCTTACCCAACAAATCTTCCAACTGACTCTTCAATTCAGTTAACTCAACAGCAGACATACGATACGGAGCCATCGATATCGGTCTAGTACCAGGTACCAAATCAATCGAGAACTCAACTTCACGCTCTGGCGGTAATTCATTCACTTCTTCAGGAAACACATCAGGAAAATCGCACACCACGGCTAGATCGCGAATCACCAGTTTATCTTTAGCCTCCAAAGTCGCTAACAGCATAAACAACTCTGCCCCATCTGCTACTGCCTCATTCACCTGCCTTGCTGATAGAAACAGACTCTTTCCTTCCTCAATCTCAGGAAAGATCATAGTCTTATCAAAACAGTTGATATAAACTCGGTTAAACACCAACCAGTTCATACCCAGGATAACATCAATCTGCACTAGTGGAAGACACACAAGGTCCATCCCAAAGTCTCTACCAAAAATACTCAAAGGACAATTTAAACAAACTGAAGTAGTAGTCACTGAACCCTTCGCAGGAGTATCAATCACCATACTACCATACATCTCAGATATCTCTAACTTAAGTTTCACAGCACAGTCCAAAGATATAAAGGAATGAGTCGCACCTGTGTCAATAATAGCTACAAGAGGAAAGCCATTAATATAACACGTACCTCGGATCAAACGATCATCTGCAGAAGTCTCAGAACCCGATAAAGCAAAAACCTTGCCTCCCGACTGGTTCTCCTTCTTCGGCTTAGGACACTGTGGACTGATATGACCCACCTCTCCACAGTTGAAACAAGTCACAGTCTTCAACCGGCACTCTGCAGCCAAGTGACCACCTTTTCCACACTTGAAACACTTCTTTTCATTACTGGTACACTCATGGATACGATGTCCAGCCTGACCACATCTGAAACACTTAGCAGGAGCACTAGAGTCTCCCCCACTAGGCCTCTTCATCCCACTCTGTCTCTGAAAACCTCTGCCAGCTGCATACGGTTACCCACGATCATTCTGATTCTTGCCCTTCCTATCAACCCTCTGCTGATAGCTCTCCGCTTTGGCCTTGGTATCTTGTTCAAAAATCCTGCAACAGTCAACCAAATCAGAAAACACTCTAATCCGCTGATACCCAATAGCCTGCTTGATCTCGGGACGTAACCCGTTCTCAAACTTCACACACTTTGAAAATTCCCCAGTAGCCTCATTATAGGGAGTGTAATACTTCGACAGCTCTGTGAACTTAGCAGCATACTCAGTAACAGACCGATTGCCCTGCTTCAACTCTAAGAACTCTATCTCTTTCTTTCCTCTGACATCCTCTGGAAAGTACTTCCTCAGAAATCTCTCTCTGAACACAGCCCAAGTGATCTCAGCACCCCCGGCAGCTTCCAACTCAGTGCGGGTAGCAACCCACCAATCATCCGCTTCCTCTGACAGCATATGCTTACCGAACCTGATCTTCTGGTTATCGGCACACTCAGTCACTCGGAAGATCCTCTCGATCTCTTTCAACCACTTCTGAGCACCATCTGGATCGTATGCTCCCTTGAACATTGGAGGATTGTTCTTCTGGAACTCACTCAGTTGACGAGCAGCTCCCATTCCCACAACATTCGGATTCCCTCCAAGTACTCCAGCTAGCATACCCAGAGCCTCAGCAATCGCAGCATCGTCTCTACCTCTTCCAGCCATCTCTCTTCTGAAAACCTAACAAGCTAAAACAATAAGTACTGATAGGGTTACACAACACCTATCCCGTACAGGGAAACAGAATAATTACGACTCGACTCGACCGACTATGCTCTGATACCACTAATGTAACACCCTTCTAAAATACCCCAAATATTTAATCAAAACAACAACTATATCAATCAGAGTAAATATGCAATCAAGGGTGTCACACAATTATTTCACACCATTCACCATAATAACTGTCATGCTCTTTTATTTAATCAAAATAAACATTTGCATAATTCGCAGCGGATAGAAATCTCATCAATCATGTAAAACATGTAACACATTACATGTAAAATTATTCAACAAGGTAAAAACATCCCGTCCCGATGTTACATCTATCAGAGCACGACCCACTAAGGAGACTACACTAGACTCCAAGTACTAGCTCCTACTCAATCACTGCTCGTTACCTGAAAAATAGTTGTAAGGGTGAGTTCCTCAATCGATATAATAAGCATTATAAAATATCATGTCATGTTAAGTAATTTAACATATTAATCACCCTAATCACATCACACATTCAGTAACGGCACATCAATTCAAATATCATACTCCATACCAACAATATTCATATTCATACTCAATGCCAACACAAACGCACGTATAATATTGGAATACATCCATTCATATTATACGCCATACATACATTATGCAATGAGACTCCATGCATGCGGTACCGACTATTTGTGAACATATAATTCACCTCACCGTCCAAATCCAGGCACGGCTACCAAGCCCACTAGTCCCACTCATTTGAGACCTAGTGACTCACTCACTAATTCCTCACCACGGGAATTAGCTACCACCCCTCAAGGGCCATGCTATGCACGCTAATCACCTAGCATGCAAACATCAATAACAGTCCATAATGACTAACTCACTAATTCCTCACCATGGGAATTAGCTACCACCATAAAGGCCACAATATGCATGCTAATCACCTAGCAATGCTAAATCATCAACAACAACTCAAGAATAGACATATGCTCACACTCTAAGCCATAAAACAGTCTATTCACAAATGCACACATAACTGATACATTCACAGCATCATGCATACCATCACACATCATCAGTATTTTATCACATAAGCATATCATATCATGCCAAATAACAACCACAGTATTAGCACACTCTACTAATACCTATACTACTCAAAACAACGGGAAATGATCCCTAATATATCATACATCAGCTAAATTACATTACTCAGCTGAACAGCTAAAAACTGCACAACAACAGCTCAGGAAAATCACAATCCTGCCCATACGCGTATTGCCTATTCCCATACGCGTATGGCCCATCCCCTGACCAATTCCCATACGCGTAACAACATCTCATACGCGTATGCTACGCGTATCACTTCCCCATACGCGTACCAACAGAGACCAAACCACGTTCAAAACATCATCTTCCTCATCCATACGCGTATTGCCTAGTGCCATACGCGTACCAGACCATCTCATACGCGTATTGCCTAGTGCCATATGTAACACCCTTCTAAAATACCCCAAAATTAAATTAAAACAACAAATATATATCAGAGTAGATATGCAATTAAGGGTGTCACACAATCACTTCACACCATTCACCAAAATAACTGTCATGCTCTTTATTTAATCAAAATAAACATTGCATAATTCGCAGCGGATAGAAATCAAATCAATCATGCAAAACATGTAACACATTACATGTACAATGGTTCACAACCAACAATAAAATATTTAAAACATCCCATCCCGATGTTACATCTATCAGAGCACGACTCACTAAGGAACTACACTAGACTCCAAGCACTAGCTCCTACTCAATCACTGCTCGTTACCTGAAAAATAGTTGTAAGGGTGAGTTCCTCAATCGATATAATAAGCATTATAAAATATCATGTCATGTTAAGTAATTTAACACATTCATTCACCCTAATCATATCACACATTCAGTAACAGCACATCAATTCAAATATCATACTCATACTCAATATCAACACAAACACACGTATAATATTGGAATACATCCATTCATATTATACGCCATACACATATTATGCAATGAGACTCCATGCATGCGGTACCGACTATTTGTGAACATATAGTTCACCTCACCGTCCAAATCCAGGCACGGCTACCAAGCCCACTAGTCCCACTCATTTGAGACCTAGTGACTCACTCACTAATTCCTCACCACGGGAATTAGCTACCACCCCTCAAGGGCCATGCTATGCACGCTAATCACCTAGCATGCAAACATCAACAACAGTCCATAATGACTAACTCACTAATTCCTCACTATGGGAATTAGCTACCACCATAAAGGCCACAATATGCATGCTAATCACCTAGCAATGCTAAATCATCAACAACAACTCAAGAATAGACATATGCTCACACTCTAAGCCATAAAACAGTCTATTCACAAATGCACACATAACTGATACATTCACAGCATCATGCATACCATCACACATCATCAGTATTTTATCACATAAGCATATCAGATCATGCCAAATAACAACCACAGTATTAGCACACTCTACTAATACCTATACTACTCAAAACAACGGGAAATGATCCCTAATATATCATACATCAGCTAAATTACATTACTCAGCTGAACAGTTAAAAACTGCACAACAACAGCTCAGGAAAATCACAATCCTGCCCATACGCGTATTGCCTAGTCCCATACGCGTATGGCCCATCTCCTGACCAATTCCCATACGCGTAACACCATCTCATACGCGTATGCTACGCGTATCACTTCCCCATACGCGTACCAACAGCGACCAAACCACGTTCAAAACATCATCTTCCTCATCCATACGCGTATTGCCTAGTGCCATACGCGTACCAGACCATCTCATACGCGTATTGCCTAGTGCCATACGCGTATGACCAAAAACCAGAATTTCCAGATCTGCTCTGGTTTTCTCTGCTACGAGATCTATCCAATTCAACCTTCCACAGTCCAATTTTTCACAGTAATCGTTCATATCATCTAATACAAATCATATCCTATTCAATTTCACAAATCCTAACATTATTACATCTAATTCTTACGAATTTCCTTCAATTATAATCCAATTTTCGTTCATCCAAAAGTTCACAATTTCATCATGCATCATTCTAATCAGAGGCAAACCAATGGTTTATCACTACCCATTACATATTATCCCATAATACCCATTAAACGATGATAAACCCCCTTACCTGAGTTAATCCGGCAAATCTCTGAGCTTCAAGTTTTTCCTCTCTCCAACCCTTGTTCTCTTGCTCTTTGCCTTTTTCCACTTTTCTGTCTCTTTTTCCTTTTCACGTGAAAATAACTCTTTTTACCAAATGGTACCTTTTCTAATTCCAACTTTTATTCCAATAATAATAATAATAATAATCCAATAATTCCAATTATTTAATTAAATTAATAAATATAATATTAACTTAAATTAAATAATTATCTTATTTTTGTCGGGGTGTTACACCATACGCGTATGACCAGAAACCAGAATTTCCAGATCTGCTATGGTTTTCTCTGCTACGAGATCTATCCAATTCCACCTTCCACAGTCCAATTTCACACAATAATCGTTCATATCATCTAACACAATTCATATCCTATTCGATTTCACAAATTCTAACATTATTACATCTAATTCCTACGAATTTCTTTCGATTATAATCCAAATTTCGTTCATCCAAAAGTTCACAATTTCATCATGCATCATTCTAATCAGAGGCAAATCAATGGTTCATCACTACCCATTACATATTATCCCATAATACCCATTAAACGATGATAAACCCCCCTTACCTGAGTTAATCTGGCAAATCTCTGAGCTTCAAGCTTTTCCTCTCTTCAACCCTTGTTCTCTTGCTCTTTGCCCTTTTCCACTTTTCTGTCTCTTTTTCCTTTTCACGTGAAAATAACTCTTTTTACCAAATGGGACTTTTTCTAATTCCAACTTTTATTCCAATAATAATAATAATAATAATAATTCAATAATTTTAATTATTTAATTAAATTAATAAAATATTATATTAACTTAAATTAAATAATTATCTTATTTTTATCGGGGTGTTACAGTCATCACCAACATGTGTCCCCATATTTGTACTTTCTTGCACCATAGTGGTCCCCACATCAGTTTCATTAACTCCAACCCAACTCCCACATTTGTATTATCTTGCACAACAGTGGTCCCCACATAAGTTTCATTAACTCCAAACTCAGCTCCCACATCCACAACAACTTCATCATCTAATCCTAATGAAAAAATTGGTTCATCAATAATGTTAGGTTGTGAAACAGGATGAGTAACATATAAATGGCATTCCCCAGTCATTACTGCAATTGTTTGCATCCTCTTAGTTCCCTTGTCATCCTCTAACAACACAATATCACAAGCATTCATTGCATCGTAATACCAAAGTTTATCTACAATTGGATAACCTAAATCTTTTAACATACATAAAATTTCAAATTAATTCCAATAATTTGTATCAACATCCCAAATGGTCTCTAACCCTTGATATCCTGACTTTGTGAAGTTAGAAAACTCCCTAGAAAACTCACCAAAATGATGAACAATACACGTAAACATCTTCTTTGTTACCTATTCAACCTATATATGATAGCAGGACTACTAAGGAAGATGGCCAAAAAAAAGTTCACGTTTTTACTAGGTTACAAGTCAGAAACCATATCTTAGTTATAATCAGAGAAACGGTGCTACCGTCGTCAACAGTGTTGGTCTATGGAACATGATGATGTTATTCTCTTCAATGCAGCCCTATTTAGAGAGATGTCTTCCTTTGCCTTAACGTTTAAGATTCATGCCTTTGAGCTTGATGTCTTTCTTATTTAACTTCAACGATTTATAACATAACATTTTTAACCATTTTTTAGGAATATTAAAATTTCATGTCAGATGTACATAGTTCATCCTGGCATTTTAACGTTTTTCAATACAAACTAACGGAAAATATCAAATACTTTAACGGAAGTGAAGTTAAAGGACCGTTATTTAACATTTTTTTCTGAAGGTATCAAAGCGAAACATCGCATAAAATTAAGGGATTAAATGATGCATTAAACTTATAATTAAAATAAAAACTACACAAAATTATAATAGAGTCCTTTAAATTATTTAATTATAACAAATTAATACTTTAAGATTTTTTAACAACAAATCAGTCTTTTAAATTATCTAATATCTACACTGTTCCATTTTGAATGTTTTCGTTTCAAATAACGTGTTATTAACAAGCTTGGCATGAAATAAAATATAGTTAATTAACTAAATGTGTCACGTGTAAATGTATAAATTGCTTATTTTTAATAAATAATTTTTTACACTCAGTGGAGTCGAACCCACGTCTTCTTCATAAAAACACTATCTCTAAAAAAACTGAAATCATATAATATTAATCCCTTCACAAAATCTTTTTAATAGCTTGTTTGTTCATGAGCCACCATTGTACCATCAATCAAGAACAATCAAATAAACACCTCCAATATCCAATACTTATTAATCATCCTCGTTGATCGATCCATTTCTTTCACATTGTTACATAATTAATAATCATAATCACTTTTTTTTTCTCATCTTCATTTTTAATTAATTGTTAGCAAAACCTTTTAACTCCGCTTCTTGATGTTAAGCCATCAATCGTTCATCGCACAAAGGTGCAATCATCTCATCTTTTTCCCAATTATAAATTTCTATAAATATTTTACTATTTAACTCGCTTAATTTGTTTTCAGACTCAAAACAACATTGTAGCACTTCCTATAATATTAATAGTTCGATGTAAAAAGGTAATTATTCTTCACAGTTTAATTTTGATTTTGATTTTCTTATATGATAAAGTGTATGATCTTAATTTTCTTACATTCAATATGTTATTTTTAAACAGATATATGAATATGAACTTGAAGAAGAGGAGGTTGAAGAATATATCGATGAGTTGATATATATAGTATTCCAATTTCCTAATTTCTTAATAGGTTTAGGGAAAAGTTGTTTAACACTAGCAAATTGCTCTAGTTAGTAAATTAAGATAATAGAAACTATTTTGTTTCATATAAGAGAAATTTGCAACATATTTAAAAATGTTAGACTTTCTTCTTATTATTAAAAATATTTACAAAATGAATGAAAAGAGACAAAAAAAAATATTTTTTATTAAAGTGTTTGAAGAGACGTTGGATCTCTCTTCGACGTTATTCCAAATATTATGGGAAATTCAAATCTACATAATTCTTAATAACAAAAAATTGTTTATTGATTGACAGGGATGGAGCCAGAAATTTTATGTTTTAGAACCAATATATTAATGTATGAATTTGTAGCATAATATATCGACGGCGAGTAGAATTTAAAATTATAAATATATATCATATTATAAAATTTATCTTTAAAAAAAATTTAGAAAATTTTAAAAATTTATTTATGTAATTTTTTTAATTTTTTTAATTTTATTATCAACAATAATATTTATCTATCTATTTTTATATATAAATAATTGACGATGATATGAGTAGTTGATTGTAATTTTTCATTATGACATCTTAGTATTAAAATAAAAATATCTAAAAAAAATTCTTTTAAACTTTTAGTAAAATATTATTTTGAAATTAAATACAAAATCAATTTAACTATATTTTAACGGAACACGTTTTAAATTCAAAACTAACTTTTAAAATAAATAATTCACAAATGGAAGCCTAAACAATTATTCATATATTTATATCCTTTTAAATTATTTTTGTATAACAAATTGGTCATTTAAATCGTTTTTATAACAACTTTATCATTTAGATTGATTTCAAAAAAAATTCTTCAAGTTTAGAACATTTTGAAATTTGTAACGGTTGTATTTTTTGTTGCACTTCATTTTTATAACCACTCAAAATAATTGCATCCATAATTTATACATTCATATTATTAAAAAAGACTAATGGTGTACATGTTTGATAACTTAAAGGACCGAATTGTTACACACAAAACTTAAATGACCAATCTATTACACAAAAATAATTTAAAAGACTTTTGATGTGATTTTGCTTATATATCATATAATTTTAAATTATAAATTCATAGCAAAATACTCTTTCAATTATTTGATAAACTATTATATTTAAAATAAATATTTTTTTATCAATTGCTATATAAATATATAATAATATTAAAATTTTATTGAAAATATAGTGGGGGCACATAACCCTTTACCATCACACGTGGCTTCATCCCTGTTGGTTGATTTTGATTATGAAAATGAGTTTAATCACGCTTGGCGGAGTAAGACTTGTTTGTTGAAAATAAAATATTTGCGTTCGGCGATAATCATTTGTATGAGAATTATTTTGGTCGTGCACGGGCAAAAAACGAGTTTGATTGGTTTTTGATTACTTTAGGTGGAAGACAAGTATTCGAATTTAAACGAGCGTACACCACACGTTCATATACTCGAGGATAAAATGGTGTGCACCCAATCATTACCTTTTTAATCTGATTTTTATTTATGAAAAATATATATATTTAAAGATCGTTATTAATATACGGAAGACGAATGCTCGGTTAGAACGAGACATATGTCTTGTGTCCGATTATTCGACCGGTTCTAGCTATGAAATTTAAACGTCATTATTATTATGTCTTTTTTATGGAAGACGAACTCTCGGGTTAAACCGAGGCGTATACCTCGCACGATTGTTCGACGGATAAAACGGGTGTACACTGGATTATTCCTTTTTCAATCATGTTTATTTATAAAAAATTGAAAGTATTTAAAAACAAAGTGAAATAAAATAATAAAAAATAATAAAATAAATAAATAAATATATAAAAATAAATTTAAAAAAAATTATTTAAAGGGGATGCATGTTCTGAACCCAGGGTTGCAGTTTGTATTTTTTTAATGAAAAGGCTCTAGAGCTCAGTTGTCCAAAAAAAAGAAACAAAAAATAGAAGGGGTGTGTGGTTTAAAAAGTGTGTGTGGTGAGTTGTTGTTGTTTTTATCAAAATGAGCCTTGAAGCCTAGTTTTTTTAAGTGTAAATGGGTGGGTATATTCGAACAAGGGGTGCGAAGAATGCATTTTCTACATTTTTTTTGTTCCATCACTCCCTCTCCCTCTCTGACACACTTTTATTCATTCAAATATTATTATAACATGATATTAAGTGGAAATTAATTCTAAACTACTACTATAATATGATTATACATATTTTACAAACATATACATTATACATCAATATTTATCTCATGTTACAAATATGAATATTGCAAAACCTAAACTATCAAAGCATCTGTATTACATAAGTTGTGACTTTAAATGGGAGGATGACTTACAATCTCCAGCAAGCAAGTTTAAGATGGTGAAGTTGTTGTTGTAGAAGGTAAAAGTAGTGGTTTCATTAGAGGGTGGTTGATGAAGAAGATGATGAATGGTGTATGGGGTGGTGTTTTGGGTGCTTTTAAATGTATGTTTTTTTTTTCTGGTTTTTCTTGTTGTATTTTCCTCTCTACTAACTCTCTAAGCCTCTCTCTTGCATCTTTCCAACCTTTTTCCCCTTTTTCTTTCAAGAGCACATGAGTTAGCTTATATAGTGGTGTGTTATATAAGAGTATATTTTTCACTTATATGAGAATAATATTTTACAGAGATTTGCATCAGTATATAAAGCTATAATACATGATGATAATTAAATAGAATTTGCTAGAGTGATCCCTAAACTATCGCTACTGTTTGTTAACTACTTGACAGGATCAAATGCTAATAATAACCAATAACTCTCATTTAATTATTCGATGACCAATTCAAATTATTTCTTTCATTGGTCCATTACGCCCCCTCAAGATGAAGGTTCCATCAACGACATTTATCTTGGACATGAGTTCGGTGAACTTGGTTGTGGGAAGTGGTTTAGTGAGTAAATCTGCCAGCTGATCCTTGGTAGACACATGTGTTACGATGAGCTTGTTGGTTTGAACCTGTTCTCTGACAAAATGATAATCTAATGATATATGTTTCATTCTTGAGTGAAGTACAGGATTGGAACAAAGGTATGTGGCACCCACATTGTCACACAATAGTCGTGGAGGATCATGTATGGGTATTCTTAGTTCATGCAGTAAGTTTTGGAGCCACATGATCTCAGTGGTAGCGGTAGAAACTGCACGATATTCAGCCTCAGTAGATGACCGTGCTACAGTTCTTTGTTTTCTTGAGAGCCACGAAATTGGGTTGCCTCCGAAGAAAATGATATAAGCTGAGGTAGATGTGCGATCATCATTGTTCCCACCCCAATCTGCATCAGAGTATGCTAACAAGTTGTTTGCAGCAGTTTTGTGTAGCATGAGACCATGATTAATGGTTAGTTTGATGTATCGAAGGATGCGTTTTAAGTGCTGTAGGTGAAGGGAAGTTGGTTTATGCATAAATTGGGACAATTTATTGATGCAGTATGATAAGTCTGGACGAGTAAGATTAAGATACTGAAGTCCTCCAATAATTTTACGAAACTCCGTGGCATCGGTGGATGATGTACCATCGTGAAGTTGTAGCACTGATGTGGAGGAAAGTGGTGTGGGAGATGGTTTCGCCCCCTCCATGTCAAACTTTTGCAAGAGGTCACGAATGTACCGGTGTTGAGAAATAAAAATTCCAGAGCTTGTTGGTATGATTTCAATACCCAAAAAGTAGTGAGGTTGTCCTATATTTTTCAACGAAAATCGTTGAGATAGTGCCTTGATGAAGCTTTGAAGGAATGTAGAGTTGTTACCAGTGAGCAGCAAGTCATCTACATAGACTAAAAAGTAAGCCTTGGTATCACCCGAGTGATAAATGAACAAGGATGGATCACTTTTGCTTGTTTGAAATCCATATGCAATAATAAATTCCTTCAGAGAATCATGCCATGCTCTTGGTGCTTGCCGTAGGCCATAGATGGCCTTGTGAAGTTTACAAACATAGTTGGGATGTGTTGCATCTTTCATACCTGGCGGTTGGTCCATGAAGACCTCTTCTATAAGAGCTCCTTGTAAGAATGCATTGTTCACATCTAGTTGGTGCATTGACCACTGATGAGAGATTACTAAGGTAAGAATAATCTTAATTGTTTGTGGGCGAACAACTGGTGCGAATGTCTCCTTGAAGTCAATGCCAGGACATTGTGTGAAACCCTTGGCAACAAGACGTGCCTTGTAGCGAGCAATGGAACCATCACTATTTCTCTTGATACGAAATAACCATCTACATCCAACAATGTTTTGCCCTGCCTTAGGTGGTACAAGTGAGAATGTGCCATTTCTTATTAAGGCTTCAAATTCATCTGCAATTGCCTGACGCCAATGGGCATGTTTCATTGCCTCACGGATGTTTGAAGGTTCCAAATTCTCAGGTAGAGGGTGTTTTGATGCAGTATACATCCTTTTTGGCTTGAATATATTATTTTTCGACCTTGTGATGATTTGGTTTGTTTCAGTAGTAGGGGCTGTAGAGATATTAGGGGTGACAATAGGTGTAGTAACAAGAGTAGGTGGATGAGTATCATTACCTGACATTGTATTTGAAACCAAGAGATCCTCCTCTTCATGGGGCATAGCGTGTGACTCAAGTGGTGGTTGTTGAAGGATAGGTATGATGATATGAGGGGATTGTGGTATGTTGGGTATGCTTAGAGATGGTGGTGGTGTAGATTTGACAAGTTGGTTGTATGGAAAAATGTGGTCAAAAAATTTAACATGCCTAGAGGTGTATATTTTGTGATTTGTTGGGTCAAGACATAAATAACTGTATCGGGATTCTGCATATCCTAAGAATATGCAAGGTTGAGATCGGGGTTGAAGTTTATTTGAGACATAAGGTCGCAGCCAAGGAAAACAAAGGCATCCAAAGGAATGAAGATGTGATGTTGTTGGGCTTTTCTTGTGTAAGACTTGATATGGTGATTTCATGTTGAGGATATGAATTGGTAGCCTATTGATTAGGTACACTGCTGTCTTGAACGCAAAGGACCAGTATTCGGGAGGTAAATTTGACATATGTAGTAAGGCTCTTCCAGTTTCAACTACATGTCTATGTCTCCTTTCAGCTGGAGCATTGAGTTCAGGTGTATGTGGTGATGTGGTGAAATGAGATATGCCATGTGTGTGGAGAAATGATTTTAGTTTGATGAATTCTCCTCCATTATCAGAGTGCAATGAAATGATTTTTTCTTTGAAGTAGTTTTCAGCAAGATTTTTGAATGTGGGAAATACATTAGAGACATCAGATTTATTTCTTAATGGATAGAGCCATACATATTTGGTGAAGTGATCAACAAGAAGTAAATAATAGGAGAAACCATCTAAAGACGTGATGTGGGATGGACCCCATACATCAGTATATATAAGTTCTAATGGTTTTTGTGTTTTGATACTGGAAATGGAAAAAGGTAATTTGTGACTCTTAACACTATTACATGATAGACAAGGTTGTTGGTGGCTCTTTATTTTGTGAGATGGTAGGAGATGTCTCAGTATGCGATCAGATGGATGCCCCAATATGTGATGCCATGGTGGAGGAGTGTGTGTGGTTGTGACAAGTGCCTGTGGTAATGATGATGGATGGGGCATGTGGTAGAGTCCATTGCTATGCTGCCCTTTTAGAAGAGGTTCTCTTGTCTTCAAATCCTTTATCAAGAAATGATCAGAAAAAAATTCAATGGAAATTGGATTAGTGTGACAAGGGAAGATGAAATGATTTAGAAGGAGTTTGTAAAATAATTTTACCAATGTTAGAGATGGTGTGTCCAAATCCATCACCAACCAGAAGTTGATCTGAACCTGTGTAAGGTTGAGACAAGTGCAGGTTATCTAACTCATTTGTTATATGATGAGAAGCCCCTGAGTCTAGGATCCAATCTGCTGCACCAGAAGGCATGGCCCTAGTATGAAGAGCAGTAGGTGGTTGATGCTTTGGAGGGTAGCCATGCAATTTGTAGCAGACCTTGGCAGTATGGCCTGGTTTGTCACAAAATTGACACACTACACGCCTTGAGAAGCCCGGTGATGTTGATCTGGACATTGTGTTATTGTGGTACTGTTTTGGTGTTTTGTTGTAGAATTGTTTTCCTTTGTGTGCAGTGTTTGCAGTGGCAATGAGAGGAGTTTCTTGCACAGGTGTATCCCTCTTTAAATAACTTTCAAAATCAGAAAGGAGATCGTGAAGATCATCAAATCCGATAGGATTTTCTCTAGTTCTTAGAGAAGCTATTACTTCATGATATTCAGCTCCAAGACCATTCAAAGTGTGGATGACAAGGTCGACATCGTCCACCGGAGAGTTGATGATGGCTAATTCATCAGAAAGCCTTGATGCCATGAAGGTATTCAGAAATAGATTTTGATCCTTTTGTGAATCGAGAGAGTCTCTCTTTTAAGTGCATAATTCTTGCATGAGTTTTGCTTGCAAACATCTTGGTGAGAATGTCCCAAGCTTGTTTTGAGGTTTTGACATTCCCCAACATGGTAATAATGCTTGGATCAACAGATGATATGATGGCATGCAGGATCAGTTGATCCTGTCTTTTCCAGCGTTTGTATGCTGGATCAGTTTGGGTTGGACTGGCAGTGGTGCCATCAACATAGCCAATGAGATCATACCCTACAAGGAGTGCATTGAATTGCACTTGCCAAGCAGGAAAATTGTTGCTGCTCAGTTTCACTGACGAGTGAGTGTTTAGGGCAATAACAGAATTGGTATTTGGTGTAATAGAAATTTCAGATGTTGTCGAGGAAGACATGGTGAGATTGTGGATCGGTTTTGCTGTAAAGCTAGTAAACTACTGATACCATATAAGAGTATATTTTTCACTTATATGAGAATAATATTTTACAGAGATTTGCATCAGTATATAAAGCTATAATACATGATGATAATTAAATAGAATTTGCTAGAGTGATCCCTAAACTATCACTACTGTTTGTTAACTACTTGACAAGATCAAATGCTAATAATAACCAATAACTCTCATTTAATTATTTGATGACCAATTCAAATTATTTCTTTCATTGGTCCATTATGTTAGGGTTTGTGTTTTTTAGGGTTTTCTTTGTTGGCTTCTAAGTGAGAGAAGTGTCAAAATTATGCAGCAAATTAAAGTATGTTCTCTTGTCCAATAAATAATGTTGTTTGCATGCAAATGATAGTATATCAAAAGTGGCAAAGAGAAAGGTCGGTGAAGTTTACCCCTAAGGGGAAATGTGAAAGAAAGGTGAAATCTTGACTCTTGATTTTTTTTAATTTCTTAACAAGAATAATAAAATAATAATACTAGTAAAAATAAATAAAACAAAATATTTTTTGATATTTTCTTTTATATTTAAAATGGTGAAAATAAGTTAAATAAACTCAAAAATGATAAAAATGCACTAAAAATATTTAAAATACAAAGTTATTTTTTATATATTTTGTTTTAATTAAGTGGTTAAGGAATAAACTCTTAATTAGAAATTTCAATTTCTTTCTAAGACATGCATATTAAAAGTTAAAACCCCTAAAAAGAAAATCGGACCCGAACGAAATTGGGGTGCTACATCTTCCCCTACTTCATTATTTTTAACTTAGAGAATATGAATGACAAGAGTATTCATATAATCTTTGTGAAAGACAATTAAGTACGAAGGACTCAAATTTTGTCCTTTAATAAGCAGGAAAAAAAGAAATTGCAAGAATCTTGAAGATCGCCTTCACTAGGGAATGATCATCTCCAACATGACGGTTGGTGAGGTTGGTGCCTAGATCGCTAAAGTTAAAAGGGGAAACTCCTTGAGGATTAGCTAAGAAAGATTTGTAGATAAGGTCCACTGGGGAAGGTTTTTAGGAGGAACTCATTGGAGAGAACACTTTTTGGGAACACTTTGCAAAGATTCATACTAGGAGAAAACTCACTTAGGGAGTTGTGACTGGCTTCGTCGGGGGAGAGTTTAAAGAATTTCCCTTGTTGAAAAGATTCTTATGTTCACCCGCTATGCTGAAAGTTTAACCTGATTGAGTGAGAAAGACTTACCGGGGGATATATATTGAGAGATTGTCTTTTGATTGAAAATATGATATTTAGATTTTTGTTAGGGAGAAAGTGGGTTAGATTATTGGTATCAATGATGATTATACTTCTCGGTATTTTTTACTTTTAAGGTTAGCATGCCAACAAGAGTTGGGCTTTTAAGTTCCTGGCGAGCAATGGGCTTTAAAATTAAAAAGATTCAATTCCGGACGAGCACTAGACTCTAAAATTCCATACAAGCATTGGACTTTAAAATTAAAAAAAATCAGTTCCACACAAGCATTGAACTTTGAAATTAAAAGGATTCAGTTTCAGACGAGCACTGGACTCTGAAATGCCAGACAAGCACTAGACCTTGAAATTAAAAAGATTCAGTTTCGGATGAGCATCGGATCCTGAAATGCTAGACGAGCACTGGACTTTAAAATTAAAAGGATTCAGTTCCAAACGAACACCAGACTCTAAAATTCCACACGAGCACTGGACTTTGAAATTAAAAGGATTTAATTTAGGACGAGCACCGAACTCTGAAATGTTAGACGAGCACTAGACTTTGAAATTAAAAGGATTTAGTTCTAGACAGCCACCGATCTCTAAAATGCCAAATAAACGTTGGACATTGAAATTAAAAGGATTCAGGTCTGGACTAGCACTGGTCTCTAAATTGTCAGACGAGCATTGTACATTGAAAAGATATTGGGCTTTGAAGTACCAAATAAGATTGGGCTTTAAAGTGCCAAGTGAGGTTGTACTTTAAGGTGCCAAGTGGGTTGGACTTTGAGGTGCCAAGCGATGTGGGCTTTAAGGTGCCAAGTGTGTTGGGCTTTGGGGTGCTAATGTCATTAGGCATTGAGGTACCGAGTGAGGTTGGTCTTTGATAGATTTAAATGGTATAGTGATGATGACGACCGATCTTTGAGGATAAGGGTGAGTGTCACACATGACTCGTGCTTATGCATGACAACTGAATAAGATTTTTTTAATTCCCTATGATTGATACATGAGGTATGATGATTAATCACATGATGTGGCATATTTGAAAATCCGGTTCCCCGAAACGGGGGATATTAACAACTTCAGGTTTGCGTGGACGACTCTACGGAGTTATCCAAGTACCAAGTATGTTTGTTATGCCTCGCGCAGATGATGATTTTTTAAAATTGGCAAGCCTTTGCTCCTCACGAATTAATTTATGATGATTTCAACCTGTTTTAAACTCTTGTGAGTTCAACACAATGTTAGAAGTCATTGTTTTCCTTGAAGCATTTCATAGCAAAATGTTTATATTTTTTCAACGATTTTTACTATCCCTTTATATCAAAGTTTTATCATAAAAAATAAATAACATTTTGTCAAAGTTTTATCACAATGGTTAAGTTTTATTTGATAAACAATAAAGATTTTATACATGAAATGGCAGTAGGTTGAGTGTAAATATGGAAGTAGAAAAACGGTCTAGAGGGGGGGTGAATAGTCCCAATTTAGAATTCAACCATCGTTTTCAAAATTAGAGCGTTTTTAAACAAGCTAACACAAATCGTTTTCAAAAATGTGAAAATTGTACATTTTGAATTTTAAACAAGCTAACACAAAAATTGTGTAATTCACAAGAAGTGTTTACACACTGATTCAATGAATGGAATTCTAATGTTAATTTTTTTCAAAAAATATCAATCACCAATCTAGCTTAACAAATTATCCAATTCCAACAAAATCTAATGCTTATGTAATAAATTGCTATCAATGAATAAACGATATACTATGATAGAATTGAAAAAACTAAGCATGCAAATACTACAAAATTAAATGCAAGAGTAGAGAGAGAGAGAGAGAGAGAGAGAGAGAGAGAGAGAGAGAGAGAGAGAGATGACACCGAGATTTATAGTGCTTCGGCGTTCATCCTCGCTTTGCCTATGTGCACTCTTCATTGGTTTCTCATTGGAACCTGCATAGTTTCTTGTTATTTGACAAATATTTGCAAGACTTCATACAATCACCAATCCACAATACGAATGAAAAAATAAAATCTCCTATTTAGATATTGACTTGTATACAACACACTGCCAAACTCTTCTATGTAATCTTTACTCGAATCACGTTTCTTGAATCTTCCCATATTGCCAATCTTCTCAAAGCCTTCATATGTAGCTATCAACCCTTGATCCTACCGATTCTTTGAACGATGGATTACCCAGAGATTTAAGAAGAAATCCACCTTATTTGTAGTCTTCTGTAGCGGTAAATTCATGACCATCGAGCTATTGATTAGCTCAACGTCAATAAAACAAGAGTCGCCACCGCGCTTTTATTATTTCCAAAGAAAAAGGGAAAAGTATAAACAAAACCCAATGATAAGAAGTTTTCAAATCAAAACTAATAAAATGTTAGAGATTACATGTAAGGGGATTGGTTACACAGAGGGAAGGTATTAGCGTCCAAAGTGTCCTAGGTACTCCTAGGGAGTCCTTTTTTTTGTAAGTGTTTTAGTTGAAAATGATGTTTACTAAAAAATAGAATGAGGGGATGAGAAAATAATTCATTTATTTATAATTTTGTGTTCGATAAGACCTTCGGTCTTATGCCTACGTACCAATATAAAAATGAGGGATCAAAACCTCGTAGTTCGTGGTAAAAATTTCAAAGATGGGTGGATTGATTTTAACAAAAGCTTAAATATCTTTTGTTATCAATGGGAGAATACTCAACCAAACATCCACGGATAATGAGGGCTTTTACAACATTTGAGAGGGAGGGCTCAAACTTGGATTCAACCAACAAGTATTCCACTAACCCCTAATAAATGGAAAGTCTTACAATCAATATATCATGGAATGAGATAATTATATCTCTACCAAAGACAACTCAAATCTAAATGCTCTCTTTTGAAAAAAGTTAAAAAGAAAAAGGCACAAAGTGGACAAAAGGATTATATGAGGTTATTAGTTCTTTTTATCTTTTTTTGGAAAATAAGGTCAACATGATTAAGTTCATTTACAAATTTGATTAAGAAAATATTTTGAAAATTAATGGCATAAGGCCAAAGTTTCTACTTACTAAAACAAGTTTAAGTTGAAAACACAAGCAAAGAAGTTTTTTTAAAATGAGAGAGAGATTTTAAAATTAAAGAAGTAGGAGGATATGAAGGGACTATCCTAGACAAGATTTAAAAGTTTAGAGTTGAAAAGATCTAACCAATGGGAAGCATCCACAAGACAATAGTGTCAGATAGAAACTTATTTCCTTTGGATTGTTAAGCAGGCAACAAACTTATTTTAGTTAATTTGGAGACATCTGGCATATGGAGGTGACTCACCCCTCAATTGGGGGGATTACATAAATACAATGAGGGACTCGCCTCTAATTAATAAGGTTGCCTTTAGCCGGGGGAATTTCCCCAAGCCGATGGACTCGCCTCCTTTAAATAAGGTCGTCTTCAATTGAGCAACTCCTCCAAAACCGAAGGACTCTCTTTCCATTAATAAGGTCATCTTCAGCTGATGGACTCACCCCAAGCTAAGGGACTCACCTCCCATTAATAAAGTTGCACTCAGTCGAGGGAATCACCTCCCAAACAAAAGCATGCCACGAGATGAAGCCCGAAAGAAACCTTAAAACACCTCACCCTTTACAAGCCCTCGTGCTTGAGGGACTATTTGGTGTTATATTTGTGAGAGTCCCAAATAAGGGCAACTCCAGGGTCCTCGCCTAGCCTAATATCGCTCGGGTGACATCTTTATAGAACGTGGGGGCTCATCCTTGGGAGAGGTGACGTGTATAGTACCATTATTTCCCATTAGTCATACCACAACTTCCTGGAAATTAGGTAGTCAACAGTCTCCCCTAGTCAATAGGGAACGATTGCGAGCTCTAAGGGTCTCCTAAAATCTAGGTACAAAAGTCTCCTATATATACTTCTCCTCTAATGGGAAAAAGGGCAAATCATAACTTATGCGTAACTATTACCTTGGATTTTTTGACCTAAGTATAAATGGTGAGTGAAAACAATAAGTATGCCATGTGGAAGGTTGGAATTGAATGTAGCCAAATGGAGGTCGAGTTGGTCTAATGTCGAAATAGTTGGAAGTCGAAGAACATTGTTAAAGTTTGGGGACTTAGCGAAATTTTGAATATGTTGGTCAATTATCGCCTGATTGAGTACTATGATATGTTGGTTAAGTTTGGAGTTCATCATTACAATGGAAACAATGTAGACTTGAGTACTGCATGTGGAAAGTACTAAAAAGTGTGTTGTCTCAACATCATCGATCTTGGTGATTTCGACATAATTGAGTCAATTCCTGGTGACCAGTAAAAGTAGTTAAGATATTTGAATGGTGTTGAAAGAGCGAGAATTGATTTGAAATAAGCGGTTACTCAAAGACACGTGAAAACTCGTCGAAGAAAAGAACTGCTTGAGATTGAAACTCGTCGACCATTCATAGGTAGTTATTTTAGATTAGTATATAAAATGACTCATGTTCATGTTGTAAAGGGTTCGCAATTATACTCACATTTATGTAAACTCAAAGTATATGCGCATTTGGGAAACGAGTGAAGAAAATGTGCATATGTGTTCCACATTTATAAATTTCAAACACTTTTACATCCAAGCATGTTTTCCTGCATTGAGTTACATTTCAATTTCGCATTACAATTCTTGTCATTTTACTTCGTCCTACATTTCAATTTCAGTCACTTTCATTTTCAAACCCTTATATTCTAAATTTTGTTCAAAGTCACATCGTTACTCTTCAAATATTACCCTTTGATTTCAAAAGTAAAATGTTGTTCAAAGGTTTAAATACACACAAATATGTTCCGACATATTTTTGAGTTTAATCCTTTAAATATTAATAAAAACTTGTTTTATTTACCAAATTTCCAAGTAAACAATAACACCCAAAACACAACGCTAATATACAAAGTCTCTCACCTCATGTGAATAAACTCTCTATAAAAACCATCAAAACATCACTATAAAGGTCTTCTCACCGTCATAGATAAATCTCAACCACCCCAAATTATTATAGACTTATTAATGTCTCAAAATATCTTCTATCCTTGTAGAAATATCATGCACGCTTATAATTTTTTACCGGAATATAAATTAATTAATATATTTGTACTATAAGCATTTTTTTCACACCTTTTTTATAGAAAATTAAGTAAGATCTGATCAAGGTAATTCACAAGGCAAATCAATAAATGGTATGAAGAATATTAAATAGAAAGATTGAAGAGTTGTAGGCCAATCAACTTGCGAGGCGAGCTAAAGACAAGATTTCAAAGGATTTTCGAAGAGCAAAGTTTAAGGAAAACTAAAGACTTAAGATTTACAAGAACTTTGTAAAAGCAAAGTCGCGATGTGAGGTCGACAGGTTTATGGGTTGAACGAGGCGGTTCAATAGAATGGTTGGAAAAAAAGTCCAAAAAGTTTTTTTAAAAATAATTAGTAAAACTTAGATTTTTAATTTCTTTTCATAAAATTGATCAATTCCTCCCCCATCTACCTCTCTTGCGCCGGCTCAAAAAATCGAAAATATGTTATTCATATTCTAGAATGCATAACTTATATTTTTTATATATAAAAGAAAAAAACGAAACCTCTCGTACTCTATAATTTATAAACTTTTTAAATTCTAAAATCTAGAAGTATAAGCATTTAAAACTTACATCTTGGAACTTTAGTTTGAATTCTAAAATTCAAATAATGTTTTTATAATTTTGAATGGCTTTTGAGAGAACTCGGAAAAAATTCACTAAAATGATATCTAAAATAATTGGTTCATTTCCTATCAAGTTCTAAGCCTTGTGTCAATTGTGAAATGAATGGGCCTAACAAAATTTTACCTTTTACCTCTTCATTATTTATATACTCCAACCAAATATATCAATATATATTTTCTATTTATTATTAAATTTTTTGAAAATTAAGTTTTTTATATCTCCATATAAGTTTACCAAAACACTTAGTAAATGAGTTACAATAATCAATTTTATAATTTTTAATATACCGAAACACTTGGTAAAAGAATTTTGATAGACAAATTTTAAATTTTAATGTATCAGAATATTTGGCAAAAGAGTTTCGATGATCAATTTTTTTATTTTTAATATATATGATAACTTAATTAAAGTGTTTCGGTAGTTTTTAAAGTGTTCATCGGATAATTTAATTAAAGTGTTGTAATTTTCAAACTATTCATCGGACAACTTAATTAAAGTGTTCCGGTAATTTATTTTTATTTCAAAATTATAGAGTTTAGCTAAAAGTAATGTAGTTTGATAAAAACAACATGGGCTAAATTGTTGAAGGTTTTAGGCCATGGTTGTTCACTTTATGCCACAATTTTCTTGTGTTGCATAAGCTCGTTCGGGTTTATGTTCATTCGGATGATTTAAGAAAAGTTTTTCGATTCACATTTATTATTTTTGACAACGGTTTAAATGTGTTGCTAAAAGGAGTGTAAGCAACTCTTGATCACTTTAGACCACTATTTTCTTGTGTTGCATAAACTCATTTTGTTTTAGACTCCTCGAATAACTTACCAAAAGTTATCCGGGATGTAATTTTTTTTCTTTTTTCAATTTTTTTTATTTAAGGGTATTTTAGTCAAATTGAATGAATTGTAGGGGTATGGGAATAATTGTTGGGGTATAAGGTAAAACTTTTTGGGCCAAAAGGAGTTTAGTGGGCCACGTAGTGAGTGTTGAATTGGAAAATAAGTTAGAGAATTTCTTAATGAACCCTATATATTACGTAAGCACCACGTGAAAATACTAAAATGCTCTCAGATTTCGAAGATGTATCTTCAGAGCACATAATTCTGAGTTAATATTAAAATATTTCAGAGATGCATCTTCAAACTTATTTTAAAGATGCATCTCCGGAAGGTATTAAAGCTTAAATCGCACAAAAACCCTTCTCCTTCCTCATTTCTGAAAAATATCAAAACCTTCTCAAACTCTCTCAATTTGTTTTTCATCACCAAATCCAAAAATCAAACAATCCAGTTCAAAGGATCTTCAATCAACATCAGAAACATCATCTAACATTGAAGCAAAGTGAAAAATTGCAAGTTTTTGATGTTTTTATAAGTTTTTTGAGTTTTTGTAGAGATGCGTAGAAAATTATTATTTAGGTATCAAATGAGTAGGAAATGCAAGAATGTTAGTTTATACATGTTGTAAAACACGTTTGTTTGTTGAAAATCACGATCAAACAGTTTATTTTGAGGTTTGCATTCCTACATTAGCGTCATTGCTAAATTGAGGAGTTATAGAAAATTTTGGAGATGCATCTCCGAAATTTTCCAACATTAAAGTTTCTCAATAACTGGAGATGGATCTCCATAAATCAGCAGTCTGATTTATTTTTTGCTTTTCATGTTTGTAGTGTTGCTTGCTTACACTAATTGTTGGGTTTAATTTAACTTACATGCATTATGGCTGATAGACACGATGGGTTGAGACCTCTCCATTTCATCTCCTGCTGGGTGAGATATCTATCACACTCGACGATGTTTCATGTTTGCTGCATCTTCCAATTAAGGGGAAACTTCTAGATCATGAGAGGATTAGCAAAGACGAGGCACTCGAGATGATGATAGACTATCTCGAAGTTGACCCAACGAATGTTATGGCGGGGATGCATAGAACCAAATGGGCTCATGCTAAGTTTGAATTCCTTAAAAAAGTAGATACAAATGAGCTTGATTGAGTAGTGTAGGCTAGAGGTGATGACGAGCAGATGGCCTCCATAGGGTGTATGCTATGAGAGCATACCTGCTATATTTAATTACCACTGCGATTTATGTGAACAAGAGTTCCACTTATATAGATATCATCTACCTACGGTACTTCAAGGATTTCGAGCAAATCCATGAGTATAACTGGGGGTCGCTTGTTTGGTCTACTTGTACTCAAAGCTATCAGAGGGCTATAGGTGGAAGACAAAGTAGGTCACAGGAAGTATCACACTACTGACAGTAATATTTATTGGTCTTTTAATGTGTTTACGTCCTTTTCATTTCATATTTACAACTTCATTACTGATGGTTTGTATGTTCCAAAATTTTCAGGCTTGTGTTGAATGTAATTTTAAGTGTCGGGTTTTTGTTATCGTCTCCGCAGGGATTGTGAGATATCACCGCCTTTCGACAGTTGTTTTAATTCTTAGCTTAAGGTAACAATGGGGTTTTGGTGTTTGTCACGGTATCTTGCATAAAAGTGTAATAAAATGCGGTAAAAGTTTTGGTTTGAATATTTGAGAAATATTGCCAAAGTTAGGGTTCGACGATCACTTTGCATGTATATGTTCGATCAACAAAACTTATAAACTCCTTTAGATGATAAACTATTTCACAAAGTCCTCCCAATGTGTTTATCTCTAACACACATTGTGAGTTTTCCCATTTTGATCCATTGTTTATCTCTAACACAATCTATCAAAATGACAACTTTTTGGTTCAACCTTATGGTAAACAAAATCATTCATTACTATCTCTAGCTAACAAACAAGATTGGATGAAAACCTAGGTTAAGAGTTGGTAAACATCTCTCAATCATAAATCAACACAAAGAGTTTTCAATAAGAACAAAGTTTTCACCATATATTCATCATTAAAGAGTTTACAAATGAAGATCCTTACATTTACACACAAAGCTAATGATCATCTACATCTAACCTTGACAAAATGAAGGACTTAGCTACTCATTTTCATGGTAGCTTGTTCAACAAGTTTCGGAAGAAGGTTGATCAACATCCGAGTCGAATAATCGAGATTGGATGGGAATCCACCTTCTTTTTGTGAAAGATGGTTAAGAGATGAAGAGAAATGGTTTCTAGGTCACAAAAGATCCTTAGAACAATGCTGTAAAATATCTCCAAAAAGTACAAAAGTATGGAAGGTAAGGTATGGCTCCAAAAAGTAGCCTCTGCTACTTATAGAGCTGCTACTGAGCTGTCATGCTCGCTAGGCGAGCAGAATGGCTCGCCTAGCGAGCCCCTAAATGAGGCACCTGAGGCACCTGCGCACAGGGAAAGATCCTTTGCCAAACTGTCATGTTCGCTAGGCGAACAAAACCTTCGCCTAGCGAAGGCCACGCTTCAACCTTCGCTCTAGCGAGGTTGAGAGGTTTTGCTACTGGAATGCTCGCTGGGAGCTCGCTAATGGCTCGCCTAGCGAGTGAGTGCTGGCTGCGCTTTTCACCAAGTCTGGACCTGTTCGCTACAAACTTCGCTGGAAGCTCGCCTAGCGAGTCCTTCGCCACAGCCCTCGCCTAGCGAGCAAGCTGATGAATGCTTGTTTTATTTGATCCCTTTGCCAAATTTCTTGTGTCTTCATTTTCTATTATTTCATGCCTACTTCCTGCACAATAACACACAAATCAAAGGTACCAAGATAGATTATCATTGTATTGCATTTCATCTAAAACGGAGGTGGTTTCGAACACTTTAGCAAGGAAATGGAGTGAAAGATACCCATATTTGATAGCTCAAATAAGCATTTTTGGGTATCTAACAGCTTGGCTTCTTCAACACTTCATGCGTATCTCCGGCTGAGCGAGTATACCGACTTACACTGAGGATATCTCGCATGCTACTGCATTTTCCATGATCAGAGGGAACCATGTGATAGAGTCATTAAGAGTATATCTTGACCGCTTGGTTGTCAATGACATGCACATCAATAACTATGTCGATCACTGTGAGACGCGACCATTTGACGAGATAATGCTATAACCTGGATGGTTAGCATACATATCACATCTCATTGCTCCTCATCTTCCCGAGCGCATGATGCAGCCGTTTGGATACATTCAGACCATTCTCAGACACCATGTTGTCTCTGCTCCTCCTGGTTTGACATGTATACAGATGGATGCCATGTTTAATGATTATGAGAGTCATCTGGCATCGAAGGAGGCACAGAGTACCATAACTAAGAACGACTAGAGCTATGTTGACTGGTACATAAGGTGGTTCTTCCGGGTGTCACATCCGTATATGATGCAGATTGCTCCATGAGATATACTGAAGCCAGCTCATCAGGAGATACTAGAGGAGGAGCAGACACAGTTAGATCATGTTGAGGATGTCTTGCCTAGATGTTATCGTATTGTGGAGATTGCGCAAATAATCATTGACATAGGTATCTTTCCTGATGGGTTTGATGTGAGGCATGTCCTAGATGCCATCATGACGGAGGCACATGGGGCATTGATGTATCAGAGACAACACCAGAGGATATATGAGATTGATGGTCGAGGAGGAAGAGGAGGTAGATGAGATGTAGTCCGACATATGCAGTAGTGCAATAGTATATAGTAGTTGTACTTTGGATTCATTATGGATTGTATTTTATTTTCACCTCATGGTACTTTATCATGTATTTTGAATTTATTTATATATGATGTTTTTGGACCATCTAGATTCATATACGTCATTTTTTGCATATCTATTGTATGGTTTAAATCTCGTCACATAACATGGTATATAACGTTTATAAATCTTCATTTGAATAAACCAAACATAACATGCACTATTCTGGTATGCCACAGAGATACATCTCTGAAAAATAAAGAAAGATGCATCTCTAGTACAATATGTGTGTCAAATGCCTTTCAGAGTTAATGTATAATGTATGACTTTTAAAATATTACGAAGATGCAATTTCGATTCATTTTACATTTCAAGGTGCATCCGAAAATGCATCTCCAGAATCTGGGGGCATTTTAGTATCTTCATGTGGTGAAATAGTAATATATATGGTGCATTAAGAAATTCCCAAATAGTTATGTATTAATTATAGGGAACTTCTTTTCCCTGGGGCCGGTCCTGGCATTTTAGAGGCCGAGAGCAAATGATAAAATGGACCCCTAATAAAAAATTGAGCAACTAATCTTGAATTTTGATATTTCATTTTTGAGTTATGTTTTTACGTTAAATGTTAATGATTAAGAAATGACTATTATAAATATAAAAGCGCATATGAGCAAATAATTTGATTAGCTTGGTTGATCATGGTAGAAGTTTCATTTTTCAATAGCATGCATTCGATTCCATTTGACATTATTTATAAAATCCTCCATCATTTCTTTTTCAGATATTCTGCTGACCTAAGCTTCTTCATCATCTTCATTATTCGAAACATATATTATCTTTGATGAAGCTTCTTCATTTTCCGACGATGATTCTTTAGAAGATCATTCATTTATCGAAATTGTTCTTTTAAACGAAACCATGAAATTGATTTTACTATTTCTTCAACAAAATATTTAAAATAATATTTAAAAGTTAAAATAAACTACAAATTATTTATTATAGAATCACAAATTTCTAAAATATAATTTTAAGTAATTTATAAAAATCCTAAATTATTATGTAGATTAATTTATGATTTTAAAATGAGATCAAAATTAAAAGAATAATTTTAACATCTAATTATTTAAATATTTATTATAATTTTTTTAACATAATCAAAATCAAATATATATTTTTTAAAATGATATATCTAAAAAATAACTTTATTAAAAAAATAATTTAAAAATAATATTACACTTTGTTTATTATAGGATCACAAATTTGTTTATTAAAGACAAATTTGTTTTATGCTTAATACTAAAGACAACTTCAACAAGTTTGATTCTAAAACTCAAAAGTGTATCATGTTAGGATACTCTAAATTCTTAAAAGGCTATAGAGTATATAAAATTGAAACCAAAATTGTTGAGGAATCAATTCATGTTAAGTTTGATGATAAGCTTTACTCTGACAAGTCAAAATAAGTTGCAAAGTTTGCAGATCTAGAAATTATCTATTCAAACTATGAAGATAAGGACTCTAAGGATAAAGACTCTGGAAGTTCTCAATATGAAACTGAATAGTCAGCACTAGAAGTTGTTGACACACCAACACCTCAGAGAAAGTATAAGCAAAGATCCTCTCATCCTGAAGAACTGATTATAGGTGACAAGATAAAACCTATAAAAACCAAATCTTCATTCAGATAAGATGAAGAAATACTTATGGGTCTGGTGTCTGTCACAGAACCAACATCCATTGATGAAGCTCTGCTGGACAAAAAATGGATATTGGCTATGCAAGAAGAAATAAATTAGTTCACTAGAAATGATGTGTGGGATCTAGTGATAAGACCCAAAAGAAAACATGTCACTGGAACCAAGTGGGTTTTCAGAAACAAATTAAATAAGCAAGGAGATATGGTAAGAAACATACCCAGACTGGTTAGACAGGGTTATAATCAATAAGAAGAGATTGACTATACTAAAACCTTAGCACTAGTGGTCAGGTTAGAATCCATTTGTCTCTTAATATCCTTTGTAGTAAGCTATAATATTATTTTATATCAAATGGGTGTTAAAAGTGTATTTATGAATGGATACATAATAGAATAAATGTATGTTCATCAACCTCCTAGTTTTGAAAGTCATAAAAATCTTGATTTTGTTTACAAACTTAAGAAATCATTGTATGGTCTGAAACAATCTACCAGAGCTCGGTATGAAAGACTTAACAACTTTGTTTTGAGAAATGGCTTTACCAGAGGAAAGGTTGACACAATTTTTGTTTATAAATCATTCAAAATAATATTTTAATAGTCCAAATTCATGTTGATGATATTATATTCAGTTTTTCTAGTGGTATTGTTTGCCAAGAATTTTCTAAGTTTATGCTGAATTTAAAATGAGCATGATGGAAGAGCTAAAATACTTTATGTGATTCAAATTAATCAAGGTTCAGAAGGAACCTATATTCACTAGATCAAGTATACAAAATAACTTCTGAAGAAGTTTGATATGGCTGATAGCAAACTAGCTAAGACTCCAATGCATCCAACTTGCACTCTGGGAAAGGATGAGGAAAGTAAAAAGGTAGAATAAAAGGTATATAGGGGTATGATTTGTTCTCTCATATACTTAACTGCTTATAGACCTGATATTTTGTTTAGTGTATGTTTGTGTGCTATATTCCAATTAGATCCTAGAGAATCTCACTTAATAGTTGTTAAGAGGATCTTTAGGTATCTGAAAGGTACTACTGATATTGGCTTATTGTATAATAAATCAGAAGATTACAAGTTAATAGGTTATTATATGTTGATTATGCTGGAGATAGACTTGAAAGAAAAAGCATCAGTGTAAGTTGTCACTTTCTGGGTGACTATATAATCTTATGCTCTAGTAAAAGACAATCAACCATTTCACTATCAACAACAGAAGTAAAGTACATTGTAGCAGTTGGTTGTAGCATACAAATTCTCTAGATGAAGAGACAACTATAAAATTATCAACTAAAAGAGAGTAACATTCATATCTTATGTGATAACACTTTTTCTAGTTGTCTGTTTAGGAATCCCATTTTACACTTTTGGGCTAAGCACATTGAGATAAAACACGACTTTTATCAGAGACTATGTTCATAAGAGAATTTTATATTTAAAATTTATTGATACAGAACACCAATGGGTTGATATCTTTACAATATCCCTCGCTGAAGATATATTTGTTTTTATTTTGAGAAATTTGAAAATGGAAAATTGTTCAGATTAAATGATAAATCTCAATATGTGTAGCCTCTGTATGGTTAAAATGTGATTCTGGGAAAATATGACTCTAAACCAGTTAGCCATATGAAGTTAGAAGGTTCTTTGGGTCAGAAGGTCCTAAGTCAAAATCCCTCTAGGACTTTCTGCCTTATGGACTCTGAGCTATTAATGGTTAAAATCAAGCGATATTGTTTGTGGCTAAGAAATGTGACAATTGTCCAACTAATTCTTTCAGTTGTCACAAATGCTTGAATGACCTTTGGGAGTTACATTTTTGGAGTAAAATAAAAATCATTTTTTGGAACCCCCTATGTCATTAATTGTTTCTCCTTTCTATAATAGTAATGATTTCTTCCATCAAGTGTGCCATTTAATGTGCTTTGTTGTAGAAGTTATTATAGTGGGGTTTTGAGGTGGAGGTTGAGTTCTCTTTCGTCTAAACTCTAAACTTTGATTTGTTTTAAATCTTTTACGCTTCTTTTTTCCACTCTATTTTTCCACTTCTTTTTACCCTACACACTACTCACTCCTTATAATCTCTTTTTTCTTTTCAAAACCTCTCTGAAAACTCTTATTTTTCTCTTTTAACTTAGCCAACCTAAACCATAAATGGCTTCCAAAACTTTCTTTGGTGACTAAAACCTCTTTGGGTTCCCAATCATCATTACTCCACCACTCATTGCTAAAGCAATAAAGTTTGAAGATAATGGCATTTGTGTTGATTAGTACATAAGCAACAACCCCTTAAATCTCCAACATTCTTAAATACATTTATGCCAACTATGAAAAGACTGGAATTGCTTATACTCTCACTCTCTTGGCAAAAATATGGCATCAACTGCTGATGGCAAATTTTCTGCAAAGAGAAAAGGATCCGGACTTGCTCACTTTTGATGAAAGTATCTCATGTACTTCCTAGTAACAAGGGTTAAAGTTAGCCTACCTCTCACCATTTTCAACTTCATGAAGTCAAAGATGATGGCCTCTTATGAGGAAATATATTTCATCATTCCTTATAGACGAGTTCTCTAAGAACTTTTCTCTCAAGAAGGAATAGTTAAGAAGGTGCAACAAGCTGTCATGACTGATACTCTTGTAACCTATTGAGACTTGAAGCTTGATGGCGCTGAAAGCTCTGATGGCCAAAGGTAGAAGTCCATAAAGATTGCCTCTGGATTTGGACCCTCTGCTCATTAGTCCATTTCCCTTCTTGTCCCCACCATTATCTCCTCTTAACTATCTTTTCTCATATATTTTTCATCCTTTTCAGTTCACATCTTGTAATTTTGACTACTTAATGAAGTATTTATTTTCCTTAATTAATATTACTTTTCTTCAAGTTTTATCTATATTTTTTTATTTATGACAAATGGGGAGAAATAGAGAAACTATATGATTTTGATTCTTTTTTATCCGATGATAAATCCCAAACATTTAACAATATTTAATTCATTTTTATCCGATGATAAATCCTAAATGTTTAACTATTTTGTTGATCAAATTATAAGATTATTGTGCTTATTGAGAATAAAAAAAAATTCCTAAGTCTTAAACTCAAGGCGGGCTTGCACACCTCACTTTGTGTACTTAAGCTAAGAAATTTTTGAAAGGATAAAACTCAGGGGAAGGTTACAAACCTATCTTTGATTTTTAGTTGATTTTTTAAAGTAAAAAAATGATCATCAAAATACTAGTATTTGTCATCATCAAAAAGGAGAAGATTGTTGGAACAAGTTTGGTTCTACATCTACAATCCTTAAGTTTTGATGATAGCAAAGTATAAAGAACAATTTTGTACTCTAATAGTTTTGTTAAGTGTGCAGAATTATAAAGATAAGGAAAGAAAATTCTGGACTTTGGATTAAAGTAGACTATGGTTAAAGCAAACTCTAGACTCTATACAATCCAGACTCTAGACTCTGGATAAAGAAGATTCTGGACTATGGATAAAATAAATTCTGAACTCTGGACAAAGTAGACTCTGGACTTTGGACAAGAGACTCTGGACTCTAGACTTCAACATATTTTGAAACAAAGTTGAAATATGAAGAAGTGTTTTAATTAAAAGTCAACCATCTGGATAACCAAATCAACGCTTATGGAACAAACAATTCAGATTTACTCTGATAATCCAAGCCTCATTTTCACTAGACTCTGAAGTCTAATGTTCAAGGCTTTAAACTATGATCAAGCTTCAAATCATCTAAAATATGAAGCCAATGATTTGGAGAACAATGATTGAAAGAATATTCTTGGAAATCGTACATTCAAGCGGCAAAATCAAATATTTCCTTAGAAGGATAAATATACTAAAATTATTAAGGAATGCACTACCAACAAATCTCCATGATTCACGACTCAACCTCGTACCATTATTATAGTTGTGGAATGAAGAAGTTTGCAATTATATCCAGCAACGATACTACTCATAATCTATTTAAAGAGGATAAGGAATTGTGAAGAATATTGAGACACGAAGAGAAGAACAACAATTACAACACTCATTACACTTAGAGTTTTTATTTGTATATTTTCTTAAGTGTAATCTCTAAAATTCATTTTATGTATTTGCTTGTTAAGAAGCATTCTTGTAAACACACAATCATTTTATTTTACCTTTGGTTAAATTCCTTGAGGGGACTAAGCTTAGTCTGTAGCCTCAAGAAGTCATTTTGACAGTTGGTTTTTGAGTTTTTCCTTTAGGGACTAAGTTTAGTCTGCAGTCTCGAGAAGTCATTGATAATTGGTTTTTGAGTTTGCAATCTAATTAATTAGTGGATTATAACTTAGTTAATAGTGAACCAATATAGAAATCATGTGTATTTTTATCATTGTTGATCTTGTTATTGGTTTGTAAAAAAAATCATATATGAAACCCAATTCAAACCTTCATTTATTGTGTTTCTTGAACCTTCACTTACTACACTTGATACCAAATTTTGTCTGCTTCAATTGTGTCTCATCTTTCATAATTTATGCAACATGTATGTTACTTTTTGTCTTGGGCCTTCTAGGTTGTCTTTTGATTAGTGGTTATTGTAAATTAACATACTCTATTTTAGTCCACAGAGTTTCCCCATTCAAGGGATATGTAACTCGTGCATAGCAAACCTCATTGAAGTCTCTTTTATAGCATTCAAGCACGGATTTTTCAATTTCCAAGTGTTGATCTTTTATGCATGCCATTGCATGACAAAATGGAAACCCTGACAACATCCATTTTCTACAAGAGCATTCTTTTTTTTTTGGACAAACTCAGAGTATATTTTTCTCCATTATATGAGATATGCCTAACCTCGTAATCATATTCACCCATACGCCTATAAGAAATGTGGATTGCAAGAATTACCTAACAATCCAAATGTAAAACACAACAATAATTTACAGTTTTAAAATTCACCAATTACCTCACTATCCAATTGTTGGTTTTTTGTGACTCCATTGTTATCATTCTCTTGATATTTGGTAGAATATTACCTTCATATTTGGAAAACTTCTACCTATTTGGCTCTCACCTCAACATAAGATAAACTCTGATTTCTTCAATCATTGTGACAATTAGCTTGACCCTTGTTGTGACAAAAACTGAGTTGAATGCTTCTGACATATTGTTCACCATAGTATCACACCTTAGAATGGTTATAAACCTAGATTTGCTCCAAAACCTTGGTGGAATCTTTATCAAGTGTTTGAGTGTCTCCTCATTTATTTCCTTGATTTCAAGTATGACCTTTTCCTATGCATTAACATAACTAGCAATAATAACCTTCCGCATAAGTTCTTTTAGCTTAATGTCAGAATACTTCTTCCCGAAGTTGTTCTATAAATGCCTAGAAATTGTACATAATCAAAAGTTAAAGGAATACAACGAAACTAATTAAAAAAGATAGGGGACTAAATCAATATTAAACCAGAACGCAATCAACACCACAATAGTTTTCATCCTCCTAGTTACCAAATCATCTTTCAATAGAAGAATCTTATTAAAGCTCATTTCATCATAATACCAAAAGGCTCACCATAGTTGGGTATCTTAAATTTTTTAAACCATTCAACACTTCAAAATAACTTCAGTAATCATTATCAATATCCTAAACCCCCTATAGCCCTTTGTTCTTAAACTCAGAAAACTCACCCTGAGATGCACAATACACTCAATCCTCATATCCACGGTCAATTCAAGCTAAATAAGGTAGAAGCAGCAATGAGAAAGATGCATAAACAAAAAAGTTTACATTTTTAGTAAGTTAGATGTCAGTATTCGTACCTTTTGAAGAAATGAAAATATGGTTTTGTCTTCAAACACGAGGAAGATGAACAATGAGGGTCTTCTCTTCGAATGTATCTTGTTTCTCTTCAAGTCTTCGTATTCTAGGTTTCATATTCTCTTCCAACATAGTTCATCTTCTCTTCGAACACAATTCGTCTTATGTTGTGTTTGATAAGAAACGTGAAAAGAGACAGGGTTAGAAATGTTTCAGTTTTGGAAGAAAACGTGAAAATGTTTTTAATTATAAATTGATGCTTAAGAAATTGTAAATAACAAAATATTCCATGTTAAATAAAATAGTTGCATGTTAACTAACTCGGGTGCTACATATACACAACTTAATGGTTTTTCAAAAAATTTAACAAAAATGACCAATGTAACTATCGGAATGAAAATTAAGAGACTTATGTTTATTAAATAAGGGACAAAAAAAAATGTTAAGGGATCAAAATTCACATTAGATCTTATATTTTTGGTTTCTCTAATTTGACTTTTGAGCCATTTTTTCCTTTAATATTTTTTTATAGTAATTTAATTTAGTCTCTTACTATTAAATTTTAGTGAATATTTCCGTTTATTTTTCTTTCATTAACACCCTTAAAGTCTTTGTTTCTATTTGAAGTATTTTAGACTTGATAATGAATGTGAAATAATTTTTAAAAAACTAGATTTCTTTTAATACCTTAAGAAAGGAAAACATGAGAGTGGAATAATCAATATAAATGAAATTGCTCAAAACAATTCTTTGAAAACTTCAATTACAATTTAAAAACCGATTAATTTTTATAAATAATTAATTCAGCAAAATAAGTTTATACCATGCTATATCATTTAAACATGAGACATCGCAACTTTTAATTTAGATTATATAAAAAATAAAATTAAAAGAAAATGACAAATTTCATAAACCAATAAAATAAATGAATATAAATAAAATTTAAATTAAACTAAATTAATCAATTATAAATTTATTAGACTAAAACATAACTTTTCTCTTAGAAAATATTATAGTTACTCTCATTCATTAGGTAGTGATCATCATAACATAGTATATAATATAATATAATACATGTCCAAAAATGATGGCAACTTCTTCCTAGCACTTTCATTGTATGTTTGTCCTTTTCGAAAAATATTATATAAAAGAAGAAAAGCAAAGGTTCTTTGTATTCTTAGGCCTGGTTTGCTTCATTGGTCTTATTTACTTGAAATGCATCATTATTACACACACAAGTAAAAGCATTTTCTTTCCTTGTTTTAAGCATTTAGCATCATGACATCAATTTCAAGCTTTCAAAGTTCAACAAGTGCCAAATAGGGATTACAAATTTAACTTATTTCTCGTGAGTTTGAACCTTTATATCACATGTCCTATGCTTTTTCCATTTATAAACTTTTAAAGGGTCTAATTAAATTTGCTTCACTTTCTTTGTGGGACTCTCATGAATTTGATAGTTGTATTGTCAATGGCAACCCACGTGAATAATTTAGTGCATGAAACAAGTTCATTATTATGATTTTAATTCCATTGAATGTAATCACCATATTTGAGATGGACATCTATTGAAAATTTGATCCAATTGTAGAGGCACTAGTGTGAATTATAGTTTTGTCCGGATTAAAGGCATAAGTTAGAAAATAAGATTCATATTCTTATCAACTATGTGTACCAACATTTATTGGTGTTAATTATAAGTTGTTAAATAAACACTTCCTTATGACATTTATTCATCTACTTATATAGATTTTTAGTAGTTCACCAAAATCACAAAAATGTCACCATATATATATATATATATATATATATATATATATATATATATATATATATATATATATATATATATATATATATATATATATATATATATGTTAATTTTCATATGTGTTTATTATTCAATCATGGCTATTTTATAAATATCAATGTCTATTTTATTACATCTATTTTATTACATCAAAGAGTTGTAATTGAAGTTCTTTGGTGAAGATGCCAACAATTTGGTAACGCGAGGGGACATATAAGACTCGTACTTGGACGCGAGTAATTTTTTCACGCACAAAATGTATATCCATCTCGATGTGTTTGGTGTGCTTTGGACTGAGTTGCTGAATAGATAAACATCACTCACATTGTCACAGTAGACCAAAGTGGCTGTTGTGTTTGGACAATGTAGTTCAAATAGTAAGTTTCTAATCCAACAAGACTCAAATAATACATTAGCGACTTTGCGGTACTCAGTTTCTGCATTGGATCGAGAAAGGGTGTGCTAGCGTTTGGCAGACCATGAGATTAAATTGTCACTAAAATAGATACATTAACCAAGGATGGGTCGCATGGTTGTTGGGAAACCAGCAGAACCTGCATCAATATAAGAAACCAATTTACTGACAAATGAGAGATAGAAGTGAAGTCCGAAATCAATAGTGTCGTGAATATACCGAATTATATGCTTTTGTGCTAAGATATGTTGGGTTTTACGGCCATGCATGAATAATCATACATGTTGTACTGCATATGAGATATTAGGTCATGTGAAAGTTAAATATTGTAATGCTCATACAAGACTCGGATATTCAATTAGGTCATGATATGTATTCCCAGAAGACCCACTGGGTTTTTCCTTGGTGTTGACTAGGGTTGGTGATGACTTGTAAGATGACATGTTTGCTCGTTCTATAATATCCTCTGCATATTTCCTTTAAGACAAGAAAATACCACCTGTATGTTTAGTGAAAGATATTCTCAAAATAAGCATAAAAGTAACATAACCTGCATTGTTCTGATATGTTATAAAGATGTATCTCCGAAAATCCTTAACGCAGATGCACCTCTAGAACAATAAACGTGTAAAATGAGCCTTTCAGATAGGGATGCATGTGGTGTGCGTTTAAATACTTTGGAGATGCATCTCCGAATCAGTTAACATTTTTAGTTAAAACAAGGTGCGTTTGGAGATGCAACTCTGGAATTTAAGGTGCATTTTGGTTTTTTCAGATGGTGTTTTTCCATCCCATAGGATGTGATAAAAAATTTCATATATATATATATATATATATATATATATATATATATATATATATATATATATATATATAAGATTTGAAACAAAGAGAATATGTGGTAACCCTAGTTAGAGAGACAAAGGATAGAAATTTTCAAGATTGTATTCTTGAGATTTGAGAAATATTTTGAGATATATAAGGGGATTTGGAAACCCTTATACACATCTTGTATTTGTATGGTTCATATATACAAAGTTTGAGAGATTGAGAAACAATCATGTAAAAAATAAAGTTTGTTCTTGAGAACATGGATGACTATTTTATTGTAATTCTTTTTCAGAAGGTTCGACAAATCAAGGTCAAAATGCTTTATTTGTCAGAATATCGGTCACTTCATGAAACATTGTAGCAAGAGGGAGGGGAATGGCGATTTTGTTCATATCGTTATTGCCTCGGATATAGGTAGTTATGATAACATTGTTGTACTAGTGGTTTCGAATTTGGATATTGAAGAGAATTCGATCATTGAGTCAGGATATTCCTATCACATGTGCTCAAGAAAAAAAAATACTTTGCGACTTTGAAATTAGGAGAAGGCAAAGTAGTTCACCTTGGTGCGATAAGGCTTGCATGATTCATGTGTTGGTAAGGACATACTTATAATGTTTAATGATAGTGAGTTCCTTCTACATAATATGAGGTATGTTCCAAATCTCAGGAAAAATTTGTATCCACAGTCATGTTTGATGATCTAGCCTTTTACACTAGAGTTGAACATGAGGTGTTGCAGATTTTGTATGGTGGAGTGATTGTAGCTAAAAAGTCTAAATTCGTGGATTATATATTTTAGATGATTTTAATGTTATTGGTCCTTCATCATTAACCGGTGAAGACTTTCTTGACAAGAACAAACTATGATATTTAATGTCAAGACATGGTAGATGCCTAAAGGTTGTTTAGGTCACTTTAATGAATTTTGTAGGAAACACAAGATAAACATACATTTACCTGATCAACCTATGAAGGTTTGGAGTAGGAAACCTATATATTACTATGTTTTAAAGATCGTCAAAATTTTACTATTTGTGCAAATCAAGATATTCCAACTTGATGATAAGGTTATGAATTGTGTCTTTAATGACTATCCTATATATGAGAAGGGTTATCAATTATGGAAAGTGGAGCTTAGAGGATCAAAGTTCATCATAGAAGATGTATTACTTTTTTGAATTCCGTTAGGGGAGGAAGAATAAAGATATGGAGATGAAAATATTATAACCTATGGTGGATATGATTCAATTTGGAGGTGAATGTTCATATTATGGATACTAGTATTAGTGGAGAAAAATTTATAGTTACATATGATTATTATTTGACTTGTGATAAAGTAAGAAGGGAGATTGTATCAACTCAGAAATACAATTATATTGACTTTTTTTCGTTATACTTTGAATGTCAGTGAAGGACTGCAAAACTAAAAAACAAGGACCTTCAAGTAGGCATTTAAAAGCAAATGGATTCAAGTGTGGCTTGGCGCAAGTGGTTAGATCAAGGTTCAAGTGTGACTTGAACTTGATCAAGGTTATTGAATAAAGATTCAAATTGAAGAGAGTAATAAAGTGGTTTAGGAATAAATTGACATCACCATCAATTTAAAGTCATGGTGGAAAATTGTAAAAGTATGCCTTAAAGCCTCGAGTGGCGAAGAGAAGGAAAATATGGTTCGAGATTGTCAAAAACCAAAATGTCGGAAAAATAATCGGGAAGTCGACATAAGACGTCAGAGCGGTTGTCCGACGGGTAGGTCAGCGGCACCAGAACCATGAGGGCGACAATCGATTGGAAGGAGTTGATGGAGTTGGCGGAGGTGCACGACGGTGCAAGAACTACTGAGGCAGCAAACACGACGACGACGAGTCTAGTTAGCAGTCTTCAATCAAGAGTCAGGTTCGGGTGATTCACATGTATCTTGGTTGTTTCAGTTCACGAATCTTTTCGTTAATGAGTTAAGTTTTGGGTGACTAGTTTCTTGTAACTCTTCTGTAACCTCTTGTAACAATTCGGAAAAATACAGTGACAGAGAAAATTCTTCTCTCCCTTATATAATAGATCGAACTGGATAAACAAATTCTTTGTATTTTCGTTTTTTATCTTACTCTTACTTATTATAACTTTACTTCTACTAATTATAAATTATTTTATAATTGAGACACTTTACTTCAATTATTATTGTTATTTATCTCATACATCTTTACTGTCAACAAAATTAATATTATTACTAAATATTAAATCTTAAAATTTCACAACAATCAAATACAACCAAACACAAGGACCACATTATTAAACACTATACACCAAATAAATGAGATATATTTTAGATCATGCAATCAAATATCTTTTACAACCAACAAGTGAAATTGAGTCTCTAAAAATCTATAAGAAAACCATATTAATGAAAAGAGAAAAAAAGTGTGTGTACTAATGCATGTTGACATACACATAGCTGCTTCTCTTTCTGTCTTTATCTGTCGTTTTATGTGTACCTCTGCAACACAACATCATGTCATGTGTTACGATAATGTCTTTGTAACACTTCACTTAACAGTAACGAAAAATAAAGATAATACTACTAGGTTAGGTGTAATGTAATCCAATGTTATAGCAACTACAGTTTTTTTACCTCTCTCTCTCTCTCTCTCGTGATTTTCTCTTTCCTCATTCACTATCCCTCTCTCTCTCTCTCTCTATCTCTTACACCCTTTCAAACTTCAAACCCTAGGAACACCGTTTTGAATTTTCCATTCTTCTTCTCTAACTTTGTATTTTTCATTTTCATATTTTGAGTTTCTTACTCTTTCACTGGATTTGAGTTCCTTTGGATTTTGTTTCAGGTAATGTTTTTTTTTATCTCCATCACTTTTTCTTCAATCCTTTTTGTTTTTTTCTGCATTAATTTTCTATTTTCTGATATATTTGCAAGATAATTGTAAAGTTCTTGTTTGTGTTTTATAACTTCCTTTTTTGTTTTTTTGCTGGATTAAGTTTCAAATTTGCTATTAAATTATATTAACTCTAGGATCTTCACTTGGATTGAAATTTCAGGTTTCAATGCTTCATTTTGTAATGTTCTTTGGAATTGAGATAAAGCTAAGTTGTTGGTAGTTATTTTGTCAATTCTCAAATATGAATACATCTACGTATACATGTGAGATAGTGGAATCAAGGGAAGAGATATTACCCGAGTTTGATACCGATGAAAAACCCGAGAGTAGTTGTTCGTATCGATTAGGAAAAAGGTACTCGATTGAGGATGACATCGATCGTCTTTTCCAGGCTATTGAGATTCATAAAGGTTCGTCTAGAGGTCATAGTATGTCACGGTCGCAAAAGAGTGCTCTTAAAAGACCGATTAAAGTTTGTTCGTCTCAGGTGTCGGGAATTGGAATTGCGGAGCGTGTAAGTTTGAAGCAGGCGCTTCGAGGATTGTGTATCTCCCAAGCATCAGAAATGGCTGCTTTGAAGAGATTTTCAAAGCAATGTGGCTCGTCAAGAGTATCTGATGTTGGCACCGGTAAAAAGTTGGTCGAAATCTCCCTCGTGCCAGAGATATCAAGCTCGAGTGACGATCGTTCTATTTCTTTGGTTGATTCAACAAGCTCGAAAGAAATGACAACTAGGTCCGTGTCCCGAGATCAGATCGTTCCTTTTCCACCTGAAGTTGAAGCTGACAAGCCAACGATACAAACCAAGGAAGGGCTAGAGGTTAGAACGAATCTTGCTACCGAGAGTAAATCTTGTCTCGGTTCTTCAATGCCGGATAAGGAAAAGGACGAAAATTTACCTTGTGCATCTTGTCCGCGGAGCTCTAGCAATGATAGTTCAGTGGACAAACCCTCGAGTATTAGTACATGTTTGGCGAAGCCGATATTCAATAACATGAACTTCCTGAAGAAAAAGGTAAAGAGAGATCTATGTTCTGCATCGAGCTGCTCTACTAGTAGATTCGACAAGGAGAATGGAAATTCTGATCTTAACCGTGAAGTGAGAGAAAACGATGAAAAACTATCACCCTGCAGTTCGAAGCATAGCATTGAAGTTAACTCGATAAATGTTAATAGAGATTCAGATAGCAAACGCGGTTTTGGTTTGAATTGCAATAAGAAAACTAAGTTTCTTCTTTCAAAAGTTGACGAGAAATCAAGATCAAAGGAAAAGGGCGAGTTCTCTCATAGCTCAAAAAGTAGCATTGGTGAGTATAGTACTAGTAGCACAAGCATCAGCGAGGAGAGCAATCTAAGCAGCTCGAGCCGCAGCGGCCAACGACCGCACATGTCAAAACACTCGAGATGGGAAGCTATTCGGGCGGTTCAACAGCAGCATGGTAATTTAAATTTAAAGCATTTCAAGCTGATAAGGAAGCTTGGTAGTGGAGATATCGGAACCGTTTATCTTGCAGAATTAATCGGGACTAGTTGCCTTTTTGCACTGAAAGTTATGGACAACGATTTTTTGGCAAGCAGGAAGAAAACATTTAGGGTTCAAACCGAAAGAGAGATCCTTCAAATGTTGGATCATCCATTTCTTCCTACACTTTATTCTCATATTACTACATATAAGCTCTCTTGCTTGGTCATGGAGTATTGTCCAGGCGGTGATCTGCACGTGCTGCGACAGAAGCAAACATACAAGAGCTTTTCGGAGCACGCAACAAGGTAGAGTTTATGGTCTTTTCTAGTCTTTATAGGTGATCGCTTAAAGACTAAATATAATCACATGTGTCGGTGTTATGCAATGTCAGACACTTGCACGTGTCAGACACCAGACACACCTTTGATATGAAGTGTCGATGCTACGTACATAGCTATTAACATATGATACCATGCTTGTTCGGAGACAATAGTAATGTCATTGCATTTGCAGGTTTTATGTTGCTGAAGTTCTTCTTGCCCTTGAGTATTTGCACATGATGGGAGTTGTATATCGAGATCTAAAGCCGGAAAACATCCTTGTACGCGAAGATGGACATATAATGCTGACAGATTTTGACTTGTCACTCAGATGTTCTGTCAATCCAATGTTAGTCAAATCATCTTCACCCGATGCAGATGTGGCAAAGAAGATCTCCGGTTCTTGTTCGGGAACTAGCTGCATACACCCTTTCTGTCTTCAACCGGATTGGCAAGTTTCGTGCTTTACTCCTAATCTTTTGTCTCCGGGAGCAAAATCTCGAAAGATGAAGGCTGACAACATATGTGCTCAAATTGGTCCACTGCCGCAACTTGTTGTCGAGCCTACTAATGCACGGTCCAACTCCTTCGTTGGAACGTACGAATACCTTGCTCCGGAGATCATCAAAAGCGAGGGGCATGGAAATGCTGTAGATTGGTGGACTTTCGGTATACTTTTGTTCGAGCTTTTATACGGAAAAACTCCCTTCAAAGGTCCATCAAACGACGATACATTATCCAACGTCGTGTCACAGAACCTCAAGTTTCCAGGTACTCCTATAGTCAGTTTTCATGCAAGAGATTTGATCAGAGGGTTGTTGATGAAGGATCCTGAAAATCGATTAGGTTCTGTAAAAGGCGCTGCGGAAATAAAACAGCATCCTTTCTTTGATGGCCTCAACTGGGCTCTAATACGGTGCGCTGCGCCACCGGAGCTCCCGAACGTTCACGATTCCGGAACTAGTGCTTCACTTATGGCTGCACATAAGGAAAATGCAAATGATTTATATGATATAGATGATTGTGAAGAGTTTGAGCTGTTTTAGTTAAACTTTTCTTCTCAACCTGTTGAGTTGAGAATTAAGTTGAAACTGACTTGGTTTCACAACCAGTTCTAATCCTTGTAACACTTAATATAGCTTATAGCATAAATGTAATTTAAACAGTGAAATATATAGATAGATTAGTTTATGTTAATACAGAATTAGAATTTAGAAACTACAAATGGATTAAGGAAACATGAGAGTTTCTTTGGTTTGTCTGCTGCCACTTCAGCCTCTATGATAGTAATAGAGCAATGTGTATTTCTCTCTTATTTGTTTCCATCCATGGTTTAGAGATTGTGTCGCATCCTTTTTCTTGAGTTGTGTGTTAAGACTGTTACATTATATGAGATAAGACCTAAAAATGTGTTTATAAGGGATTCTTAATAAAAAGTGTTTATAAAATGTTGGGAAGCCTTTATCTTAGAAGCTTGTTTTTTTAGTCTTGATTTAAATAATTTTCAACATTCTAAGCAATTTGTTGTGAGGATTTTTTAATATATTTCATAAGTTTTTTATCCACCACGCGAAAATAAATAAATGTTTTTAGATTTCGGAGATGCAAGTTCAGTTAACGTTACAATATTCTGGAGATACACTTCAAAATATTTTGGAGGTTAAATTACGTCAGACCATTCTCCTTCCTCATTTCTTATTTTACTCAAACTCAACTTCAAACTCTCAACTTTTTCTCTACACCAAGTCAAAACTCATTTAACAAGGCTCAAGGGAACTTCAATCAACATCTGTAACATCAGATTCAACATCAGAAACATCAATCTCTTGTAAGTTTTATCTTCCGCTTGGTGAGATGTCTATCACACTCGACAATGTCTTGTGTTTGCTACATCTTCCGATCAGGGGGGGACTCCCAGATCATGGGAGGATTACCAAAGATGGGTCACTCGAGATGATGGTAGACTATATGGGGCTGAACCAGGGGAAGCGAATGAGGGGTTGGATATGACCAGAGGTGCTCATGCTAGGTTTGAATACCTAAACCATAGGTGATGACGAGTAGGTGAGGCTCCATATAGCGCATGTTATGAGAGCATACCTGCTATATTTGGTTAGCATTGTCATTTTTATGGACAAGAGTGCCACTTATACAAATGTCGTATACCTACGGTACTTTCTGGGTTTTGAGTGGATCCATGAGTACAACTAGGGGGCCGCTTGTTTGGTCTACATGTACTCGAACTTGAGAGGGTTGTATGTGGAAGACAAATCAGGTCACATGCAACATCACACTATTGACGATAATAATTATTGGGCTTTTAATGTTTCTTTATCATTTTAATTTTATCTTTGCAAAGTCGTTATTGATAATTCGTGTGATATGAACTTTCCATTTCATATATATATATATATATATGAAATTTTTGGGCCATCTGAATTTATGTATGTCTATTTTTTATTTTCGATTGTATGGTATGGTTTAAATCTGCATCTAAATACACGTAAACATATCATAACATGAAAAGTTATGTTCTTATACGTTATAGACGTATCTCCAGAATATTCATGGAGATGCATCTCCGGTCCAATTCACATGTATAATGACTTTTGAGTTTGATGTATAGTATGTTTTAAATTGTTACGGAGATGCATCTTCGGAATCTTTCAACGTTCATTCAGAATTTGGTGCGTCCGAAGATGCATCTTCGGAATCTAGGGGCATTTAAATAATTCCGTGTGGTGGTTAATAAACATAAATGGTGCATTAAGAAATCCTCTACCTTATGTTCAATTACATACCTTGTATAATTGTCTCATGGGTGGAAACAACTTTTATTAAATTACTTTTGTTTTAACAACTAAACCATATATTAACTAAATAAAGGTGATTTTCTTGTAAAAGAAAGGATCGATACACCCATTGCTTTAAGATTTTTGGTGGATATGTAGTGTTAATCTCTCTTGAAATCTGAATGTTTAGTCTATCGACACTCTCGGTGCTCCCTATAATCCTTAACCAGTGGTATCAAAGTCATGGTTAGGCTTGGTGGAGATGGAAGTGGGATCCTAGTATGGGTCAAGGTTATTGATGTAGATAACTCACACTTGTGGGGGGATTATTGGAATTCAAGTGTGAGTGGTTAAGTCCCACATCGATAAGAAGTGGAGGAAATTTTGAATATATAAGAGAAATGACTCGTACTCCTATTGCATTAACGTTTTAGGTGGTTATGTGGTGTCAATGTCTCTTGGATCCTGAACGTTTAACCCATTAACACTTCTGAATTTTTCTGGACTCTTAACAAGTGGTATCTGAGCCAAGTTAGGCTCAATGAGAGGGCACAAGTGGATCCTAGTATGGATCAAACCTAATTATATTGGTGATTTACACTTGTGACTGGATCCTATTATGGATCAAAGTTAGTGATACGGGTGACTCACACTTATGAGAGAGATTGTTGAATTCAAGTGTGAGTGATTAAGTCTCCATCAATTATAATAGAGAATATGTTGGATAAATAACAGAAAAGACTCATACACGCATTTCCTTAAGGTTTTTGATGGATATGCGGTGTCAACGTCTCTTGAATCCTGAATGTTTAGCCCATTGACACTTCTGGCGCTCCCCGAACTTTCTAACAAGTGGTATCACAACCATGGTTAGGCTCGCCGGAGGAGCGAAAGCGGGATCCTAATATGGGTCAAGACTAGTGATGTGGGTGGCTCACATTCGTAGGAGAGATTTTGGATTCAAGTGTGAGTGGATAAGTTCCACATCGACTAGAAATGGAGGAAATATTGGATATATAAGAAAGGTGATCATACACCATTGTCTTAAGGTTTTGGATGGATATGTGGTGTCACGGTCTCTTGGATCTCGAACATTTAGCATATTGACATTATTGGTGCTCTCCATAATCCCCCAACAACATTGAAACAGGAATACGAATTTGATTTGACTTCATCATTTTTGGAGATGTATAATATGTTTTAAATTGTTACGGAGATATATCTTCGGAATCTTTCAACGTTCATTCAAAATTTGGTGCCTCCGGATATGCATATCCGGAATCTAGGGGCATTTAAATAATTTTGCGTGGTGGTTAAGAAACATAAATGGTGCATTAAGAAATCATCTACATTATATTCATTTGCATACCTTGTACAATTGTCTCATGGGTGGAAACAACTATTTTTAAATTACTTTTGTTTTAACAACTAAACATATATTAACTAAATAAAGATGGTTTTCTTGTGAGAAAGGACCGGTACACCCATTGCTTTAAGATTTTTGGTGGATATGTAGTGTTAATGTCTCTTGAATTCTGAATGTTATATCTATCGACACTCTCGGTGCTCCCTATAATCCTTAACGAGTGGTATTAGCACCATGGTTAGGCTTGATGGAGATCGAAGTGGGATCCTAGTATGGATCAAGGCTACTGATGTAAATAACTCATACTTGTGGGGGGATTGTTGGAATTGTGAGTGGTTAAGTCCCACACCGACAATAAGTGGAGGAAATTTTGAATATATAAGAGAAAGGACTTGTACTCTTATTGCCTTTAGGTTTTAGGTGGTTATATGGTGTCAATGTCTCTTGGATCCTAAACATTTAACCCATTAACACTTCTGACTTTTTTCGGACTCCTAACAAGTGGTATCTGAGCCAGGATAGGCTCAATGGAAGGGAAAAAATGGATCCTAGTATGGATCAAACCTAGTTATATTGGTGATTCACACTTGTGAGTGGATCCTATTATGGATCAAAGTTAGTGATGTGGGTGACTCACACTTATCAGAGAGATTGTTGAATTCAAGTGTGAGTGATTAAGTCCCCATCAATTATAAATAGAGAAAATGTTGGATAAATAACAAAAAAGACTCATACACACATTTCCTTAAAGTTTTTTATGGATATGCGATGTCAAGGTCTCTTGGATCCTGAATGTTTACCCCATTGACACTTCTGGCGCTCCCCGAACTTCCTAACAAGTGGTATCACAACCATGGTTAGGCTCGGGGAGGAGCGAAAGTGAGATCCTAGTATGGATCAAGACTAGTGATGCGGGTGACTCATATTCGTAGGAGAGATTGTTGGATTCAAGTGTGAGTGGATAAGTCCCACATCGACTAGAAGTGGAGGAAATATTGGATATATAAGAAAGGTGCCCATACGCCATTGTCTTAAGGTTTTGGATGGATATGTGGTGTCACGGTCTCTTGGATCTCGAACATTTAGCCTATTGACATTACTTGTGCTCCCCAAAATCCCCCAACAACATTGAAACAAGAATACGAATTTGATTTGACTTCATCATTTTTGGATCATTATTTGGTTATACTCACAATAGATTTCTCAAATTCTTTTGATATTTAATTTTAAAAAACATTTTAGAAATCAATTGATTTTAGGGTGAAAAAATTTAAGAAGAGGGTAGAAGCATACATTAAGTAGCGGAAAAGATAAAAGACAAGCAATAAAGAGATTTAGCTTAGAGAGATCACACCATAAAATTATTTTGATTCTACCTTAAACCACACATTCGCTACAATTCTCAAAAGTTTTCTCTTGAGATTTCTACTATCAATAGATTGAGATTTTACATAGGTTCGGCCCAACAACCTTACACCAATCTTTTTACAGGTTTAACCTGCAACTTTCAAGTCTATTAGAAAAGCACGGGAGGATTAAGCTCTTGAATAAAACTTATTTTATGGTAATTTATGAATGATTAAACACAAAATTATGTTATCATCTATGTGTATGTGTAGGTATGTCTCAATAAAAATCTTGTAAAAAACTGAACCAACCAAACAAACTCAAACTGTATTGGTTTGGTTCAGTTTTATTTCTAAAAGTCAATCGGACCAAACCGAACGACACTTTTTTTTCTTACAACTCGGATGAATGCCCGAAACTCACCGCAGACACCCCTATATTGTTGGATTCAACTGTGAGTGGTTAGGTCTCACATCGACAAGAAATGGAGGAAATGTTGGATACATAAGATAAAGGACCCCATACACCCATTGCATTAAGATTTTGGATGGATATGTGGTGTCAAAGTTTATTAGGTCCTAAAAGTTTCTTCTATTGACACTCTCAGCGTTCTCAGACTCCCCCAAAAATGGTATCAGAGCCATGGTTAGGCTCGGTGGGGAGAGAAAATGGGATTCTAGTATCAATCAAGGCTAGTGATGCGGGTGGATCACACTTATGGGGAAGATTGTTGGATTCAAGTGTGAGTGGTTAAGTCTTGCATCAACTAGAAATGGAGGAAATGTTGGATTTATAAGAGAATATACACATACTTATATTGTCTTAATGTTTTTGGTGAGTATATGGTGTTAAAATCTCTTGAATCCTAAACATGTAACTCATTCACACTCATGGCGCTCCCTGAACTCCACAACAAATAATATCAAAGCTAAGGTTTGACTTGGTGGAGGAAAAAGAGTTGAATCCAGTGTTGGATCATATTATAGTATGTGAGGAATCACACTTATGGGAGAAATTGTTGAGTTGAAGTGTGAGTGGTTAAGTCTCACATCGCATATGAATGGGTAGTATGTTAGATTTAAAAGATACGAGATCCATATACATGATACCTTAAGGTTTTGGGTGGAGATTTGATGTCCCCCTCTCTTGTGGTCCTGAAGCATTGATCTTGTTGTTGCTCTTGAATTCTTTGGACTCCCCAACAATTATCGTGATACAGAAAATCCCACATTGCTTGGGAAAATGGAGGTTCAACACTTTATAAATGATATGAATCATATATACCTAATATCTTAATGTTTTGGGTATATGTGTGGTGTCTCTCTCACCTGCGTGGGTGTTATTAACCCAATATGGATTCTCCTCCTCATGGCATGGTTCGAGTAAGGGACTGACTTATTGTATCGAAAGTCGTCCTAACATGGTGGTGGTCAAACGTCGTGTTCTGTTGAAGTGTCTCTAATGTGGTAAGAGTGTAGTACAAGTGTATGTGGAGGAAAGAGTTTCTGTTTGAAGGGGAGCATAATGAATTGACTCACACTTGAGGGAAAGATTGTTATGATACACGTGTGAGTTGAAAGTCTCACATTGCTTGGAAAAGTGGAGGTTGATCACTTTATAAGTGAGATAACTCATACTTAATATCTTAAGGTTTTAAATGAATATGTGATGTCTCTTTCACTTATATGTTTGCTCTTGATCAAATATAGTTGCTCCCCGTATGACACATTACTTATTTTATAATTAAAATGATATATCTATATCGAAGATGGTTTTTTGGATAATAAAAAAATAATTTATTTATAAAAATATTAAGCTTATATATATATATATATATATATATATATATAATATATATATATATAAGTCATTTTTTCTCTTTTTAATTCTTGTTAAAATAAAATTATTTAGTTGTAGAAATGAATGAGGTAATTTAATATGTGTTAGTTGAATTAAATGAATGTAAATTATTAGTTTAAGGTTCGATCTCTGATGTTAATATTATTTATATTTATGTATTAATGTAAACAGATTAATATTTATAAATAAATAATTATTAAATAAAAAGTTTGTTTATTTTTAATTATTTATTAAAAACATGTTTGCAATGAAAAAAGTAACTTTCTTTAGTCTATTCATGTGGTTGGTGTTTTCGGGTGCAATTTGGGTACAATTGTGATGAAATGCCCCATTGAACCTTACTTCATAAAACTCATGTATAAAGATATCTCAAATCAATCGATTATTATTATATATATTAATTTTGACTCTCAAATTATTATTTTTTATCTATTTGACATATCATCTATTTAAAAGTCAGCTATTAAAAAAAATCTGATGTAGCACTTCTAAAAGTATCTATTTTGTTTATCTTATATATTATATTTAAAATTCGTGATTAATTTTTTTTTATTAAGATCATATTAGTAATTTTGATTGAGTGATTTGCAGCAGAAATAAAAGACTGAAAGTAAATTGCAGAAATTAAAAGGATAAGATTAGAGAAATTGTACTAGAGATTTATATATGTTTGGTCGAACGTTGTCATAGTATTGTCCTCAAGAGGTCTTGAGAGTTTGACTATAAACTTTGAGATTTTGAAGGTTATACCCACGAAACTTAATACAATCTGATCTTGAGATTTTTACAATCTTTTACCCCAAGCTAAGCTAATGAATCAATTAGAGATTTATGACTTATCTTAATAATCAAACCAAAGTTTTTCTTAGCAAAGCTTAAGAAACCAACCACAAAAAATTTATGTCTGATTTATCTCACGATCCAAACTCGATGTCTTAAGAGTGTCGCACTCTTAAGAATTTAAACGACCAACACAACCACTTAAACAAATTTCTTTCTCACAAATAAAGCTTCACTTATCAGCACTATAGCAATATCAAGTGGAAAATAAATATATGTTCTAGAGAGATAAAGAGGGCTAAATTTCAAAGAAATAATAAAACATAGAAAAATGGTGTGAAATGAAGAGGAGTCGCACCTCCTTTATATAGTAGTTTGAAAATCAGAAATCAAAATGATCCATAGGCCAAATTAATGAGTCAGTCGATTGACATAAAACTTTAATTGATTGGCCAACTAATTAACAATTGATTAGCAAGCCCAAATAGGAAAGTTATGATATAGAATTGTCGCAAATCATTAATGTGTTGTCCTTATTATTTAAGTAATCCATTAGCACTCTTCCAATTGATTGACTTAATGTTTCAATTGATTGGCTGACTCATAATAGTTTTACCAATCGATTGGTTAGTTCAAAAATAGTTTGATTTTTTTTTAGAAAACTTCTTTAATTATTTGGCTTTGACTTTAAAAAAGATTTTTCAAGATAAAAATATTTTGAGAAATATTTTAAGTGTATGTGAGTTGCCTTAGTGCTTCAATTTTTATTTTTTTGTACTTTTATAGTACTTAGGTCACTCAGACAGACAGACAGACAAACATGACATAACGAGCTTTCACACTTAACATGAGGCTTCAAGATTTTTTATTAAATTGCTTCTAATTATATAAACACTTTTGATTTTGAATATCTTTTTATGAGGTATGAAATGGTTCTTTGAATAGATCATCATCAATATTAAAGACTACTATCATCAACTTTAAGTATCATTGTCATTATCAAAACTTAATATAGATTTTCAGCAATATTTTCAATTTTGTACGCACAAAGACATAAATTCACACATTTTACAATATTAATTGCATTATCTACCCATCAAAATTTTAGTAATAAAAAAATATAAAACTTAATTTATCACTATTTAATGTCACTAATCATCTATTATTTGAATTCTCACTCTATAATTAGTGTCATTTGAAAATATTTGAATCTCAAATTACAACTATTTACTAATTATTTATCAATCTAAATTCTAAACCTTTAAGTTATGACCATTAGAAATTTTTAAATTATATTTTTTATTAATTATTAATAATTATTATTTACGAGATATTTTAATAAACTTATATATAATAACTATTCAAATAAACTCTAAAAAAATATCCTATAAACATAGTTAATTGATCCTCTTTATTATTCTTAAAGTTCAACTTTTTTCCTCAATTATGTATTTATAAAATTATATATTATAATCACTTAAATAAAACCATTTAAAAATACTAAACAAATTAATCAATAATCTAAAATTTTGATGAAGTTTAAAATTTTATGAGAAAAAAAAAATATATAAAATATTTTTACACTATCAATCAATCACAAACGTGTATCACGTCAAATCACACATTTAATTTTAATACCGATATAATATAGCATAATGTTATATTTTTATTAGACGAAGATATAAAACTTTAGGATATACAACAATATTAATATATTACAAAGCAATCATGCGGCGGATTATATTCTAATTTAAGTTATAATACTATTTCATTTTAGACTCGTGATTTAACTCAAATAACACAATTATAATAAACGTATTTTTAAAAGAAATTGTCTTGTGTAGAAGTAAAAGGGTAACTATTATATTTTACACAAAAGGGTAACTATTGAATTATGCAAAAGGTGTGGTTGTATTAGAGGAATACCATATCTTCCTTGGGACCCATCGCCATAAACACTTCACAAATTATTGTTAGTGTTACTATAAACTAGTTTTATAAGATATTTATCTTATGTATGTTTTTTATAATAAATTATAATTAATATTTAGAAGAAATAAAAATTAAATTAAATTAAATTAAATAATTAATAACAAACAAATATCTCATTTATGAATTGTATATTCCAACAATAATGTTATCGATTCATTTTTAAATTAACATGAAAACAATTAAATGAAATATAAGTAAGGTTATTATTTAAACATATAGGTTATTTATTTTCTTAAGTTTAAAAAGAGATGTATTTTAAATCACAAATTATTGTTAGTGTTTCTATAAATATTTTTTTAGTTATATTATAAAAGTTAGTTGAGATATCATCTAATAATTATAAATAAATATTTTTTTTCAATTGATTATATTAATAAGTAATTTTGTTCTTTAGTGATTTAGACTGACTAATCTAAGGGGATCCCATCCATCATCGAGAAACTCATTTAAAATTAGAGTCTAGCGAAATTCGAATATAAAATTTTGAGAAGAGCACACTCTTAAGTCTCAAGCATTTATCAACAAGTCAATCCTTAAAATTTAATTAGATAATTCATTAAAGTCTTACTTAATTAGAATTATTTTATTATATTTTCTAGTAATTTGTCTTAATTAATTCATATAAGGATGGATGTTAGAAGACAAAACATTGAAAAAGTTGTTGCAACGGTGTCACAAACTGCACCTCAATTGACACATGTCTTGCATAAATAATGTTGTGCTTCATGTGTTGTGCACGACCATAATACTTGAAATAGAAGGCAAATGAATATGTTTTATTCCTTTGGATGAAATCAATGGATAATTATAAAGTCCAATACCAAAGGAAGGAAGCAAGACACAAGCTAAAGAGTGCTTATAATTGGACATGCATTGGCAATTGAAAAAGGGTTTGAAATATAGAGAGAAAATCAATAACAATGAAGAAGGAAGAACCAAAGTTCTGTCGTGTCTTTTTGTCCCCATCAGTTTTAAAGAAGTTATAAATAAGTATAAGATTGAGAGACATGACACTTAACGCCTCTTGTTGGTTGAAGACTATGAGTGATTAAAATGTTGCTATTTGACTTATCGATTCTTTACTTTTGTTTAGAAATGTTTAATTTATGACATTCCTTTGTTGCATTTAATTTGATCATCATCCGTTAAACTTCTTGTATCGGTCAATGTGAAATTTAATGATAAAATGATCTTTTATATGTTATGAATGAGTTATTGTGAAATATTTTGTTCATATGAATTTATGTTATATATTTATTTCTTTGGTTAATCATCTTAGGAATAGATAATATTTTATTAAAATTGAGGAATCTTCTAATAAATATATTTTATGAATAAATGTAGTTTAAAAGCAAGTAGGTATACTTTGCCAACTTATTTACTTTAGGCATAAAGAACTAAGGTCATATGGTTAATCATAACACTTAAAAGAAATGTATTGATGTTATTGTTAGGCTTAGGAATACGTTTCTAGTGAATTAGTGCATATTTTGTCGTTGTAAGCATATATCACTAGGTCATGTTTTGGCGTAATATGTCGCGACATAACATATCATATACATACATTAGCTGAAGTCATTAAATAAATCATTTACCAACAGTTTATTCTACTCTATTAAAACCTTTACTTCTAAGTTGTGGTTTATTTATTTTCTGACTACCTGATGTCATACCCCAAATTTACCCTACCTCTTAAACAGTTTCCACAAACCTAATGCATAAGTATATATTTATCATTCATCATCTCATTTGGATTTACACTCATAATAAGAAAACAGAAACTCAAGGCATGATGTTCATATCTAAGAACCATCAAGGTCTTTTGATCATGTTGGGGCGTGTCCAATCCACCCTAAACCTTAACTCTTATCTTCAAGCATTCTTTGACCTTGTAGGACTACACAAGTCACTCCACTCACCTCTGAGACCCTAATTGGTTAGAGTGAGCCTTGGTTGGAAGCTTTGCTTGTTCATCTGGTCATCCTTGGACCTTAACCCTAGCCCCTTGATCTTTTGTGACTTGTACAAGTCATCGTTTGACTTTGTCCTTTCACCTTGCCCTTGGAAGCCCCTAATATCCCATTTTTGGCTATGCATCAACCTTGTGATACTACACTAAGGCACCTCATGCACCCAAACCCTAGTTTGTTTGACCTTGGCCCTTGAAGAACCTCTTGGTCCAAGAAACCCTAATTTGTGCCCCATTTGCTTCTATGTATTTACTTTCTTGATCACCCTATCATCCCTTAGTCCATTGATATCTAATTCAAGCTAATTTCAATCATCATCTATCAAACATACATCCACTTCATCCATACTACAACTGAGGGTTTATTTTTGGACTTTGAACCTTGAAATCATTGGTTTCATCCACAAGCATGGACCATAATCATATTGCAAAGCATCAAATCTTGGTTTTTATCAAGGTTTTATCCTTTTGTCTTCAAACAATCATCATGGTGCCTTTTCAAGAAAACTCCAAAATTACATTTTAGGGCATGTTGGTTGGTCAAGTTTTGGCAAGTTTGACATACCATTTGGTCTAACCCCATAAACTTTTCATCTTTTAACCTTTTAAGGATCTACTTTGAGTCAAATGTCCTAAATGAATTCCTCTACAACTTTGTTTTAAGGCCCAAGACCTAATTCAATGCATAAGGACCTCAAAATTGGGATTGGCCAAGCTGGTCAAGTTGCCTAATCAGGCCTAAAATCATGTCATGACCTCCACTTTACACCATTTCCATTTCTACATCACAATACCTTTTGATCTGATTCTTTTTGCAACGTGTTAAGGGCATGACAAGGTTCATTTGGATTAACTTTTGTCCAAAATGCACCATCCAATTTTAATTGGCCCAAGTGTAAAGTTCAAGTTCCACATGGTGCATGCAGCAAACCAAACTAGCCAAACAATGTCCAACCATGCACCAAGCCTCCAATCCAGGTTATTTCACTTCCTCTTGAACCAAGACATGTGCTGTAACACTTTGTGACACCAATTGTAAGCCAAAAGAGAATGGAGAGATATCACATGAGCAAGCCAAAACCGAAGTTAAAAAGCAACATTTCCCAAAATGGATACACTCCAAAATCACCTCAGCATTGTTTGGGACCATCATTGTCTAACCAAAAGAGTGACATCTGCATAATAAAATGGAGGGGGGAGAATTACAGACCAAAGGGAGACCACACTTAGCCAACAGGTTTGAACTTTTGTCATTTTTCGGGTTCAAGAGAAATCAGACTTCTAAACCCTAAAACTCCAAGCAAATCATTCCCTCACCTTCCCTATAAATAAGGGATGCTTCTCTCTTCAATAACCAAGCTGAAAAACTATTAAAACTCTGCAGAAAACTTACCCCTTTCCCTTAAAAAATAGAGCAATCAATTTCCATCTTTGAACCATTTCCAGCATAACTAAAACACTCAAACACCTTCACCTAACATCCCCAAAGCTAACTGGAACCTTGGTAGTGTTTGAAGCAACTGTCGCATCCTAAAAAATATAGTGTGCGAAAAAAACAACCGGCGAAAAAGAAAGACAGAAGAGTCGCCACCGTGCGTTATTTATCCCAAAGGAGGGAAAGGAAACGCTCGAAGTAAACCTGGAGAAAAGGAAAGGAAAAGACAAGGTCTCGCAACCAAATCTTGGGTTCGGGAGTCGATTATGTGAAGGGAAGGTATTAGCACCCCTACGCATCCGTAGTACTCTACGGGATCCACTCTTGTTGTTCTTGTCTAAAGGGTGTGTGTTTATCTAATGTACTATTTACTAAAAGAGAAGGTCAAAAGAAAATGACTCGCACGAATGTCGCATCCACTGCATACGTATCTCATCTGAGTATGAGAATCTGAGTCTTCGTAGCTCGGCTACCTATGGGTGAAAGAGATGTGTGCTCGCTAAGACATCGCGTCTTATGCCTACGTATCTCATCAGGAATGAGAATCAGAGCAAAACGTAGTTCAGCTAGCTACGGGAACAAGGGTCTCGATTGCAACTAGGGCAAGAGAAAGGGAAAGTCTCGATCGCAACGAGGGCGAGGGAAAAGAATCGCAACAAGGGTGAAAGCAAACAAGGATTAGTTGTTAGTTGTTATTCAAAACTCGGTAAGACATCGCATCTCGTGCCTACGTATCTCATCTGAACATGAGAATCAGAGTTGTCGTAGTTCGACTACATAGGGATTGCCATCTGAACATGGACTTACAAAGGAGGACACCAGTTGTGTCAAAGGAGAGTGGGCAATGTGTTCACGTCCTAGCAGTAGGTGTCGCAGCTCGCTGAATCGAGTCTTAGGCAGTTACCTCTTTGCAATAGAACAGACTACATGCCACAAGATCGGAGACGCACGGAAGGTCTAAAAAATGGGGAAGCTCTGCCCTAGAGTTGTCATGCAATGTGGACCTAGGTGTTAGGATTTACAAATGGGAATATCTACCTAATGTTAGCATGCAAAGAATAAGGGAATTCTACCTATGTTATCATACAAAAGAATGAGGGTATCCTACCTTTGTTATCATACAAAAGAATGAGGGTATCCTACCTATGTTATCATACGAAGGCTTCTACCTAATGTGTGCTACCTAAACGGAACAAGAATCAATGAATGGAGAAAGGAGAGGGTAAGGGTAGATGGCAATGCATGAAGCAATTGACTTACAGGTGGTTGATGGTGATGCATGAAGCAATTGACTTACAAGAGAAATGGCGATGCATGAAGCAATCGACTTACAAAAGGAATGGATGAATACGTACTGGTTCTGTTAAGTTTTGAAAATGATTACTCGACGTTGGATCGAGGTTTTGATCTTGTTATGAAATGGTTATCGGATGTTCATTTTATTTCTTGTATTATCAGATGAATAAAGAATGAGAGAATAAACATTATACAATTCATGGGAGAGGGATACATTTGTAATGAATGGGGATTGTACATGGCAATCAAACAATAATAATATATGCCTCATACACCATACAAGTAGGCCACAGTTAATTAAACAAGTAAGATATAAACAAGTATATAATCAAATCAAATAATCAAAGAATGAAATAATGAAGCATTAAACAATGTATGAGAAGTATAAACATATTAAACAATCAAACAATAAAGACATGGATGAAAGAAACAAGTATAAAAAATATCAGATGAATAAGACAAGTGAAATTATGCACACAAAGAATCAATGAATAATTTAATCGGGAAATGATGCTAGGATCAAATAAAATCAAGATGAAAGGCCTCTAATATGTGGCACATGAGATGAACAAGGGAGGATCAAAAGATCTCTTCAATTGCCCTAAGCAATCCCTATGTCAAACATCAATCATAAAAAAGTCAACTATAAAGTCAAGTCAACTTAAAAATTATCAAATAAATAGTAAATTAATTCAATAAATTATGAAAAAATAAAATAAATGAGGTGGGTTCAGTACATCATCATCCCCCAAAAATATTTTAAAAATAATGAAAATTAGTGTATAAATTAATTGAAATAAAACAGAAGTCAAATGTAAAGTCAACCGAGCAAACTAGGCCAAAAATAAATCCAAAATAAATTAAAAATGGGAAATAAAATTCCAATAAAAGGTCAGCTTGACCATGAGACATTGGTCAACCCTCATCCCAAAAATCAGAATCTAAAAATAATTTTAAGTCATGAAAATAAAATAAATGAAAAAGAGTGTATTAAAATGAACCATTTGAAATAAATAATTGAAATAAAATGTTAATATTAAATAAAATATAAAAATAAAAATTAAATAAATTAAATAAAACATTAAAGAATGTAAAAAATATTTTTTGGTATTTTTATGAATAAATAAAATATTTTTTATTAATTAAAATGGAAACAGAAAAATAAAATGAATTTAAAAAGAAAATGAAAGAATGAAATGTGATGGGCTTCGTGTAGGGGTGCAGGTAGCGGAAGGTGGAGCGCTGGCCCGGTCCAGCGAAATGAAGTCCCATCATGATAAAATAAATAAAAATGGAGGGTAACGTTTTATTAAAGAAAATGATGTAATATTATCATCAATCGGTCCAGCCTTCAATAAAGCCACTACAAGACAAATGAAAGGCGGACGGTGATGATGAGAAGGAAAACGCCAGACCTGAGGGCTATGAGGACGACACTGTTGGTGTAAGCCCTAGAGGCCAATACATTTTGGTACTTGTATCGAATAATAAAAGGCATTCTCTTTATTATGGTTGATTAATAAAGTCCCTGGAATAGATAGTCCGTTTAATGTATTAAGTGTGACTTAATCATGAGAACACATTAAACATAAGGACACTGTTCCTAGAGTATCCGTAGTCGAGCTTTAGTGTGAAGTGGGATAACATTAAAGCATTAAGACTATTATGTTTGTAGACTGATGATCACATCTCATGGATCATGGATAAAGAGTTATCAAGTCTTAAACATAGGTGTGAATATTAGGAGTAATGTTTATACCGGATTGACCCGCTATGAGAATACTATATAGAAAGTTATGCAAAGTGTCATAAGTTATTCTCATGGTGATAATAGTGTATTCCACTCTTCGACCTGAAACCACTATGGATCCTAGGTGTAGAGTCGAGTGCTTTATTGCTGATCCAACGTTGTCCGTAACTGGATAACCATAAAGACAGTTGATGGGTACTCCACGAAGCATGCTGAGGGACATGAGTGACCTAGATGGAATTTGCCCATCCTGCATAACAGGATAAATGTCTATGGGCCCAATATTGAACTGGACAAGGATGACACGGTCTATGCCTTGTGTTCAATATAGACATAAGGGCAAAAGGGTAATTATACACATAAGTATTATCATAGAAGGTTCTGTCAGATCACATGACATTTTCGTGTCTTGGGTAGCAGTGATGTGTTGCTAGATACCGCTCACTGTTTATTATGTTAAATACGTGATTTAATATAATTGCCAACGCCGCGAAAACCTACAGGGTCACACACAAAGGACGGATTGATGAGAGATAGAGTAAATAAGGAATACCGTAAGGTACGGTGCCCTTAAGTGAATTATAGAACATCGTAAGGTACGGTGTACTTGAGTAGAATACGAAATATGGTAAGGTACCATGGGCTTAAGTGATTTTGGGCATATTATAAGATATGGGCCAAAATACACTTAAGTGGGCTTTTAGCTTGAAGCCCACACAAGTGGTTCTATAAATAGAACCCTTGTGCAGAAGCAAAAATTGGCGGTTGCATTATTTTCGTTTTCTCATTTTCTCTCTCTCACTCAAAGCCTTCATTCGTACCAGCTAGCACTGAGATTGAAGGAATCCGTTCGTGTGGACTGAGTAGAGACGTTGTCATCGTTCAACGTTCGTGATCGCTTCGTGGATTTGCATCAAAGGTTTTGATTGTCACAAGAGATCTGCACCAAAGGTTTCAACCGTCACAAGAGGTAAATATTCTATCACTGATCATGACCATTCGTAAGGATCTCTAAAGGAGAAATTTTAATTTCCGCTGCGCTTTGGGTCGCAATTCTCCTTCAGTGGTATCAGAGCCACTTACGAAACCATGAATCGGATAGGTGTTTAATTTCTGTATTAATATGATTAAAAGACAGAATGAATCAATTAATTAAACGGGCAATTAAATTTGGCATCATGAGTGTACGAGTTGGATGATTGATGTTGACTATGCTTCGGAATCCGACATTAGTATGGTGAAGCAGCGATACATCGATCGTCCATAGGTTACACAATTGAGACCGATCAACTTATATATGATATAAGTAATCCTAATGCAAAGTACGGTATATGTGATATACTGTTTCTGTTTCATTCACTCGAACACTAAATGGTTGTTTTCCTTTGAGCGATCAATGGTCATTTGCTTCGGAATCCGACATTAGTATGGTGAAGCAATGACCTGTTGATCAATCATACTGAATCAACAATCGAGGTGTGTTTGACGGTATGAAATTGGCGCATTAGGGTTGGTGACGGCGCAAGGGTTGTGCCGTCAAAGAGTTGTGAATTTAGGACTTTTGGAACACGTCTGTTGACTGTTTCAAAGTTTGTTATATTGGCTGCGTGAAGCTCGTGTGACGAGCGTGTTGACTGTTTCAAAGTTTGTTACTTTGGCTGCGTGAAGCTCGTGTGACGAGCGTAACAGGCGTAACAAACTGGATGCGTGACGGTCGTAACACACCCATGACGGTCGTCACACTCATATTGCCTGTGACGGTCGTCACACTCCTGTGACGGTCGTCACACTCCCAGAGTCAAAATTTTGGGGTTCCCGTTTTGTGACTACGCAAGGGTTGTGTTCATGCAAAACAATGTCCATTTCAAATGAATTGTTCATTAAAATTTTTGGACAGGGGCAGCGGAACCCCCGGCTAACTCTGCGTAGTGTGATCGGTCGCCGAAATTCAATTTAGTTTTAATTAATTAAAGGAATTAAAATTAATAATAATAATGTGTTTGTTATTATTGCCTTGTTGTGATCAGTTATGGCCTTAGTCTTTCTTTATTTTATTTTGGGTTTTTAAATACGACCTGCGTGTCGTGCCTCTCCTTTTGATCTCTTAATGTAACTTCTTTTCTCATCTCAAACCCTCGTATGTAAAACGAGTTTCTTCTGTAATGTAATGATATGAAGAAAGAGAAGAATTCAATATCAAAGGAGAATAATGATATGAAGAAAGAGAAGAATTCAAGATCAAAGGATGACAACCTTGAAGATCTTGCTTGGAGAAGCTTAGAGAAGAATTCAATACTAAAGGAGGACAACCTTGAAGATATTGCTTGAAGAAGCTTAGATCGTTATTAGGTTAGCTTAGGTTCTCTCATTGGCTTGGGAGAACAATTGCGCTAGGGGCCATAACTGTTTCATTGTGTATGTATGTTGATGCATGTGAATGTATGTTGATGCATGTGAGAGACGATTCATATGATAAATAAGCCGGTGAGATCATAACAATTGCAATTCCCTCAAACTAAAATATTAAGTTTATGCTTTCCAAGTTTTAGCACTCATCAAGACTAGTATCGAATAATGTAGGTTTCGCCAAAGCGAGGTGCATGTTCTATATTAGTAAGGTGCGATGGGATAATTGTAATATCCAACTGCTAAAACAATGGGTCAAACTTAACGAAACAAATTATGATGATATTATATATGTTTGCTTTCCAAGTTTTAGCACTCATCAAGACTAGTATCGGATAATGTAGGTTTCGCCAAAGCGAGGTGCATGTTCTATATTAGTAAGGTGCGATGGGATAATTGTAATATCCAACTGCTAAGACAATGGGTCAAACTTAATTATAATAATATCATATATGTTTTAGAAGCAAGAGTTGGGAATGATCCATATGATGGATTGGAATAAGGAGTTATTCACCCAACTGAAATTTTCGAGAGTTGTATGAGATACAATTGGAAGGAGTTCCTACCTAAATAACCTAGTTTTGTGTAATCCGCCTACGCGGACTTAGAACCAAGTGAAATAGGGATCTCGACCCACTAGAAAATCTTCCAACGGGATTTTCCGAATCAAATGATGAGGGTCATTTGTTTTGAGTAAAATAGTGGGAGCATATTTGATTAAAGGCCTAATTAAATATGTCAATGATACTTATATTTTCTTAATCCTTATGTAGATAACCATGACAGCAAACACCTCTAACAACATCTTGCGATCAATCCTTGACCAGGAAAAATTGTCTGGGACAAATTTTCTGGATTGGCACCGAAACCTGAGGATTGTCCTCAAACATGATAAAAAGTTGTATGTCTTGGAGACACCTATTCCTGAAGAGGAACCTCCTAGTTCTGCACCTAAGGCAGAAAGAGATGCTTATAAGAAGCATGTCGATGATGCCAATGAAACTGCTTGTCTCATGCTGGCTACCATGAACTCAGAGTTGCAAAAGCAACATGAGAACATGTCAGCGTTCGATATGATCGAACACCTGAAGTTGCTCTATCAAGAGCAAGCAAGGCATGAGAGGTTTGAAGTTTCAAAAGCCCTTTTCCAAAGCAAGTTAGCAGAGGGAGCCCCTGTAGGTCCCCATGTACTCAAGATGATTGGGTATGTGGAAAACCTTGAGAGATTGGGTTTTCCCCTCGAAAAGGAACTTGCAACTGATTTGATCTTGCAATCGTTGCCAGATGGATTCAGTCAATTTGTCCTAAATTTCAATATGAATAATATGGACAAATCTCTTCCTGAACTGCTCGCCATGTTAAGAACTGCCGAGCAGAATCTGAAGTCAAAAGGGAAGTCCATTCTGATGATCGGAAATGGAAAGAGACAGAACAAAAGGCCCACTAAGCATGGTGATAAAGGGAAGGGCAAGGAAGTTGCCAAACCCAAACCCACCGTTGATGCTTTGAAGCCTAATGGAGGCATAGAAAAAGAAGGCACCTGCTTCCATTGCGGTAAGACCGGACACTGGAAGAGAAACTGCCCAAAGTACCTGGAAGATAAGAAGAATGGAGTAGAGACTTCAACTTCAGGTATTTTTGTTATTAATTCATCTACTTCTGCATCATGGGTATTAGATACTGGATGCGGTTCTCACACTTGTACAAATGTGCAGGGGCTGAAAGGGAGTAGAGATTTGGCAAAAGGTGAAGTTGACCTACGAGTTGGCAATGGAGCAAAGGTTGCTACTTTAGCCGTAGGATCTTATTAACTTTACCTAGTGGTTTTATAATTCAGTTAGAGAACTGTTATTATGTATCTGCAATTAGCAGGAATATCATTTCCATTTCTTGTTTGGACAAGTTTGGTTTTTCATTTATAATAAAGAACAATTGTTGCTCAATTTATTTGAATGATATATTCTATGCTACTGCACAAGTGAGCAATGGACTATATGTCCTTGATCTCATAATGCCAACTTATAACATTAATACTAAAAGGATGAAACCTAATGAGTTAAATCCATGATGAGTCACGTTGATCTTCCAAACTCCATTTGCGGACATGCACTATTGACAACAGCTTACACACTTAACCGTGTTCCATCCAAAAAGGTTGATAAGACGCCATATGAGATATGGAGTGGTAAGAGACCACACATGTCTTACATGAAGATTTGGGGTTGCGAAGTTTTATGTGAAACGACAAATTTCAACTAAGCTTGAGCCCAAATCTGACAAATGCTTATTTGTGGGGTATCCTAAAGAAACAAGAGGATATTATTTCTACAATCCTTCTGAGGGCAAAGTGTTTGTCGCTCGAACTTGAGTTTTCCTAGAAAGGGATTTTAATTCCAAAGGAATCAGTGGGAGGAAAGTAGAACTTGAAGAAATTCAAGAATCACAAAGTATCGATACACCTATGGAGGAATTAGAGTAGGAAACACAAGTAGTTGTGTAAGAGCAACCTGCTCAAGTAGAACAAGACCAGCGTAGGTCAGGCGGGATACGTCACCTGACTAAGATATATGGATATCTGATCTAGGTGATGTATTACTCATGGATCAAGATGAGCCTGTGACCTACTCATGGAATCTTCGTTTTGATGAAACAGTGAAACTGTATGGATTTGTTAAGAACGAAGATGAGCCTTGTGTCTACAAGAAGGTTAGTGGGAGCATGATCGTATTCCTGGTATTATATGTAGATGACATATTACTCATTGGAAACGATATCCCTGCCCTGCAACAAGTAAAGTCTTGGTTGGGGAAATGCTTTTCTATGAAGGACCTAGGTGAAGCAGCCTATATATTAGGAATTAGAATCTATAGAGATAGATCATAAAATGCTCGGCCTGAGTCAGAGTACATAGACAAGGTGCTGAGACGCTTTAATATGAATGATTCCAATGGTCATGTGTTTTGCTTAAAAGGTGGCGCTGTGAGCTTGAAAAGTTCAAAGCAAGATACAGTTGCTGATTCTACTACTGAGGACGAGTATATTGCTGCCTTAAGTGCAGCAAAGGAAGTTATTTGGATCAATAAACTTGGCATAGTCCCTAGCATTGTGGATCCCATTGGTCTCTATTATGATAACAATGGTGTTATCGCACAAGCTAAAGAGCCTAGATCTCACCAACGATCCAAATACATACTTAGGCGTTGTGTGAAAATATGTAAAGTACCTACACTTGACAATATAGCTGACCCACTGACAAAGCCTCTTGCGCAGCAGAAGCATGATGGCCATACTAGATCAATGGGCGTAAGGGGTATGTCTGATTGGCTTTAGTGCTAGTGGGAGATTGTTGGTGTAAGCCCTAGAGGCCAATACATTTTGGTACTTGTATCGAATAATAAAAGGCATTCTCTTTATTATGGTTGATTAATAAAGTCCCTGGAATAGATAGTCCGTTTAATGTATTAAGTGTGACTTAATCATGAGAACACATTAAACATAAGGACACTGTTCCTAGAGTATCCTTAGTCGAGCTTTAGTGTGAAGTGGGATAACATTAAAGCATTAAGACTATTATATTTGTAGACTGATGATCACATCTCATGGATCATGGATAAAGAGTTATCAAGTCTTAAACATAGGTGTGAATATTAGGAGTAATGTTTATACCGGATTGACCCGCTATGAGAATACTATATAGAAAGTTATGCAAAGTGTCATAAGTTATTCTCATGGTGATAATAGTGTATTCCACTCTTCGACCTGAAACCACTATGGATCCTAGGTGTAGAGTCGAGTGCTTTATTGCTGATCCAACGTTGTCCGTAACTGGATAACCATAAAGACAGTTGATGGGTACTCCACGAAGCATGCTGAGGGACATGAGTGACCTAGATGGAATTTGCCCATCCTGCATAACAGGATAAATGTCTATGGGCCCAATATTGAACTGGACAAGGATGACACGGTCTATGCCTTGTGTTCAATATAGACATAAGGGCAAAAGGGTAATTATACACATAAGTATTATCACAGAAGGTTCTGTCAGATCACATGACATTTTCGTGTCTTGGGTAGCAGTGATGTGTTGCTAGATACCGCTCACTGTTTATTATGTTAAATACGTGATTTAATATAATTGCCAACGCCGCGAAAACCTACAGGGTCACACACAAAGGACAGATTGATGAGAGATAGAGTAAATAAGGAATACCGTAAGGTACGGTGCCCTTAAGTGAATTATAGAACATCGTAAGGTACGGTGTACTTGAGTAGAATACGAAATATGGTAAGGTACCATGGGCTTAAGTGATTTTGGGCATATTATAAGATATGGGCCAAAATACACTTAAGTGGGCTTTTAGCTTGAAGCCCACACAAGTGGTTCTATAAATAGAACCCTTGCGCAAAAGCAAAAATTGGCGGTTGCATTATTTTCGTTTTCTCATTTTCTCTCTCTCTCTCACTCAAAGCCTTCATTCGTACCAGCTAGCACTGAGATTGAAGGAATCCGTTCGTGTGGACTGAGTAGAGACGTTGTCATCGTTCAACGTTCGTGATCGCTTCGTGGATTTGCATCAAAGGTTTTGATTGTCACAAGAGATCTGCACCAAAGGTTTCAACCGTCACAAGAGGTAAATATTCTATCACTGATCATGACCATTCGTAAGGATCTCTAAAGGAGAAATTTTAATTTCCGCTGCGCTTTGGGTCGCAATTCTCCTTCAGTGGTATCAGAGCCACTTACGAAACCATGAATCGGATAGGTGTTTAATTTCTGTATTAATATGATTAAAAGACAGAATGAATCAATTAATTAAACGGGCAATTAAATTTGGCATCATGAGTGTACGAGTTGGATGATTGATGTTGACTATGCTTCGGAATCCGACATTAGTATGGTGAAGCAGCGATACATCGATCGTCCATAGGTTACACAATTGAGACCGATCAACTTATATATGATATAAGTAATCCTAATGCAAAGTACGGTATATGTGATATACTGTTTCTGTTTCATTCACTCGAACACTAAATGGTTGTTTTCCTTTGAGCGATCAATGGTCATTTGCTTCGGAATCCGACATTAGTATGGTGAAGCAATGACCTGTTGATCAATCATACTGAATCAACAATCGAGGTGTGTTTGACGGTATGAAATTGGCGCATTAGGGTTGGTGACGACGCAAGGGTTGTGCCGTCAAAGAGTTGTGAATTTAGGACTTTTGGAACACGTCTGTTGACTGTTTCAAAGTTTGTTATATTGGCTGCGTGAAGCTCGTGTGACGAGCGTGTTGACTGTTTCAAAGTTTGTTACTTTGGCTGCGTGAAGCTCGTGTGACGAGCGTAACAGGCGTAACAAACTGGATGCGTGACGGTCGTAACACACCCATGACGGTCGTCACACTCATATTGCCTGTGACGGTCGTCACACTCCTGTGACGGTCGTCACACTCCCAGAGTCAAAATTTTGGGGTTCCCGTTTTGTGACTACGCAAGGGTTGTGTTCATGCAAAACAATGTCCATTTCAAATGAATTGTTCATTAAAATTTTTGGACAGGGGCAGCGGAACCCCCGGCTAACTCTGCGTAGTGTGATCGGTCGCCGAAATTCAATTTAGTTTTAATTAATTAAAGGAATTAAAATTAATAATAATAATGTGTTTGTTATTATTGCCTTGTTGTGATCAGTTATGGCCTTAGTCTTTCTTTATTTTATTTTGGGTTTTTAAATACGACCTGCGTGTCGTGCCTCTCCTTTTGATCTCTTAATGTAACTTCTTTTCTCATCTCAAACCCTCGTATGTAAAACGAGTTTCTTCTGTAATGTAATGATATGAAGAAAGAGAAGAATTCAATATCAAAGGAGAATAATGATATGAAGAAAGAGAAGAATTCAAGATCAAAGGATGACAACCTTGAAGATCTTGCTTGGAGAAGCTTATAGAAGAATTCAATACTAAAGGAGGACAACCTTGAAGATCTTGCTTGAAGAAGCTTAGATCGTTATTAGGTTAGCTTAGGTTCTCTCATTGGCTTGGGAGAACAATTGCGCTAGGGGCCATAACTGTTTCATTGTGTATGTATGTTGATGCATGTGAATGTATGTTGATGCATGTGAGAGACGATTCATATGATAAATAAGCCGGTGAGATCATAACAATTGCAATTCCCTCAAACTAAAATATTAAGTTTATGCTTTCCAAGTTTTAGCACTCATCAAGACTAGTATCGAATAATGTAGGTTTCGCCAAAGCGAGGTGCATGTTCTATATTAGTAAGGTGCGATGGGATAATTGTAATATCCAACTGCTAAAACAATGGGTCAAACTTAACTAAACAAATTATGATGATATTATATATGTTTGCTTTCCAAGTTTTAGCACTCATCAAGACTAGTATCGGATAATGTAGGTTTCGCCAAAGCGAGGTGCATGTTCTATATTAGTAAGGTGCGATGGGATAATTGTAATATCCAACTGCTAAGACAATGGGTCAAACTTAATTATAATAATATCATATATGTTTTAGAAGCAAGAGTTGGGAATGATCCATATGATGGATTGGAATAAGGAGTTATTCACCCAACTGAAATTTTCGAGAGTTGTATGAGATACAATTGGAAGGAGTTCCTACCTAAATAACCTAGTTTTGTGTAATCCGCCTACGCGGACTTAGAACGAAGTGAAATAGGGATCTCGACCCACTAGAAAATCTTCCAACGGGATTTTCCGAATCAAATGATGAGGGTCATTTGTTTTGAGTAAAATAGTGGGAGCATATTTGATTAAAGGCCTAATTAAATATGTCAATGATACTTATATTTTCTTAATCCTTATGTAGATAACCATGACAGCAAACACCTCTAACAACATCTTGCGATCAATCCTTGACAAGGAAAAATTGTCTGGGACAAATTTTCTGGATTGGCACCGAAACCTGAGGATTGTCCTCAAACATGATAAAAAGCTGTATGTCTTGGAGACACCTATTCCTGAAGAGGAACCTCCTAGTTCTGCACCTAAGGCAGAAAGAGATGCTTATAAGAAGCATGTCGATGATGCCAATGAAACTGCTTGTCTCATGCTGGCTACCATGAACTCAGAGTTGCAAAAGCAACATGAGAACATGTCAGCGTTCGATATGATCGAACACCTGAAGTTGCTCTATCAAGAGCAAGCAAGGCATGAGAGGTTTGAAGTTTCAAAAGCCCTTTTCCAAAGCAAGTTAGCAGAGGGAGCCCCTGTAGGTCCCCATGTACTCAAGATGATTGGGTATGTGGAAAACCTTGAGAGATTGGGTTTTCCCCTCGAAAAGGAACTTGCAACTGATTTGATCTTGCAATCGTTGCCAGATGGATTCAGTCAATTTGTCCTAAATTTCAATATGAATAATATGGACAAATCTCTTTCTGAACTGCTCGCCATGTTAAGAACTGCCGAGCAGAATCTGAAGTCAAAAGGGAAGTCCATTCTGATGATCGGAAATGGAAAGAGACAGAACAAAAGGCCCACTAAGCATGGTGATAAAGGGAAGGGCAAGGAAGTTGCCAAACCCAAACCCACCGTTGATGCTTTGAAGCCTAATGGAGGCATAGCAAAAGAAGGCACCTGCTTCCATTGCGGTAAGACCGGACACTGGAAGAGAAACTGCCCAAAGTACCTGGAAGATAAGAAGAATGGAGTAGAGACTTCAACTTCAGGTATTTTTGTTATTAATTCATCTACTTCTGCATCATGGGTATTAGATACTGGATGCGGTTCTCACACTTGTACAAATGTGCAGGGGCTGAAAGGGAGTAGAGATTTGGCAAAAGGTGAAGTTGACCTACGAGTTGGCAATGGAGCAAAGGTTGCTACTTTAGCCGTAGGATCTTATTAACTTTACCTAGTGGTTTTATAATTCAGTTAGAGAACTGTTATTATGTATCTGCAATTAGCAGGAATATTATTTCCATTTCTTGTTTGGACAAGTTTGGTTTTTCATTTATAATAAAGAACAATTGTTGCTCAATTTATTTGAATGATATATTCTATGCTACTGCACAAGTGAGCAATGGACTATATGTCCTTGATCTCATAATGCCAACTTATAACATTAATACTAAAAGGATGAAACCTAATGAGTTAAATCCATGATGAGTCACGTTGATCTTCCAAACTCCATTTGCGGACATGCACTATTGACAACAGCTTACACACTTAACCGTGTTCCATCCAAAAAGGTTGATAAGACGCCATATGAGATATGGAGTGGTAAGAGACCACACATGTCTTACATGAAGATTTGGGGTTGCGAAGTTTTATGTGAAACGACAAATTTCAACTAAGCTTGAGCCCAAATCTGACAAATGCTTATTTGTGGGGTATCCTAAAGAAACAAGAGGATATTATTTCTACAATCCTTCTGAGGGCAAAGTGTTTGTCGCTCGAACTTGAGTTTTCCTAGAAAGGGATTTTAATTCCAAAGGAATCAGTGGGAGGAAAGTAGAACTTGAAGAAATTCAAGAATCACAAAGTATCGATACACCTATGGAGGAATTAGAGTAGGAAACACAAGTAGTTGTGTAAGAGCAACCTGCTCAAGTAGAACAAGACCAGCGTAGGTCAGGCGGGATACGTCACCTGACTAAGATATATGGATATCTGATCTAGGTGATGTATTACTCATGGATCAAGATGAGCCTGTGACCTACTCATGGAATCTTCGTTTTGATGAAATAGTGAAACTGTATGGATTTGTTAAGAACGAAGATGAGCCTTGTGTCTACAAGAAGGTTAGTGGGAGCATGATCGTATTCCTGGTATTATATGTAGATGACATATTACTCATTGGAAACGATATCCCTGCCCTGCAACAAGTAAAGTCTTGGTTGGGGAAATGCTTTTCTATGAAGGACCTAGGTGAAGCAGCCTATATATTAGGAATTAGAATCTATAGAGATAGATCATAAAATGCTCGGCCTGAGTCAGAGTACATAGACAAGGTGCTGAGACGCTTTAATATGAATGATTCCAATGGTCATGTGTTTTGCTTAAAAGGTGGCGCTGTGAGCTTGAAAAGTTCAAAGCAAGATACAGTTGCTGATTCTACTACTGAGGACGAGTATATTGCTGCCTTAAGTGCAGCAAAGGAAGTTGTTTGGATCAATAAACTTGGCATAGTCCCTAGCATTGTGGATCCCATTGGTCTCTATTATGATAACAATGGTGTTATCGCACAAGCTAAGGAGCCTAGATCTCACCAACGATCCAAATACATACTTAGGCGTTGTGTGAAAATATGTAAAGTACCTACACTTGACAATATAGTTGACCCACTGACAAAGCCTCTTGCGCAGCAGAAGCATGATGGCCATACTAGATCAATGGGCGTAAGGGGTATGTCTGATTGGCTCTAGTGCTAGTGGGAGATTGTTGGTGTAAGCCCTAGAGGCCAATACATTTTGGTACTTGTATCGAATAATAAAAGGCATTCTCTTTATTATGGTTGATTAATAAAGTCCCTGGAATAGATAGTCCGTTTAATGTATTAAGTGTGACTTAATCATGAGAACACATTAAACATAAGGACACTGTTCCTAGAGTATCCGTAGTCGAGCTTTAGTGTGAAGTGGGATAACATTAAAGCATTAAGACTATTATATTTGTAGACTGATGATCACATCTCATGGATCATGGATAAAGAGTTATCAAGTCTTAAACATAGGTGTGAATATTAGGAGTAATGTTTATACCGGATTGACCCGCTATGAGAATACTATATAGAAAGTTATGCAAAGTGTCATAAGTTATTCTCATGGTGATAATAGTGTATTCCACTCTTCGACCTGAAACCACTATGGATCCTAGGTGTAGAGTCGAGTGCTTTATTGCTGATCCAACGTTGTCCGTAACTGGATAACCATAAAGACAGTTGATGGGTACTCCACGAAGCATGCTGAGGGACATGAGTGACCTAGATGGAATTTGCCCATCCTGCATAACAGGATAAATGTCTATGGGCCCAATATTGAACTGGACAAGGATGACACGGTCTATGCCTTGTGTTCAATATAGACATAAGGGCAAAAGGGTAATTATACACATAAGTATTATCACAGAAGGTTCTGTCAGATCACATGACATTTTCGTGTCTTGGGTAGCAGTGATGTGTTGCTAGATACCGCTCACTGTTTATTATGTTAAATACGTGATTTAATATAATTGCCAACGCCGCGAAAACCTACAGGGTCACACACAAAGGACGGATTGATGAGAGATAGAGTAAATAAGGAATACCGTAAGGTACGGTGCCCTTAAGTGAATTATAGAACATCGTAAGGTACGGTGTACTTGAGTAGAATACGAAATATGGTAAGGTACCATGGGCTTAAGTGATTTTGGGCATATTATAAGATATGGGCCAAAATACACTTAAGTGGGCTTTTAGCTTGAAGCCCACACAAGTGGTTCTATAAATAGAACCCTTGTGCAGAAGCAAAAATTGGCGGTTGCATTATTTTCGTTTTCTCATTTTCTCTCTCTCTCTCTCACTCAAAGCCTTCATTCGTACCAGCTAGCACTGAGATTGAAGGAATCCGTTCGTGTGGACTGAGTAGAGACGTTGTCATCGTTCAACGTTCGTGATCGCTTCGTGGATTTGCATCAAAGGTTTTGATTGTCACAAGAGATCTGCACCAAAGGTTTCAACCGTCACAAGAGGTAAATATTCTATCACTGATCATGACCATTCGTAAGGATCTCTAAAGGAGAAATTTTAATTTCCGCTGCGCTTTGGGTCGCAATTCTCCTTCAGTGGTATCAGAGCCACTTACGAAACCATGAATTGGATAGGTGTTTAATTTCTGTATTAATATGATTAAAAGACAGAATGAATCAATTAATTAAACGGGCAATTAAATTTGGCATCATGAGTGTACGAGTTGGATGATTGATGTTGACTATGCTTCGGAATCCGACATTAGTATGGTGAAGCAGCGATACATCGATCGTCCATAGGTTACACAATTGAGACCGATCAACTTATATATGATATAAGTAATCCTAATGCAAAGTACGGTATATGTGATATACTGTTTCTGTTTCATTCACTCGAACACTAAATGGTTGTTTTCCTTTGAGCGATCAATGGTCATTTGCTTCGGAATCCGACATTAGTATGGTGAAGCAATGACCTGTTGATCAATCATACTGAATCAACAATCGAGGTGTGTTTGATGGTATGAAATTGGCGCATTAGGGTTGGTGACGGCGCAAGGGTTGTGCCGTCAAAGAGTTGTGAATTTAGGACTTTTGGAACACGTCTGTTGACTGTTTCAAAGTTTGTTATATTGGCTGCGTGAAGCTCGTGTGACGAGCGTGTTGACTGTTTCAAAGTTTGTTACTTTGGCTGCGTGAAGCTCGTGTGACGAGCGTAACAGGCGTAACAAACTGGATGCGTGACGGTCGTAACACACCCATGACGGTCGTCACACTCATATTGCCTGTGACGGTCGTCACACTCCTGTGACGGTCGTCACACTCCCAGAGTCAAAATTTTGGGGTTCCCGTTTTGTGACTACGCAAGGGTTGTGTTCATGCAAAACAATGTCCATTTCAAATGAATTGTTCATTAAAATTTTTGGACAGGGGCAGCGGAACCCCCGGCTAACTCTGCGTAGTGTGATCGGTCGCCGAAATTCAATTTAGTTTTAATTAATTAAAGGAATTAAAATTAATAATAATAATGTGTTTGTTATTATTGCCTTGTTGTGATCAGTTATGGCCTTAGTCTTTCTTTATTTTATTTTGGGTTTTTAAATACGACCTGCGTGTCGTGCCTCTCCTTTTGATCTCTTAATGTAACTTCTTTTCTCATCTCAAACCCTCGTATGTAAAACGAGTTTCTTCTGTAATGTAATGATATGAAGAAAGAGAAGAATTCAATATCAAAGGAGAATAATGATATGAAGAAAGAGAAGAATTCAAGATCAAAGGATGACAACCTTGAAGATCTTGCTTGGAGAAGCTTAGAGAAGAATTCAATACTAAAGGAGGACAACCTTGAAGATCTTGCTTGAAGAAGCTTAGATCGTTATTAGGTTAGCTTAGGTTCTCTCATTGGCTTGGGAGAACAATTGCGCTAGGGGCCATAACTGTTTCATTGTGTATGTATGTTGATGCATGTGAATGTATGTTGATGCATGTGAGAGACGATTCATATGATAAATAAGCCGGTGAGATCATAACAATTGCAATTCCCTCAAACTAAAATATTAAGTTTATGCTTTCCAAGTTTTAGCACTCATCAAGACTAGTATCGAATAATGTAGGTTTCGCCAAAGCGAGGTGCATGTTCTATATTAGTAAGGTGCGATGGGATAATTGTAATATCCAACTGCTAAAACAATGGGTCAAACTTAACTAAACAAATTATGATGATATTATATATGTTTGCTTTCCAAGTTTTAGCACTCATCAAGACTAGTATCGGATAATGTAGGTTTCGCCAAAGCGAGGTGCATGTTCTATATTAGTAAGGTGCGATGGGATAATTGTAATATCCAACTGCTAAGACAATGGGTCAAACTTAATTATAATAATATCATATATGTTTTAGAAGCAAGAGTTGGGAATGATCCATATGATGGATTGGAATAAGGAGTTATTCACCCAACTGAAATTTTCGAGAGTTGTATGAGATACAATTGGAAGGAGTTCCTACCTAAATAACCTAGTTTTGTGTAATCCGCCTACGCGGACTTAGAACGAAGTGAAATAGGGATCTCGACCCACTAGAAAATCTTCCAACGGGATTTTCCGAATCAAATGATGAGGGTCATTTGTTTTGAGTAAAATAGTGGGAGCATATTTGATTAAAGGCCTAATTAAATATGTCAATGATACTTATATTTTCTTAATCCTTATGTAGATAACCATGACAGCAAACACCTCTAACAACATCTTGCGATCAATCCTTGACAAGGAAAAATTGTCTGGGACAAATTTTCTGGATTGGCACCGAAACCTGAGGATTGTCCTCAAACATGATAAAAAGCTGTATGTCTTGGAGACACCTATTCCTGAAGAGGAACCTCCTAGTTCTGCACCTAAGGCAGAAAGAGATGCTTATAAGAAGCATGTCGATGATGCCAATGAAACTGCTTGTCTCATGCTGGCTACCATGAACTCAGAGTTGCAAAAGCAACATGAGAACATGTCAGCGTTCGATATGATCGAACACCTGAAGTTGCTCTATCAAGAGCAAGCAAGGCATGAGAGGTTTGAAGTTTCAAAAGCCCTTTTCCAAAGCAAGTTAGCAGAGGGAGCCCCTGTAGGTCCCCATGTACTCAAGATGATTGGGTATGTGGAAAACCTTGAGAGATTGGGTTTTCCCCTCGAAAAGGAACTTGCAACTGATTTGATCTTGCAATCGTTGCCAGATGGATTCAGTCAATTTGTCCTAAATTTCAATATGAATAATATGGACAAATCTCTTCCTGAACTGCTCGCCATGTTAAGAACTGCCGAGCAGAATCTGAAGTCAAAAGGGAAGTCCATTCTGATGATCGGAAATGGAAAGAGACAGAACAAAAGGCCCACTAAGCATGGTGATAAAGGGAAGGGCAAGGAAGTTGCCAAACCCAAACCCACCGTTGATGCTTTGAAGCCTAATGGAGGCATAGCAAAAGAAGGCACCTGCTTCCATTGCGGTAAGACCGGACACTGGAAGAGAAACTGCCCAAAGTACCTGGAAGATAAGAAGAATGGAGTAGAGACTTCAACTTCAGGTATTTTTGTTATTAATTCATCTACTTCTGCATCATGGGTATTAGATACTGGATGCGGTTCTCACACTTGTACAAATGTGCAGGGGCTGAAAGGGAGTAGAGATTTGGCAAAAGGTGAAGTTGACCTACGAGTTGGCAATGGAGCAAAGGTTGCTACTTTAGCCGTAGGATCTTATTAACTTTACCTAGTGGTTTTATAATTCAATTAGAGAACTGTTATTATGTATCTGCAATTAGCAGGAATATTATTTCCATTTCTTGTTTGGACAAGTTTGGTTTTTCATTTATAATAAAGAACAATTGTTGCTCAATTTATTTGAATGATATATTCTATGCTACTGCACAAGTGAGCAATGGACTATATGTCCTTGATCTCATAATGCCAACTTATAACATTAATACTAAAAGGATGAAACCTAATGAGTTAAATCCATGATGAGTCACGTTGATCTTCCAAACTCCATTTGCGGACATGCACTATTGACAACAGCTTACACACTTAACCGTGTTCCATCCAAAAAGGTTGATAAGACGCCATATGAGATATGGAGTGGTAAGAGACCACACATGTCTTACATGAAGATTTGGGGTTGCGAAGTTTTATGTGAAACGACAAATTTCAACTAAGCTTGAGCCCAAATCTGACAAATGCTTATTTGTGGGGTATCCTAAAGAAACAAGAGGATATTATTTCTACAATCCTTCTGAGGGCAAAGTGTTTGTCGCTCGAACTTGAGTTTTCCTAGAAAGGGATTTTAATTCCAAAGGAATCAGTGGGAGGAAAGTAGAACTTGAAGAAATTCAAGAATCACAAAGTATCGATACACCTATGGAGGAATTAGAGTAGGAAACACAAGTAGTTGTGTAAGAGCAACCTGCTCAAGTAGAACAAGACCAGCGTAGGTCAGGCGGGATACGTCACCTGACTAAGATATATGGATATCTGATCTAGGTGATGTATTACTCATGGATCAAGATGAGCCTGTGACCTACTCATGGAATCTTCGTTTTGATGAAACAGTGAAACTGTATGGATTTGTTAAGAACGAAGATGAGCCTTGTGTCTACAAGAAGGTTAGTGGGAGCATGATCGTATTCCTGGTATTATATGTAGATGACATATTACTCATTGGAAACGATATCCCTGCCCTGCAACAAGTAAAGTCTTGGTTGGGGAAATGCTTTTCTATGAAGGACCTAGGTGAAGCAGCCTATATATTAGGAATTAGAATCTATAGAGATAGATCATAAAATGCTCGGCCTGAGTCAGAGTACATAGACAAGGTGCTGAGACGCTTTAATATGAATGATTCCAATGGTCATGTGTTTTGCTTAAAAGGTGGCGCTGTGAGCTTGAAAAGTTCAAAGCAAGATACAGTTGCTGATTCTACTACTGAGGACGAGTATATTGCTGCCTTAAGTGCAGCAAAGGAAGTTGTTTGGATCAATAAACTTGGCATAGTCCCTAGCATTGTGGATCCCATTGGTCTCTATTATGATAACAATGGTGTTATCGCACAAGCTAAGGAGCCTAGATCTCACCAACGATCCAAATACATACTTAGGCGTTGTGTAAAAATATGTAAAGTACCTACACTTGACAATATAGCTGACCCACTGACAAAGCCTCTTGCGCAGCAGAAGCATGATGGCCATACTAGATCAATGGGCGTAAGGGGTATGTCTGATTGGCTCTAGTGCTAGTGGGAGATTGTTGGTGTAAGCCCTAGAGGCCAATACATTTTGGTACTTGTATCGAATAATAAAAGGCATTCTCTTTATTATGGTTGATTAATAAAGTCCCTGGAATAGATAGTCCGTTTAATGTATTAAGTGTGACTTAATCATGAGAACACATTAAACATAAGGACACTGTTCCTAGAGTATCCGTAGTCGAGCTTTAGTGTGAAGTGGGATAACATTAAAGCATTAAGACTATTATATTTGTAGACTGATGATCACATCTCATGGATCATGGATAAAGAGTTATCAAGTCTTAAACATAGGTGTGAATATTAGGAGTAATGTTTATACCGGATTGACCCGCTATGAGAATACTATATAGAAAGTTATGCAAAGTGTCATAAGTTATTCTCATGGTGATAATAGTGTATTCCACTCTTCGACCTGAAACCACTATGGATCCTAGGTGTAGAGTCGAGTGCTTTATTGCTGATCCAACGTTGTCCGTAACTGGATAACCATAAAGACAGTTGATGGGTACTCCACGAAGCATGCTGAGGGACATGAGTGACCTAGATGGAATTTGCCCATCCTGCATAACAGGATAAATGTCTATGGGCCCAATATTGAACTGGACAAGGATGACACGGTCTATGCCTTGTGTTCAATATAGACATAAGGGCAAAAGGGTAATTATACACATAAGTATTATCACAGAAGGTTCTGTCAGATCACATGACATTTTCGTGTCTTGGGTAGCAGTGATGTGTTGCTAGATACCGCTCACTGTTTATTATGTTAAATACGTGATTTAATATAATTGTCAACGCCGCGAAAACCTACAGGGTCACACACAAAGGACAGATTGATGAGAGATAGAGTAAATAAGGAATACCGTAAGGTACGGTGCCCTTAAGTGAATTATAGAACATCGTAAGGTACGGTGTACTTGAGTAGAATACGAAATATGGTAAGGTACCATGGGCTTAAGTGATTTTGGGCATATTATAAGATATGGGCCAAAATACACTTAAGTGGGCTTTTAGCTTGAAGCCCACACAAGTGGTTCTATAAATAGAACCCTTGTGCAGAAGCAAAAATTGGCGGTTGCATTATTTTCGTTTTCTCATTTTCTCTCTCTCTCTCACTCAAAGCCTTCATTCGTACCAGCTAGCACTGAGATTGAAGGAATCCGTTCGTGTGGACTGAGTAGAGACGTTGTCATCGTTCAACGTTCGTGATCGCTTCGTGGATTTGCATCAAAGGTTTTGATTGTCACAAGAGATCTGCACCAAAGGTTTCAACCGTCACAAGAGGTAAATATTCTATCACTGATCATGACCATTCGTAAGGATCTCTAAAGGAGAAATTTTAATTTCCGCTGCGCTTTGGGTCGTAATTCTCCTTCAGACACGTCGTCGTTTCTCCCATGCAAGCCCTAGCTGCCATGCAATATGCAGCAAGACAAAAACGAAAATGCAGCAAGGTTCTTCCATTTTCTAACTAGCATATCTCCCTCTCTAATGCTCCAAATGGGATGATGTAAAAATCAAAGTTCAAGTTTGAAACATGTAGAACACAATGGTGTCTTGTTTTATTAAAAATAATGGCTCTAGCATAGAGAAAAGCGAACAACAAGGTAGACTCATGCAAGGATACGACAAAAATTCAAAGTTACAAAATTTAAGTTTAATGAACATGCTTCAATGAAGGGTCCATAAGACAAACATAGCATAATATTAACAACAAAATTAGCATGAAACAAGCATGGCATAATGGAAAATAGCATGAAGTAAACATGAATAAGTATGACAACAACATGGTGAACAAACATGGAATATGGTCATGGAAGATGGAATAGAGGACTTACCTAGTGGAAAACAGTCCACTGCTTCTTGATAGTGGAGGAAAAGAAAGAGAGGGAAGATGTTCTTTTGATGCTTTGAGATTTCAAGAACTTATGCCAATGGAAAGGGAATGGAACTTGGTCTTTCTCTCCTTGCCTTGCTTAACTCAAAATATCACAGCCACCACTTTTCAGATTAGGGTTTTAGAAGCTTTAAATATGTAGGTCTAATGTGTCTTAATGGGCTTGGAATGTTGGTTTGGATTATGACAAAATGATGCAAAAAGTGGTGCAAAAGGTGAGGTGTATTAGAATATCTAATTGTGGCAAAGCTTAAGTGGGTGAACCAAAAGCAAATGGCCAAATGAGGTAAAAAGTGGTGTGTTGGTCGTTTTTGGTTTGTGCAGCATGACATGGAAATAAGTCCAACAAGGTGACTTTAAGACTTTGTAACTTGATGAATACACGTCCAAATGGCAAGGCAATGCAAACAGTAGAAAGAGAGCATGGAGCTTAACATCTTTCATGTTGAACACAAGTTGAAATGATGAGTGGAAAGAGGTGAAAAATGGCCATAAAGTTCAGGTCTCATAGCTGCAGAATGGTTGGGCCAGTTTGGCCTAAATGCTGTCAAAAAATTCAGCCTATGCTACCAACTTTAGATGAGTGTATCTTCCAAACCAATGATCCAAATAGGATGATTCCAAAGGGATGTGGAAGAGGACATAACAAGGTACAATTGTCATGAATAAAGTGTTTTCAAAAGATGCCTTGAAGTGCAAGAAAACTGGCCCATAAGTCTTGACAAATTCTGCAAATTTTGGACTTAGAAAAGTTTCTAAGTGTTCTAAAATAATGTTTTACTTTGACCAAGCATAACTTTCTCAATTTTAATCCAAATGAAAAAAACTTTATATCTATAGAAAGCTTGGAACAAGAGGAACAACTTTCATGTTGGAGAAATTTTCAAATGGAGCTTGCATATTGATGGAATATAGGCTTAAAGTGGGTGCAAAAACCATAAAAACTTGCCTTAAATGGAAAGTCAACTATTTCCAAATTTGGTAATTTTTCCAACTCCTGATTAAATGATGAATCCATGATCCAACCTTGATCAAATTTCACATGTAGGCTTCCTTAAGCATGAATTTTGAGATTCAACTTTCAAAATGTCGGGAGTTGACTTTTCTGGCCCCACAATTGACTTTTCCCAATCTGTCTGATTTCTGATTCCATTGATCAATTGAAGCACCTCTGGCTCAAATAAAGAGCTGATTTTTTGCATGTAGATCCTTATGGACATGTGGAGGGCCATGGAAATGAGTTTCACTCAAGGAATCAGAAATAAACCGATTTTATACCAAACCCTAGTTTTAGGGCAAAAATGACTAGGAATTGATTGCACTGATTGCCAATGGAGATATCTTGCTGTGATGATTGTGGATCTTCTTAGGCCAAGATGCCTCTATAATCATGACATGAATGATCCTCTTCACTTCCAACCAAACCTTTCTTGTTGCAGATAGCCATGAAACCCCTGATTTCTGATTAAATCCAGATGCACACTCTGAGAGTTCTGAATCTTCCGCTGATAAACTGTAGACCATCATAAGATACCTGGACCACCTTGAGACCATTGAGACTTGCATATTTGGAGAATGAAGTCCAATTCTCAGTGTTGCTTTGTGTGGGCTCCTTCTGGTTAAGGAGTGGTCAATCAAACCCTGATTTCCCAAGTCACTGATGTAGTATGCAATGAGTACGACCGAGTATGATGCTAATGCAGTGTGAAACACAATCCCATGCTTCCAAAAAATGAAGGGTAAATTTTGGGGTATTACAGCAACCTCACCTAAGTTATTCAAATCCATCGGAACCACCAACTGAAATTGATTCTGATAAGGTAGTTAACACCTTCATTTCCATGCAAATAAGTTACCACTCTACTCCTTGTGATCCACTGAAGCTAAGCCCTATGATTTGAGCTTCAATCATTGTGTATCCATGATTTTATTTTATTTTTAGGGTTGACTATTCACTCATGTTCATGTGAGATACTTCATACTCATAGCGAATCAATGGCTCATGAGTGTGGAGGAGGCAACGATGACCTAAGGTTGAGTGGAATCCATGGTTGATTCCACTAAAAACCTTGAGTTGCAGAGAATCGGTTTTCAGAAATCCCAAGGTTGAAGATGATGGTTAGGTCATTGCTTCGCGTGTTTCATTTCAGTTTTAAATTCAAAAATTTATGTTGGCACGTTCCCATTGGCTGATTTATGTGACTTGTCCCCTGAATATGTGTGTGTTAGTAAGTCAACATGCGCGTTTGTATTCCCCATAATCTGAACCATCCATCATGCTTACTTTTCATAATTAACCAGATCCAAGGGTTGGATTTGTACCATTTGTACTTTCTAGGTTTGATTGGTAATTTCAGCTCCACCAATTTGCTACTTAATCTAGGCATCTCGTCGTAATCCCAAGCGAAGCAATCTTTATACTCCTTCAAAAGCTAGATCACTTTGACTCTAGTTCTAGGCCAAGGCTGAAACTTATGTATGTTGGTCTTTTTGTCGTTCCTTCTCCTAAGTCAATTTCTTGTAAAGGGTCATGCACTAACATTTTTATGTTGGGTGTCAGCGGGTCCCTTTCGAATCCCAAAGGCTCTTCATCATAGATGGCGTCGAGCCCCTGGCTTTGCACTTCGTGTTACTCCTTATCAGGAGGATCTGGTTTGAAATCTATGTCAGGCCCCTCCAGGTGCACACTAGCTCCTTTGGCTTCGACAACCATGTATTTAACTTCGGCCTCTAAGGCCGCTTTTAATCTATTCTCGGCTATATAAGCCAAAATATTTTCCAATGTTTTGGTTTCAGACATAGTCACTAAATTCATCTCCCTAGCTAATTGGTTTGATGTATGACGTACCTTCGAACTCGAGGTCTTCTCCTACGACCTCTCTATCCCACTGAAACCCATAAGTTGTGTGTAGATGAAGGGAATAGTATGCTACATCATTGGGGTCAAATGCAAAATCAGCAGGTCTACAAGGGGCAATGTTTCCCAGATTCCTGTAGAAATTGCGTCTATCCACGTGGTTCACTTCAACCATAAAATATATTTGATCTTCTTCAATATTTTCCACTATACCATCATTTTTCCATACAGTAATCCTTTGATGCATCGAAGATGGTACTGCTCCAATGTCGTGTATCCATTCACGGCCCAACAACATGTTGTAATTAGATTTCGAGGCAATAACCATGAACATGGTTGGCCTTGTAATGGTTCCAATTTTTAAATCTACCTGGATCACCCCCAATGTTCGTTCAATCTTTCCTTCATAATTTGACAAGACCATGTTATGGAGCTTTAGACCCGTGTCGAACTTTCCTACTTTCTACAACATAAAGTACGACGTTAGGTTCACTGTTGAGCCACCGTCCACCAGGATCTTATTAATTATCACATTTTCTACTTTTCCTCTAATGAAAAAAGGTTTAAGACGACTTCTCATTGCTTCGTCTGACCTTTCGAAGAAGGCATTTTGCTCTTCGATGCAACCGTTATTCATTACGTAGTAACATACTGGTCTATGTCTGGCCATTTCAGCTTCCATAAACTCTTTATGCTCCTCCACTTATGTGACTTGATCGAACTCCACAGGCAACACTGATACTACATTGCAAGTGATATCCAAAGAAGGCTCAAATTATGTATCGAAGTTGTCAATTATCATGTCATCATCAACCGCTGGTAACTAAGACATGCCATCAGGTTCTTCTTTTAAAGCAGGGAACAATTTCCTCCCCACTAGCCTTTTTTCTTCACCTTTGTTTTTCTCTAGAGGCTGGTTGGAACTAGATTCATCCATTTCCTTTTCACTGAACTCTCTCCGCCTTTCTCCTCCTTTGTTGTCATCGCTATTGCAACCTGGACATGGGATTCTTATCCTTGTAGTTTTCAAATCTGTAAGCTTATTGATTTGACACTTGAAAATCCCTTTGATAGGCTATCGAAAAGCCTCGACCAACTTTAAACTTTTGCCACTTCTCCTGGCCTTTTTCTCTCTTTTTAGTAGGCCTTATCCATTTTCCTCTGTGTGCATCAACAATTGGTTTGAAAGTAGCTAGCCTATTTGGTTGAAGACTTAAACATTCTTGCTTCATCCTTCGAGGAAATCCCCTCTTGTCGAAAGTGAAGTGACCGCGAGTTTCTCTCCAATTCCTTCTGTGAACGGCCACTCGAACTCTCACGATGTTTTCAGTAGCTTTCTTGTCGAAAACCGAATTGCACCTAGGGCACAACATGACCTCGGACTTCTTTTTCTGGAAACGGTGGAGAAACTCCACTAGGCTCTCATCACTCTTGGTGTAAGCCACCCTCACTTATTCTTCGCTTTGTCGGGCGCTCTCTTCTTCAGCTTCCATCTCTCTGCTCACCTCGACCATGTTGACTTCGAGATTGGTGCCATCAGTGATCTTTAGCTTCTCCAATTTTACCCCAAGGCCCTCAGTAGCCTCAGTCTTGTCATTCTCCTGTTTGAAACCCTCAATGGTTTCGACCATCTTGGTGTTTCTATTACAACCTTCATATGTTTCGACCATGTTGATAATGGTCGGTTCAGTATAATGGGCTTCTGCCACTTGGAGGGGGTCTGATTCGATCTTCATCTGGGACTTCGTCTTGTCCCCAAATCTCAGCCTTCCGTCCTTAATAGCATTCTGCACCAAATCCACGAAAAGAAAATATTGTGAGGTTTTGTGGCCTATAAAATTATGATATTTACAAAAACCTCATTTCTTTTGCTATTCTAACGGAGGTATTTTAGCACCAAGAGGCACTATCATTTAGTCATCTTTGACTAGTAAGTCAAAAAATTCGTCACACTTTGTGACGTTGAAGGTGTATGCCTTCTTAGGGAATTTATCATTCTTTTCTGGTTCGACGAGATTTTTTCCATTTGAAGGTGCAAGAAATTTGCAAGAATAGGGTGGACCTTGTTTTAGTTCGGCCAAGTCTATTTCGCTTTCGTCGACACCTAAAAGGTCACTGTCCGTTTCCTGATCATCTTATTTTATGTCGACATACGCTACCCTTTCTCTCTTATTATTCTTAGTTGCTCTGGCTTTTTCAGTCTTCAAACATTATACTTGTCAAACTCTATCAGCCAACTGGGCCATATCCCTCAATTATTGGATGTCTAATTTCTTTCTGATGGAATAGTCTAAACCACTTCCGACCAATTCAACTAATTCATGTTCAATCACCTATGTGAAACACCTTGCCTTTAACAAACAAAATCTATTAAGATAGTCGTCAATTGGCTCAGGAAATTTACGCTTAATACTAGCCAATTCTTTCAGGCTAATCTTCGATTGCCCCATGTAAAATTGTTCATGGAACAATCTTTCTAGACGTGTCTATTCATGAATTGAACTTGCTGGGAATGTAGTAAACCATGTGAAGGCATTTTTAGTGAGTGAACTAGGTAAGTGTTTCATCCTTAAATTTTCGTTATTTGCAAGGTCTCCTTCTTCGATTAGATATCTCGCCACATGTTCGACAGTCGATTCACTAGTATCTCCTGAAAATTTTGTAAATTTCGGGACTTTTAATACCCTAGGCAATTCAGTTTACAAGATATAGTCAGACAATGGGGAACTATAATTTGGCCTATGAAGGCCAACATTCACACCATTTCGTGCCATAATCCTTTCGACCATGGCAGCCAAGTTGTTATCTCCTGATACCATCATATCGAACTTGATGTATGACTTCGTCAGTGTTTTGATTCCTATTGACCATTACCACCATTGGTTCCCTTTATCCTGACACTTGTTGTTCGTTCATGGGGGATTCGACTCCAACCCCCTGATTTTCCACGTCTATCTGGGGTGCATTTCGGTTGGCTTGGTTAATGGTGGGGTCCTCTTCAAATATTGCTCCTTGGTTTTCCAATATATGTTTCTTTTGAAGTTGTCGAGGCGCTTGTGGAACTCCAAAGAAATCTGCAATTCGTGTCATTTATGCCGACATTTGATGGTTTGTTTGAGTGGTATTTTGAATCAAAGGATTGAATATTATGCCCATTTGTTGGGAAAGCATATGGACCATGTCATGGTTACTTTCGTCCATTTGCTGCCTCAAAACTGCTACAGAGTTTATGGTGACATTGGCCATTTGTTGGATAGAAAACCACATCCCTAAGGGCGGATTGATTCGACCCATATTATTAATAACAGGTCCATACCCTTGCATAGGCGAAAACGTATTCACCACTGGGTCAGCGAATGATGTGGTCGTATTATGTAAACTTGCCATCATCGAAGTTGGCATGTCATATGGCTGCTCTCGGCCATTTAAAGGCATTGTAAATTCAGTCATATAGGGCATGAATACGCTAAATCCTACTGGAGGAGGGGTCATGTGTTGACCCTGCATCCTCACAGGAGATAAAATTGGTCCACTATGAGCATTCGACGATAGGGTCGTCGTACTCGTCGTGAATGGAATTGCTTCGGACACATATATTGCGGTCGTAGTTTCTCCATTATTATTTGGCGGATTTGCCATCTTTATTACAAATCTCCTTCTTGGTATCGCTTCGTTATCAGTGGTTATTTTATCACTCTTTAATCTCATGCAACGAAGTTAAAGGAAATCCGAAATGAAGAAATTTTAAATATTTTCACAAATATTATCTAACAAGACCAGTCCCACTGGGTGTGCCAATTTGTTTATCGTCGAAATTGGTAAACAAGCGTTAGTCTCCCAAACTCTAATATCTTTGGTTACTTACATGATCGACTAGATTGATCATAGGACATGTGTTGTTATTTAGTTTCTGGGTTTGTTAATTATGAACATTTCGACAATGTTCTTCAAAGTTATTAAAGGGGTTGTTGCAATTCTTTTAAGAAGATGCATAAGTAAATGCTTGCAAAGTAAATGACTTCAAAATAAATGACAAAATCTTAAATAGGCCTCGAAATAAATTCTAACAAATGTAAATGACACAATCTTAAATGACTTGGTTAAAAGCATAAAATATGGTATTCATATGTACATTTTCACTCAGGAACACTTATTTCTCACACACAAGTACCTTGAGTAAATTTAGAGTTTTTTTGTACAAGTTTGAACACACATTTCCTAATGGCTAGGTGTCTAATTTATATCAAATAAAAAATAACCGCTATTCAACGGTCTTTTCTCCAGAAGAGGCCACGTCTTTGATTTGCATGCATTTCGCTGCTCAAAACTCTCCACGCGTCTTCAAGAAAATGGATAAGGCCAAAACACAGTTATTAGCCTCAACTTTGAATTATACTGCATTGAACGATAATCCAGGTTAGCTTCGTCGAACTCCAGTCTTTTCGAACGCTACTCCAGGTAAGCTTCGTCGACCTCCAGTCCAGGCCAAAATATTTCTAAGTCATATACCATAACTTCCTTCATCGAAATATTCTTATTAATGTGTTTGCCGAAGTCAACATATTCTTCTTCGGAATATTTCTTTGAATTATATGACCAACTCCTAACATTTATGTGTGTCAAAATTCCAGCTAACACTCATCAAACCTTATTTCTTCGCCTTAGGGCATCACACCTAAAATCCTTTTTTATGGTAAAATCAACCAACACACGAACATTTTCTACTTTGAACTACAGAGATCGGATTCTTCATCCCCCGATGAATGATACGTAGGCACAAGGGCCTCAGTCCTTGGCGAGCATAATAATAAAAAACCAATATCATTCTTTTCCCAATAATAAGATAAAACCTTAAAGATAAATACCAATGCACACAGACAACTTAAACGGTTCCCATGGAGTACCATGGACGTGAGGGGTGCTAATACCTTTCCCTTGCGTAATCGACTTCCAAACCCATATTTGATTGTGAGACCAATCCTTATCCTCCTTTTTATTCTTTTTCTTTTAGAAGGGTTTTATCGACTATTTTCTATTTCCTCTCATATAGGAATAAATAAAATCTAGTGGCGACTCTATGTTATCTGCTTTGGCAGTATCATTCAGTCGGTCAGTTTTTTGCGGTTGCGACAACTGGAGACTCTGTTGGGGACCCGGTTTCCCTAAGTAATTCAAGCCTAGTTTCTGTTGTCTGTATGCGTGTGGGGGGTATATTTTTTACCTTTTTGTTTTATCTTTGTTATTTTAATTGCTTGCTTTGTATCTGTTAATATTATTTTATCTATGACTTTAGATCTATGATGATGGGATACAAAAAAAATGGATGCCATTTATTGCAAAGAAAACTTTGTGGGAAAGACTCTTTTCCCGAGTCTAGAGAGTAAGTTTGAGATAGGAGAGGTTGAGTAGTATGGGCCACCGAGAAGCTTTTCTCGTGATGGTCGATACGAGAACCTCTCTTAGAGTAGATTATTTTGAGGATAATAATGATCCTCAAGCTTTTGGCGTAAGCTTTATTATCTTCATTAGAATCCTTGACTCTAAGGACCTTTTTAGAACATTTAACCTTTGGCCAATTAGGAACGATGGTCGCGTAGTATGGGTCCCCAATTAGAACATTTAATTATTATTATTTTTTAAATACTATCTATCCTTATTTATTTAATTATTTACTATTATTAATTGATTGGATGAATTTGAAATTGACAAGGATTGCTAATGAGAACCACTGATAAATTTGAACCGACGATCCTGATTAACTCAAAAAAGCACAACTAATTTAAAATGGCAAAGTTGCCCCTTCTAGATGATTTAATTGATTTAAATGGGATTAAATCAATTAATTCAAATAAAATTCACAACTTTTTAAATAATCATGATAAAATTAAAATAAGAACATGAAAAATTCTATTTATTTAATCCGAATATTTTGGCGAAAGAATAAGATTAAAACGACTAAAAATGAATAAAAGTCGGATGAAAATTTGTCCGAAAAATTAAATCGAATGCACTAAAATGATCAATATGAAATATACTTATTGAAAAAATACAGTGTTTCTTTTAATTTTGAAATAAATTTCTGACTACGTGACTAAATAGAAACACAATGTGATCATATTAGACAATCACAAAGTGATCACATTCACCTTAAGCATACAACAACATAACATGTTCCATATAAAGAATCTCACTCTTAACTATAGAGATCATCCATCCATGATACTCACCTAGGTATCATATCAAATAAATGTCACCGCCTAATGTTATCTGAGCCATATTTCAAACTTCTTAACCTAATTAAAACTCTAGATTAACTCACATTGTTCATGATGGATTTCTCTCAATGATTATTGATTTAATGCATACATATTACCACATATGTCATAAGGCACACATAAGAAAAAGAGAGCCTATTCCATTCATCACAACAAACATGCAAGAAGTTATCATTAAATATCATGACCGTATAGAGTTTTAAACAATCTTTCCAATGCTTTCAACCGTGTGTTAATCGAAGTTATGGTGGAAACAAGAACCAAAGTATTTTTCTTAGTGCATACAAGTTCGCTTAGCGAGCTCCAGCAAACTCTCAGCGAATAGACTTCGTTGAGCCAACTCCTAGCGAACTAAGTCAGTAGAAAACTTCCCCTGACTTTGCCTATCAAACTGTAGCGAATGTGACATTATTAAAACACTACCATGGCACATTTGGATGAAGAAAAACACCAACTTAACATAAGGATCATAGAATAACATATAGAAGCATAAACAACAAAATATTCAATCATGAGAACACAAGAATTATGGAGAACATAGTAAATCATATGCTTATGGTAATTATCATTATCAACCTATAATACTTATCATACTATCAGGAATCTTACTAATTTCTCTATGATTCAACATAAAACCCTAACTTCTAAGAATCATGAAGTTTCTAACTAGAACCCACCTTAATAATGAGATGAAGAGATTTTTGGAAGATGGTGAGATGAAGTGACTCCAAGTTCCTTGTTCTTCCTTCAGGCTTTTCCTTCTTTCTTTCTTAAGTTTCCTTCCTAATCTTTTTTCCTTTCCTCCATTATCTTCAACTGATACGTGGGAACAAGATATATAGAAAACATGTATTACTACATGTGGTGGTGATTTAAAATAAAAATGGATCATGGATACCAGAACAGACGTCCAAACCCAACTTTAGGCGATCAAGCTCAACATTGTTATGCTTAGCTCGTTTTTACCATGGGCTGCCTTTTATGGCCCAATAAAATTATCCAAATAAATTTTTTAGTTAATGTAAGGAGATACTTTTTCTAATAAATATTGACACGAAATTATTGCTATATAACAATAGTTTCTTATTCATAATGTAATACCCTAACATAATACATGTCTAGAATTGTATTGTATTGAAGCATTAAACTGGTATTGAGTACATACATTATCTAAATGGCATCCACATGTATACGACATTAGCCCAAAATACAATACATATGTATATACATAAGGATGTCTTGTACAATCTTTCAAAAGATAAACAACCACAACGGAAACATAAGCCATAACAACATGGTCTTTGAGGTCTTTAAGTTGCCTTTCATTTACCTTTGTCTTTACCCGGACTACATGAAATATTAAACATGGGGTGATATACAACTTATCTTAGTGGAGTTCCCTTATCTTATGGGTCCGTTCGCCAAAATATGCTTATTAGTATCCAATTAAACTAATACTACACTCGCATATTGGATGTACGAATTAAGAGGTCGTAATATACAAGCGAATAAAATAACATAACTCTTATTGCTCCCACAATAAATGAACATTGACTCCTTACTACTCCTTCAAATAAGTGTATTAGGGCAAGGTTAGTCTGATTCGAATAGAGAGAAATGACTATACCTTATCCATTCAGGCAAGTTTTACGGCGCGACCTACCCCCAGAGTCCTAGAAATGCCCACTATGGGATTTACATACCTAATAGTATCCCACCTTCAATCGATACTAAATATTTTGATACTCAACATACTCATGTAATTGTTTCCCCTTTCAAAAACCTGCACTTGGATAATCACCCACTAAGGAGAGGTTTTATGGTTCATACATGCTTCCTTTTTCCTAGGTCTTACCTATCCATAAAGGATTCCCCTTTCAAAATCCCTTGATATTAGCATATACCGAGACTTGAAGTGTTATTATACTTTCTCAATCTCTCACCGTCGAATACTATCTTGATCCTAAAGTGTCCTCACTTACTAGTTAATATCACTTAGGTAAGCACATACATATGTATCAATTACAATTCCCTCATTAATCTATCTTAATTGATTAAAATAAGAGACATATATCTTTAAGCCCGACGTCTATCGATGGTTGACTTTCATATTTTTCCTACTTGGGAAACCATATGCTAATTCAATGCACAAACATATGAATATAACCCAACATCATGGTATTATATAACCAATACGAGTTTCATCACTCAAGGCATGGTAAAAAAGTGCAAATCTTCAAAGTTCCAAATAGTGTAATCGGTTACACTATGAGTGTAATCAGTTATGCCAATTTACTGTCCAAAGAATGGGTGTAATCGGTTACACCAACTTACTATTTAAAAAAACGAGTTTCCATGGGTGGTAACTGGTTATACTTGTGATTTTCATCAAAAATTCATGTTTGAATTCAGGTTTCCAGTAACCCAAACATGACAAAACAAGTCCAAACACACACTAGCATACTTAGAGGATCAAAACACAAGAACATCACACATACACAATTTACCAACACATGATTCCACCATATTCAACATGCATTTACACAAGCTAAGCAATTCTTACTTACTCAAAGCAAAATTGCAAGTATCACGAAGAAGTCATATCATGTTTATCATGATTACCACACAATAAATCAACATATGCAAGTTCATTTCACACATGATCATTTCATATCAAGCATGCATTCAACAAAATGAGTAAATTTATACATACACAAGTAAAAATCCACTTATCATGGAGAACCCTGACATACGAGAGGCTATAGTCTAAATAAGAAACCCCACATTTTGCATAAAACCTGAATTTTCCAAGAAGAATGAGGATGATGGTGATGATCCAAGACTTTATTCTAACTTCCTTAATGCCTCTTCTTCAAGGATTGATCCAAATACACACATGCAAGCTAAATTTGTTTGGATGATAAAGAATTCCCTCTTTTTTCTCTCAAGGACTCACCTCTCTCTCTCTCTCTCTCTCCCTCTCTCTCTCTCTCTCTCTCTCTCTCTCTCTCTCTCTCTCTCTCTCTCTCTCTCTCTATATATATATATATATATATATATATATATATATATATATATATATATATATATATATATATATATATATATATATATATATATATATAAAATATGATTTGAGTGAGAGAAGAACATGTGATAAATGAGGAAAATTTTCTCATTTTTTGCTTAAATAGAGTGACCAAAAAATTACCAAAATGCCCTTGCTACTTACCTCTTTTTACTAAGGAATGTCATTCATTCGTTAACCATGATTAGGGCTTAGATTTAGGTTTCTAATCTTTTCATTAGATATTAACCTATCAATTAATGAGTAATGAAGCATTAGAGAAATCTAGGATATTACACATAACCACACCATAAGTTAAAGTCTCAATACACCCCAACGAAAACAATATAATGAATTCTAAACCTTATAAAATTACCCAAATAAATGAAATTGTAAATGCAAAGCAGAAATATAATATCATAATGGTAAAGAGTCGTCTCAAATTTTTGGAGGTCCTGTGTAGATTTGTCGCGGTTTAACCATGACAAAATAAATAGAGTCCATATTTAATTACATTTTAACCGTGACAAACATTTTACGAGACCTTCTTCAGTATAAGTTTAATCGTGACAAATTTTGAGCCCTGTGGGTAATCCGTCTTGCACACTCTTAAAGACGACCCTATTAGTATAACAATAACCCTAAGGATAAAAAAGATTCTTAAAGTATCATATTTTGAGTTGAAACACGAGAGAAGATGTTATATTAATTTCAATTTTTTTCCACATGCCCTAAAATGTGTTAAAAAATTGCAATCTCTTGGTTCAATCCAACCCACTGGTTCATTAGTCGGATCGATGAACATGTTGGATCACACTGGTTTAGATCAGATAAATTATATTTTTGATCTTTTAACCTTTTCAGTCTGCCTTACCCTCTAGTTCAGTCGTTATCAATTGAGTTGAACTAACGAAACTAATTATTTACCTTTTATATTGATTATGTTTACATATTTATCATATTTATTTCTTAATATACCAACGATATTCATATAACACTTACTTTAATTTTTTTAATATATTTACTAATTTGGTTTTACTTTTTTTTTATTGTGGTTTATTATATAGTCCTTACTGATTTGAGAAATTAATTTTAGATTTGTGCATACAAAAAAACATGTGATTTATTAAAAATATATTTACAGGATTTCTAAATTTTTTATAGTGATCAATATATTGTTATTAGTTATTTATTATGCAAATAGTGCGGATAATAATAGATATAAATATAAGTAATTATATATTCAACACTCCCTCGTGTATATAATCTTGAGTACGATTAATTTTTTAAATTATAAATATAAGAATAAATATCATTGTATAAAATTCAAATTCTATCTATCATTATTCAAAAGTCGAAATAAGTTATAATGTTGGAACGAAGACATATCTAAATTAAGTTATGGACAAATAAGAAAAGACAAGTTGCTTTTCTTTACAAATACCGAAAGTGAAAAAAGTATAGACCTATTTATTTGTCTTTCACATTTTTTTATGAATTTAATTGAAATACATTTATAGTGTAAAAAGATTTTATATCATTAATAATCATAAATATTGAATATTGAAATAGTTTGACTTTTAATTTAAAAACCTATAAAATAATGCAAACCGATGATAATGATGGATTAATAGTGTAAAACTTTTTACACTAACAGTACATAGTAATTATTCTATTTTTTTATTAATAACTCCGATGTATCAAACTATTCATTTCTCTTTTATATCATTTACTAGCACTTTCCTCTTTACAAAATCAACTTAACCAAACACAATAAACATGTACTATTTATTAGGGGTGGCAAACGGGCATGCCCGCCCCATTTAGGCCCGCCCCGCAAAAGCAAAAAAAAAAACGGGGCGGGGCGGGGCGGTCATAGTTGAGGATGTGGGCCTAAAACTTAGATCCGCCTCACAAAAAAGTGAGGGCGGGGCGGGGAAAGGCCGTGGACCCTGCACTTTTTAAGCCTAAAAATGAAAAAATTTATGTAAATACACGTGCCCGCAAAAGTCCGCGAAAAAAACGGGGCGGGGCGGGGCGGACACATTTGAGGGTGAGGGCCTAAATCCTTGGCCCGCCCCGCACAAAAGTGCGGGCAAAACGGACATTCCCCGTGGGCCGAGTACGTTTTGCCACCCCTACTATTTATGCAATGAGGTCCGATCAAAGACATCTCAATTTAACATACACATGTTTATGCAAGATCTAAGACATCCCACCTCAAATGTAAAATAATTTAAATAATTATATTACACATGATAATTAATTAAGTTAATCACAATTTATAAAATGACATGTATCAATAACTTAAATATAAGTACTAGTATTTTTTATTGATAAAAATGTATTAACTACAATAAAATTTAATAGAAAATTTTATTTTTGTTTATGTCATGTTACCTAAAAACATGTGAGAAACCGACTTCAATCCTCTAGTATTTGAATTAAACATATGTTTGTTTATAAGGTCACATATATTTCACGTAATTTATAATCTATAATTTAATCTTTAATAATATCATTTAACTTAATTTATATATTAATGTAAATAAATTATTTATATTTATAAATCATCAACTATAAAAAAATATATTTATAAGTACTAATATTTTAATTTAGCACAACTTATCTATCATATTTTGTTTTTAGTCTCTCTATTCTTGTCAATTTATTTTTAACCAAACACTAAATTTATTAAAAAAAGTATATTTGAAAAACTATTGTTTGACCGAATTTTTAAAATAAATCTTAAAACAAAAATAATATATTTATAAAAATTAAATTTATTATTAAATATACACACAAAGTAACAAAATAACTTAAAAAATCATACATGTTTCAAACTCTAACACGAGTGATAGTATAAATTTTTATTTGTTTGACATCAATTTACTTATCTTATAAAAAAATACTATATATATTATATATATAAAGAAATATAAAAAAGTTTACAAATATAATATTTATATTTATACAAGGAATAAACCCAAGCATCCATTTTAAAGACTATCAAAAACCTCACTCACTCACACAGAATTCTCTCCCCCTCTCTCTCTCAACATACCAACCACATACTCTCTCTTTCTCACTAGAACCATCTCAGGGAGAGAGTGACTGATCGATGATGTCTTCCTCCGGCACCGGCAGGTACATGGCTTTCCCGCCGTCGCCATCACACTCACTCCCTCATCTATCCGCTCTTCGTTCTCCTGCTTCAACTGCCATCGCTGAACATGACAAGTATATATATATTTTTTTCCTTTTTTTGTTTTCCTTTTCATCATTTTTGTAGGATCTAATTTTACTCTAGTTTTTGTGTTGAATTTTTTTGTTAATCTTTTTTGTTATTTTTTTTTATACTTTTTGTTTTTTTTACTGATATCTTTCTATGGTCAAATGGGTCATACTATCTTCATTTCTGTTGCTCCCTATAGTTAGATTGATGTTTGATGGCTTGATGGTTGATTTTTACTGTATGATCTGAATGATTACTGATTTTATCAGATCCATCTTGTTGATGCAAATCTGATTGAAAAAAATAGTTGTGATGAATTTTTGTTGAATAATGTCTTGGATTGGCTCTTGATGGTTCTGATTTGAGGGTTTAAGAAATCATCAATGGATGAATTCATTTTTACTTGATTCATGTTATTATGTCTAAATTATCGTGTTTATGTGTGTATAATTGCTTGATCTCGGTGGGCAACTAGTTGATCTTGTTGATGTTGTTGCCGAAGTGTTTTTTTGTTAAGAAATGAGAATCTATAGATGAATTGGCGTCATTGTTAATTCATTATAGGTTCAGGCACTTCCCTTTTCTTTGTTATAGTTTTGGTTCATGGTCAAGAATTATCGAGAGTTTATTGCATGTGTGTTTGATTTTGTGATCTAATACACTCATTGCATGTTCGATTCCTTTTATTTTCAGATATCTAAGTGAGTTATTGGGAGAGCGTCAGAAGATTAGTCCGTTCATGGCTGTGCTTCCTCACTGCTATCGATTGTTAAACCAAGGTATGATAAAATCAAATAGTGTTTCATCTTTTTCACTACTTGTCTAGGGTTTGACGCGGTTATCAATTGTTTTGATTAAAATATTTGTGTTTGATTTGATCCAAGGATGTTTTTGCGGCTCGATACATTTGCTTTATAAGAAAATTGAAACTATTTTTTTAATTAGTCTGTTCAAGATTTTGTTTTTCAAATGTTAAAAGGATTGTGTATCGGCCAAGGGAATTATGGAGTGTGAACAATGATTTATCTGTTTTGTGAATTGGTTTTTCTGTTTTACTTGTGAGATTGCTCAAGGAAAATATATTCTACTTAACACTCAAAACTCGAGTCAAGCGTGTATGAATTTGTTTTGAATTGATTACGTATGAAGTAAAATGAAATCTGTTTTGGTATATTCATGACGTAATGTATATATTCTATGCTTTATTGTATATAATCTCTTTCTATTCTAGATGATTAAATTTGTTGTCGGCTATAATCCACATGATGTTTTGTTTATGCATTGTTTTTAGACGAGTTTATAATATTTCATGATATGTCGGCTAAAGGGTTTTTGTTTTATTTTATCTTGTAATTGTTGCATAGTTGTGGATTTGCAGTAGTAACCCGTGTTAGTTTAGTTACGAAATCTATATATGTGAAGTATGCTTAATACTGCGAAGGTTATAGAGGAGGGTGACATGCATATATTTCATGCTTGAGAAAGTCAAATTGAATTATGGAGATCATGGTCACTAAAATCGAGACCATACCTAGGATCGGGTGAGGAGTGAAAGATTGTTAATGGTGTGATCACGACGCAGATCTTGCGACCATACTAAAAATATAGAAGTCTATTATAGTACAGAACTTAATGATGTAATCAATTAATATATATATATACGTCATTTGTGTGCTAAACAACGAAACAAAAAGAAGAAAAGGAAAGTAGACCGAAGATTACCTTCTCGAAATGTATGGTGAAGCCTACTCTGATAATTAATGCATGCAAGTATATAACTAAATTCCAAGTAAAGAATAAGATATCTATTTTATAATTGATGATTATTATGTTAATAATGTATTATTATTCTATTATTATTATGATACTATGTTGATCTATTTTATACGTAATAGTAATTATGAAATAAGAACACAAAAGGAAAAAACATAAAAACTGAAGATGCAGTAGTGAGATTAGGTTTCTGTTAAAACCCGATACAATTCATCTTCTTAGATTAAAAAAGAAAAACATTTGGGATCTTAGGTTTCATTGGATAAAAGAAAGTAGAGTTGGAATGGAGGTCGAGCACCAATGTCACCTTGCGGGCTGAAAAATTACTGCAAGATGGCGTCGTAGTGAAGCTCTAACTTGAACTTGACAGAGCAAACCAGGATGAGTGCAAGATGGCGGCATAGTAGAGTGGATGAGCACAGCAGTAGCAAGAAGTGTGTTTGATTTGATGTGAAAAATGCTAATTTGCTTGCTTTAGAAAATCCGTAACAAATCTAATATCTTAATTCCTGACCATACCTCATTTAAGGCTTAGTATAATTTAATCATGGACAATTAGTGTTACGATTGCGGATAACGGAATGCCAAAAATACGCCATTTGAAGCTGCCATAAAACGCTAGGGTCCCGCCATCCTCCACAAATCGTCCACGGTAGTTATCAAAAATACTCCATGACCGGTATTTGACAACACTGGTCAATAAAGTTAAGAAAGGCACACGAGCGACTCTTTGATTGACCGAGTAAAATTGAGCGGCAGGTAGTTTAGAATATTATACGTGTTACTCTTTTAATTGTAGTTAGAAGTCAGATTATGTGATAATTTTCCTGCCGGTTTATGTGATTGTGGTTTCATTATGTTACTATAATGGCGCGGTGTTATTGTTTGAGCTATTTGAGATGTCTGTGTAAAAGCACGTCCTTAAATATCGTTGAGTTCGGTATATATGGTATAAAACTAAATTTTGGGTTATCTTAGAATACGCCGATTCAATGGTTCACTGATCTGATTTTTTCGAAGTTTCTTTTATTTTGATTTGATGTATAATGTATATTCTATTAATGTATTTAAATATTAACAAGATGACACTTGACTGCATTTGTTTTTCCTTGCTAGCTCGATCGAGTACTACCATAACAAGCGTAAACTTGTAGAGATATAGCAGCATTAATTTTTTACTGACTCAGCAAAGATCCAAGTTGTGTATCAATTTTGTAGTGACTGCTAACTTGTTAAGAAAATGCTGACATTTTTGGAGCAGAAATATTGCGTGTAACAACAATCTTGGGGAATGCGTCATCAGTATTAGGTCAAAGTGGGCTTGAGCACGGTAGCCCCCTGGCTACTGGCGGGATGTTCTCCAAAGGAAGTGCTGATCCGAACGGATGGGTATCACGATTTCAATCAGAAGTACGGATACTAACCATTAACATAACTTCATTTTTCCATCTAATTATTTTATTTTAGAAATTATTCTGACATAATTATACATCTTATATGCCAACTCGTGAATTTATTCGAGTGGTTGTAGTTCTATATTTCTGTGACAGGTAATGCAAATGCTAAGTTTTTAGCTAAGTTTCCGAAACGGGTTGTTAACCATCTTACATCATGGTTTGAGATTGATCATCTGTAATATTTCAGATGTCAACCCATCATTCGCTGACATCCTGATCCTTTCATTGACATAGTTAGGAACATGTCTGTGCATTCTAGCTGTCATGTCTGTTGATAGTTATTCTTCACATGTTTATCTATAACTTCCTGTTTTCGACTTTTTGGAATTTTGAGCAGCCAGTGCAAACCTTTTTGGTGGCATCATATCTGTTTTTGTGATTGACATTAGAATGAAAACATGCAGATGCCGAGTCTGATACAGTCGTCACCTACACCAAACTGGCTGAGTCCACAAAGTAGCTCGTCCGGTCTTCTTGTTAAAAAGACAATCAGAGTGGATATACCCGTGGAGACATTTCCTAACGTATGGAGCTTCGCATATCTTACTCTGATAAACACTATTTTATTTACAGAAGAATCTAATAGATATTTGTTAATTGCAGTTTAATTTTGTTGGTCGCCTCCTAGGCCCGAGAGGAAACTCTCTGAAGCGCGTGGAAGCGAACACTGAGTGCCGTGTCTTGATCAGGGGCCGAGGTAGCATCAAAGATACAGCTAGGGTAAGACTAATCATATTTGTAGTAACACTAACACGGTTATTTGTACCAAGATAAAATTATTTTAATGAAGTTGCGAAGATATTTTTGCTGTGTTTCTCGTATAGTATTAAATTAACGTGTTCTCTCTATCGTCTGGTCAATATTTGTACCAAGAATATAGTAAACTAATTTTGGTCGTATTTATAGGAGGAGATGATGAGAGGTAAACCTGGGTATGAGCATCTGAATGAACCTCTCCATATTCTAGTCGAGGCAGAATTACCGGCTGAAATAATAGATGCTCGCCTGATGCAGGCACGTGAAATACTCGAAGATTTGCTTAGGCCTGTGGTAAGTCATTGTGAGTTCAATACGAGATTGGTCAACTTGATTTGGAAACTGTTTGACTTTGATCTAATTGTTTGAAGTATTGTCGTATCTTTCAGGAAGAATCCCATGATTTCTACAAGAAGCAGCAGCTTCGCGAACTTGCGATGATCAATGGCACTCTCCGCGAGGAGGATTCTCCCATGTCTGGTTCTGTTTCGCCGTTCAACAACAGCCTTGGCATGAAAAGGGCAAAGACCAGAGGGTAAAAAATTCCCGGTAAAGGGTGAGTGAGAGGATTTTGGAGCTTGTGTTAATTTTCTACAACAGCATTAACCATTGTGAAAGGTGATGCCGTTATCAAATGCCCTAAAACTGCGTTCGGGGCACTGGCACCATAGGGTCAGTTTTATGTGCAGTGTGTTTACATTCAGGTTTAAAAATGGTAGCACATAGTACAGTATAATGGTCTGCTAGAGTTTGGTGAATTTGCTTCTTTTTTTAGGCTGTTTGGTTTCATATTTATTAATTATGTTTATATTATTATCATTATTACTGTTATATATATATTCACAGCTTGCGTTGACAGTTTTGATATGGTTTTGCAATATAATGCATGGTTTGTACCCTTTTGTATATACTCTATCTACTGCTTTGCATGTATGCGTGACATTTTGCATTGTCAAATTAGATTATAGATTTCTGATACGATTTATTTATTTACAAACAATCGGCTTTTTGTGCATTTCTCAGTATCTTGTTAGTAGATATATAGGGTGTAGAACTGAGAATAGGCATTCAGAAAATTGATCAAAAACTGTTTAACCGATGGAACATGAATTCTTCCCTTGGTAGAGTCATAGCATGTTTGGATACGCGTTAAAATTTTCAAGGCTATGCCATTGTAAAAATTGAAAAGCAACAAATCCTAGCTTCTGCGTTAACGTGTTAATGTGAGAATCAACCGTGCTTTTGGCCATTCCAACACGCATCGAAACATGCTATAAGACCCTTTAGGGATAGAATGGGTGCAGTGTAAGGGGATTCGAGTCCTTGGTGGCCTAGGCTGAACCAATGTAAGAATGGCAACTTCTTTGGTATTTTCTTGGGGTCTTTTTTCCTAAGCTGTGTAGCAAAGTGCACTTTTATGACCTCAGTGAACTTTTGATGACAATCGAATGAGCCCGAGGGTTGGAAGAAGATCTGAAGTTGACACAAGATTGGGAGGTGTACTCAAAAAGGCGAGGTAACTCTTCTACTCTTATTGCCTCAAAATTTTGGTTTCCTTCCAAAATAGGGCAAATCTCAAAGTTTGCAGTTCTTTCTATGAGAGCATGTTATATAGGAAAGTTTTTGTTGTATTTGACTTTGATGGTGCAGATGTGATTTTGGGGTAGATTGCTTGATCGATAAGAATAGGCACAGACACCCTTTGTGCTTAATCCATAAACTCAAATAATCTATTTATTTGCTAGAGTTTCAATTAAGCTCTTATCACATCCTTGAGTACATTTAGAAAAATTCCCTCCAAGTAAAAAGGCTTGCATATAGTACAAATTGTTCTTTGTATTCTTTCATGATTTTCGTTTGTTTGAGGCTTGAAACACTTTAAAAGGACTTTGAACTATTGAAGGTTGGAAACATTTGAGTATTGCATTTCTATATTCTTCCAAATTTGGATTTGGTATTGAAAACTCTCACCATTGATACCAAGCAAGTACTAGAGTTAGACCCAAGCCCAAATGGCTAAAGGACCATGTATGGAAGCTGGTTGTTCTTCGAACATTTAGTGGTGAAAAATCACCATATAAAAACCCAAAATTATCCTTCACCAATCTAGAATTACATTTTTGTATGCACTTCATATACATCATATTGGTGTCAATTAAGTCTCAATGGTAAATCACATTGATGTAATAGGAACTTTTGTTCACGACTTCAATGCAGATGCACTATGATGCATAACCTGTGCACCATCATCATTAGCCTCCAATATCGTAGCTAGGTGGTGTTTATTAAACTTCTCCAAAAATCAATTCTAGCATGATACTCTCCGGGGTCTTCCCGCTCTTCTAGGACATCTTTTGGGTTAACTTTCAAATAGGTCACCATCATCTTCAGTGCATCAGATTTGGTCAATGCTGAAGTGGTTTAATAATCTTTCCTTGATTAGAAGGTGTGTCGGGGATGATCATTATTCAGTGTGATAGACATCTTACCATGTAGAATATGAAAATGTGATGTCTTTGAGTGTCTTCTCTCAACGAAGATTGGCATCATATCATGGTTAATAAAAGTACAATTAGTCATGCATAAATCTTTCAACCCAGATAGTTGTTAGGTATTATGAAACCATTGCACCATAGGCTGTTGCAACCTCCTAATCTTTCTATCATGGTTGATTCATTTTAAAGCATCACGATACTATAACAAAAAATATACCATCGTCAGAAAGTTTAAATATTATAACATGCGTTTCAAAGAATAAATACATATAAAGGTTATCTCTCCATCCCACACATGTCTAACATCATGGTTTGCATACAAATGCAATAATGAAATGTCATATAAGTCTCCTCAGAAACGTCAACATAACATCATGGTTTGCATACAAATGCAATAATGAAATGTCATGTAAGTCTCCTAAGAAACGTCAACATTGATGGCAGGTGTATCAACATGGATTGTTGCATACAAATGCAATAATGAAATGTCATGTAAGTCTCCTCAGAAACGTCAACATTGATGGCAGGTGTATCAACATGGATTGGTGGGGCTTCTAGAGTAGCAACATCTGACACTTGCCTTATGGAAGATGAAGTTGGTAACACTAGAACTCAAGAAGGCATCAAATGAATTGACATCAACCGGTGATCACGAGGGTCAAACTCACTCCATGTGAACATATGCATGATAAGACACTTTATCGTGTCTTAATCGTTCTTGATTGTCAACTATTATACTTATAATTAAATCATACAAAACGGAGACAATCAAACTCAGATGAAAGACATTCAAAATTAAATAATACGACATAATACATAAGTTCATTTCCGTGTTTTTGAAAAATCAAATTCAGATAGAATATAGAAATGCACTTCCATATTGTTCTTCAACTTTGAAAATGCCAAAATGGCAAAAAACAGGGAACACAAAAATGACAAAAAATATATGTCTCAATAAACTACTTATCTATAAGTGTAACTACTTATATAGGAATGTAACTTAAACAACATAATGTGTACCTACTTAGTAATACATGAAGAGAAAAAAGAAGAAAAGGAAAATGAAAAAATTTATCAAATGTGTAGTGGAAACACTTGGATTGAATAGATATTGAGAAGCGATAAATAAAGCACTTGGATCGAATGAAGTAGAAAAATTTGAGCACTGGCTTGAGAAATGATGGATTTAGTGGTATCAGACAAGTGACTTAAGAAGTGATTTAGTATGTTTTGTTGGAAACGAGGAAGGAGAAAGGTCTAGCGCGTATTAGATTAAAAATTCATATGGAGGTATATTTTCATATTGTTTTTTGTCGAGATGCATCTCTGCACTAATTTTTGGTAAAATTTGGGATGGCTCACTTACGAATAGATGAGATACGTCCCAAAAGCCATCTTCGTATTCTAGAAGCATTTTTTATTTTTCACAAGGGCACATGAGCACCACTAAAAATGCAATAAGAATTCCTCGTATGGAATTTCTCTCGAGCCAAAAGAGTGATCCATAAGTTCAAATGGCTAAAAGACCATATGTATGAAATTTCTCTCTTTATATTAATAGTTTTAGGGGTTAATTGCAACTTTTGTCCCTCTATTTTTTTTTATAGTTTTGATACCCTTATTTTAAAATCTGAGTTTTTGGTCTCTTAATTTAGTTATTTTATAGAATTTAAGTTCCCTTTCAATCTAAGGTCAAATTTTAATGACATGATAGTCAATTTAATGACGTGTCACTACCAAATTTGCAATAATTAATTCTATCTCATTTATTTTAATTTTATTCAAAATATAATATTCTTATTCATATAAAATTTGAAAAATAAATTACTTATAATTTTAAAGAAAAAATATGTGGAATTAATTATTGCAAATGTGGTAGTGACACATCATCAAATTAACCGTCATGTCATTAACGTTTGACCTTAGATTAAAAGAGGACTAAAATCTCGAAGAAAAAAAACTAAATTGAGTGATAAAAAATCCAGATTTTAAAACAAGGGGATTAAAACTTAAAAAAAAATTTAAAATAGAAAGACTAAACTTGAATTTAAAATAGAGAGACTAAATTTTAGTATGTCAAATCATTTTTGTGTAAGGACGTATGACCTTTTAAATAATAGCCTTCAAGGTGTATTATTGCCTTGGTAGAATTTTATTTACTTTCATTTCTTAGTTTTGGTTAAACTTTTTATTTTCTTTGGTAGTGATAGAACCCATTATCATTGATGTTATCATCTTATTCCCCAATACTTTTCAAACTCACTAGTTCTTCTCAAACGACCTTAATGATTTAATTTTTATCAACTACTACAACCTTGAAACTGTTGAATTGTAATTCTTTGTGTCGAAGCAGTTACTCGACAGAACAATGATGTGTCGAATAGCCTAGTGTGTTGAGTTGTATTAGTGTATCGAAGTGTCGAAGCATGTTCATTTCCACAAGATTTCGACTTGGGCCTATTTTTTAGTAGTGTTAACTATTTTGAGTTTTTATAGTTTTGGGTTTTGGCTTAAGAAGTAAGTTAACCTAAATTTATAAATAGAGGGAACAACCCATATTCTTAAGCAGAATTCATAACATTGTATTCACAGAATTTTATAGTTGCAAAGTGAATAAAGAATTTTTCCACAGGTTGTGGGCAGAGAGAAAACTCTGCAGAAAATATTCTTTTTCTTCCCCAACGTTCTTTTCTTTTTTTTTTCTCAATCGTTCTTTTCTTTTCATTGTCATTACGTGATTGATAACAATCTTGTTCATCAAGATTTATAGAAATTCTCCATAGGTTGTGGTGGATTTCCAACATCTAGTATCAATAGCTCTAGTTTGAGCGACTCGTGGGAAGAAAATCACGATGACAATGAATCATCCAAACATACATTTTCCAGCGAATTTTTCCGATTCTCAAAAACAATAATTATGAAAATTGGTGCAAGAAAATAAAGGTTGTGTTATGTTATCAAGATCTTTGGGATCTTGTGAAGGGAGGAGTAACAACGCTTATAGAAAACGCGACAGATCAAGAAAGGGATGCACATAAAGAATTGAAAAAAAAAGATTATAAAACTCTCTTTCTAATTTATCAATGTGTTGATCTAGATAACTTTGAAAAGGTTAGTGATGTAGAGTCAGCGAAGAAGCAGGGAAAATTCTTGAGAAGTCATTTGGAGGCGCGAAGAAGGTGAAGGAGGCGAGGTTACAAACTCACAAAAGGACGTATGAATTGCTTCAGATGGAAGATAATGAAAGCATAATTGATTTCTTCACTAAGGTTATGAAATTGATGAATCAAATCACGGTATGTGGAGAAGTGTTGACATCAAGATCTGTTGTTGGAAAAATCTTAAGGTCGTTGGCTCCAAAGTTCGATCACGTGGTAGTATCCAAAAAAGAGTCGAAAGATTTGTCAAAAATGACAAAGGAAGAGCTTCAAGAGACGCTTGAATCTCATGAACAAAGAATGGCTGAAAGAGCTGCAGGAAAATCGAAGAGTGATATGGCTTTGCAGGCGCAATCAACAAAAGAAAGGAAAGGAAAAGGAAGTTGGAATGACAATAAAGGCAAATGAGGCTACAACAATTTGACTGGTCAAAATCAGCAAGAAGGAAACTGGCCGAATCAGAGAAAACTCTGGAACCAAGGAAACCAAAGAGGTGGTGTTGCTGGTAGAGGAAGAGGTGGTGGTCGAAAGCCTGATAAAAGTCATATTTAGTGTTGTCGTAACCTGAAAAATACAGTGTGCGAAAAAACAACTGGCGAAAGAAAAAGACAGAAGAGTCTCCACCGTGCGTTATTTATCCCAAGGGAGGGAAAGGAAACGCTCGAAGTAAACCTGAAAAAGGAAAGGACAAGACGGGGTCTCGCAACCAAATCTTGGGTTCGGGAGTCGGTTATGCGAAGGGAAGGTATTAGCATCCCTACGCATCCGTAGTACTCTACGGGATCCACTTTTGTAGTTCTTGTCTAAAGGGTGTGGGTTTATCTTGTGTTGTTTGCCAAAAAAAAAACAAAAAAGGGTTAAATGAAAATGACTCGCGCGGATGTTGCATCCACTGCATACGTATCTCATCTGAACATGAGAATTAGAGTCTTCGTAGCTCGGCTGACCTATGGGTTGGGGGGATGTGTGCTCGCTAAGACATCGCGTCTTATGCCTACGTATCTCATCTGGAATGAGAAACAGAGCAAGTCGTAGTTCGGCTAACTACGGGGTTGTGGATTGGGTTTTGGACGAACGACGTCACTACGCAATCTACCGGATGCTCGACCTTTGGAGACTTACTCGTCTGTAGTAGAAGGAGTAAACGTGTTGCTTTGGGTTTTAGGGTTTGGGATGCTCGAGGGCAAACAGGCAGTCCTTGACGAAGGAACCGCGCTACATGTGAGGATATGAATACAAAACACAAAACATGTATCTCAAAGTAAAATGCCACCAAGGGGCCCAAACATTGCCTCCTATCGAGGTCTTCCAGCTAAGAAAGCGATAAAGTACGAGAAAAGGAAAAAATTACCACACGGACAAAGATCTGAAGTTACAGCAATTAAAGGATTAGCAACCCTGAGATCTCTCCAGCTAGACCATCAAAGAAAATCAGTCAATACGATTAATCAGGATAAACCTCCGGATGGTATCCCTGCAAGAGTATGTGAGCCCTCGCGAAAACTCAACAGAAAGGTTAGACAAACAAGGTGAAATCCAGGGAAAACAATGCCATGGCAACGCAAAGACAGGTTAGAGAAACAAAATAGGGTAACCCAGAGTTGCCCCTAAATCAAAATGTAACCACATGAATAATTCCATCAAAATTCACAAAAGGCTCACAAAAAAGGTATCAAATTCACCCATAATACCTCATACATTTAGAGCATTCAAATTAAAGGCATAAAGATGATGGATATAGGGCAAACCTGATTGGAGAGCTTGATTGAAATTGAGTTGCACCCGTGAGGTTTACAAGTTGAGTTCCCTTCAGGGTTTGGAGGCTGCTCTGAGTTCTCTGTCAGGTCTTCTCTCACTATCTTTTTCCTCAGGGTTTTGTTCCAAGGAAACCTCAGAGTTTTTTGTTTCTCCTCAAAATCCCCATTTGTTCTGTCTTCTTTCTCTCACTATCTTTTTCCAGTGAATCTCCCAGTGTAACTCCAAGTGTGTTTTCCTCTACTGAAACTTCAGTATTTATAGACTGATTTTCGTGGGTAGTGGGCTCAAATGAGGGAGACCCAAGTCCAAAATAATTTGTTATATTTTATTTATTTATTTTATTTAATTAATTAATTTATTTATTTTTATTTTTCCGTTTTTTTTTTCGTTTTTTTTTTCGTTCGTTTTTTTTTTGTTTTTTATTTTTTTTTATAGGAAAAATGAAGGGTAAATTTTGGGGTATTACAGCTGCCCCAATTCAATCAACTGGAGACTCGGAAAGAAGATGGCAGCTGCTTTCGTGCTTTCGAGGTATCAAGGGATTGAATACAATAAAAGCCCTAAAATTTGCACTGAAGTGAAGTGAAGTAACAATGTCTGTCAGAATCGGCAAAGAGGTGGTCTTGAAAGAAGAATCCGTCTGGTACGGTGAAAGTCAGTCTGAATATCGAAAAAGAATGTTAAACTGGATACCAAAATAAATGGTAACACAGAAATAACCATGGCCTGAATGCCGCTCATCAGTCTGAATACTGGAAAGGATTTCGATCTGAACATCGGAAAATGGGCCTGAATGCCACAAGTCGCATCGACCTGAACGTCGGAAACTTCTTCGATCTGAACATCGGAAAATTGGCCTGAATGCCACTTCGATCTGAATATCGGAAAATTGGCCTGAATGCCACTTCGATCTGAATATCGGAAAATTGGCCTGAATGCCACTTCGGTCTAGATACCGGAAAACTAGCCTGAATGCCACTTCGGTCTGGATACCGGAAAACTGACCTAAATGCCACTTCGGTCTGGATACCAGAAAACTGGCCTGAATGCCACTTCGGTCTGGATACCGGAAAACTGGCCTGAATGCCACTTCGGTCTGGATACCGGAAAACTGACCTGAATGCCACAAGTTGCATCGACCTGAACGTCGGAAACTTCTTCGATCTGAACATCGGAAAACTTCATGCCTGTCAGCATTGGCAGAAATAGGGAATGATAATAGAGGCGGCGCATGGGCCAATGACACTTGCTGGGGATAACAAAGGTAAGTCATGAACAATCTTCAGTTTGAGTACTGGAAACAATTTCTAGCTTATCACTTGGGATACCGAGAATGTTTTATGCTTACATGCGTATGTTTGAATTTTTCAATGGCGTAATGCTCCATGAAAATGGAAATGCTACGCGATTTGGAAGGATGCAATGCAATATAATTCTACATGCAGGGATGCGAAATGCTGGGTAGAATGCCAAGCTGAGGCAAGGGGATCTACTGGGGAAATGATCACCATCTTCTGGACCCTGGCAAGGCTGTTGGAGATGCACATCGCAAAGAACTCTGTGGGGAGATGACTAGCCATGCGGTGTTCTGGCCATACCGAGACTCTGATCGGGGAAAGAATGGCATTGGAAGCCTGCTGCTGAGGAAAGCTACAATGGTTCTGGCAACCATGATTTGCGAGAGATGACTCAGCAGGGGGAGCAAACACTGATACGGTACCGAGGTTCTACTTCAAGGAAAGAAACCATGGATCTGGCATTGGGATTATCGATCTGGCATCGAACTATAAGGAGCAGCCACTTCTGCTGGGAAGATAAAGTCTAACACTGTCAGCCCCGTTGGGGATATGTAGTCTGGTACTATCAACTCTACTAGGGAGTGTATGTCCTGAAACAACCGCTTGGGGAAGTACGGTGGTGAGAACCTGCTGGGGATTGAAGAATCCAACACTCTGATCAGCTCTGCAGGGATAAGACACCGAATTCGTCTGTTGGTGACCCCACTGGGGAAGATATTCACGATCATTTGCAAGGGGATTTTAAGGAAATGCCCCGAGGGTATTTGTTCTGAATAGACGATCCAAAGCACTTAAAATTTACAGCAATCTTAAATGTTTATTAAGCATGTACCTGTAAAGCCCTTATGTGTCATGATGCAATGTTTATCAAAAATTCGGACGTCATTTTTGCAAACAAAACAGTAAAATGAAAATGAAAACAGAGATATACTGAATAACATGATTTTATTGATTGAATGGCCTCTGAATAGGCATTTACATTAAGAAGCAATCCCTGGAAAGAGGTAATCGCACAATAGATAAAAACAGAAATTAATCTAATGGCAATGTGAAATGGATTTTTATTGGGTTCCAATTCTGCTATGACTTGCCCGTCTTTAAGATCCTCCAGATGATCAGCTTTCTGAAAGAGTGATTGGACTGTTTCCTATCCTTCAAAAATTTCCAGTCATTGGCACGAGATGAGATTCAGAACTACTCAGAACGCAGTCATTCGCTTAATCCCTAACTTTTGCCTGGATCGCCCTTTTCGGGTTTTCGATCCACCGGGATACCCATTTTTGCCTAAGTTGCCTTTTCAGGTTTTCAACTTACCGGGTGTACAATCTTTTTTTATTTTTTTCCCTAATTTTTGCCCGAACCCTTTCATTTTCTTGGTTCGCCGGGACGCCCATTTTTGCCTGGACTACTCTTTTTTACTGTCCAGCGGGTCTATTTTATGCGAAGTATTTTTTAACTGCGTCTGAGTTCACAGGGGAAGTGAAGTTTTCACCATCCATAGTTGCAAGCATTAAAGCCCCACCATCAAAAACCTTGGTGACAATATACGGTCCATCATAGTTAGGAGTCCACTTGCCCCTGTGATCTGTCTGAGGAGGAAGGATCCTTTTCAACACTAAATCTCCGACTTGGAAACAACGAGGATGCACTTTCTGATCAAAGGCTCTCTTCATCCGACTCTGATACAACTGCCCATGACAAATGGCTGCCATTCGCTTCTCTTCGATAAGACTCAACTCATTGAACCTTGTCCGAATCCATTCAGCTTCGTCTAGCTTGACATCCAACAAGACTCTTAGGGAAGGAATCTCCACTTCAACAGGTAGGACTGCTTTCATACCATACACAAGGGAGTAAGGGGTTGCCCCGGTCGATGTACGTATTGAAGTGCGGTACCCATGCAAGGCGAAAGGTAGCATCTCATGCCAATCTCTGTACGTGACGACCATCTTCTGCACAATCTTCTTTATGTTCTTATTTGCCGCCTCAACAGCGCCGTTCATCTTAGGGCGGTAAGGGGAAGAATTGTGATGCTGAATGTTGAAGTTTTGACACAACTCCTTCATCATTTTGTTGTTGAGATTAGAACCATTATCAGTAATGATTCTTTCGGGAATCCCATAGCGACAAATGATTTCTTTCTTGATGAAACGGGCAACCACATGTCTGGTGACATTCGCGAACGACGCTGCCTCGACCCACTTGGTGAAATAGTCGATGGCAACAAGGATGAAGCGATGCCCATTGGAAGCAGTCGGCTCAATCTTTCCAATCATGTCAATGCCCACATGGCAAACGGCCACGGCGAAGACATCACATTCAGAGGATTCGGCGGTACATGCACCTTATCAGCATAAATCTGGCATTTATGACACTTCCGAGCATACTTGAAACAATCTGATTCCATGGTCATCCAATAATAACCCGCTCTCAACAATTTCTTAGCCATTGCATGTCCACCGGCATGAGTACCGAAGGAACCTTCATGAACTTCCTGCATTAACATGTCCGCCTCGTGTCTGTCCACACATCTGAGCAAAACCATGTCGAAGTTCCTCTTATACAACACATCGTCTTTGTTCAAGAAGAAACTGCCTGCCAATCTTCTCAAAGTCTTTTTGTCATTGTTGGATGCCCCTGCAGGGTACTCTTGATTCTTCAGAAAGCACTTGATATCGTGATACCAGGGTTTGTCATCGACTGCCAGTTCAGCAGCAAACACATACGCGGCCCTGTCAAGGCGCATCACATCAATCCTGGGAGCATGGTTCCAACGAATTACCTTGATCATAGAGGATAGAGTAGCAAGTGCGTCTGCCATCTGGTTTTCATCACGAGGTATATGATACAATTTTACCGTTGTGAAGAAAGTCAAAAGTCTTCTCGTGTAATCTCTGTAGGGGACCAGAGTGGGCTGGAGAGTATTCCAATCACCATTCACTTGATTGATCACCAGAGCTGAATCTCCGAAGATGTCCAAAGTCTTGATTCTCATATCAATGGCTTGCTCAATACCCAAGATACAGGCCTCGTACTCAGCTTCATTATTTGTGCACTCAAAAGTCAAACGAGCGGTGAAAGGCATGTGGGCACCCTTCGGAGTAGTAATGACAGCGCCAATTCCACTACCTCTAGCATTGACAGCCCCATCAAACAACAAAGTCCACTTTTCGTTTGGATCAGGTCCCTCCTCAACAACTGGCTCTTCACAGTCTTTCATCTTGAGGAACATGATGTCTTCATCAGGGAATTCAAACTTCATTGGCTCATAATCATCAATCGGTTGCTCGGCAAGGTAGTCTGACAGAATACTCCCTTTGATGGCCTTCTGTGACGTATACTGGATATCATACTCTGTTAAAATCATCTGCCAACGGGCAACACGTCCGGTGAGAGCCGGCTTCTCAAAGATGTACTTCACTGGATCCATCTTAGAAATCAACAAGGTAGTATGGTTCAACATATACTGCCTCAGTCGGCGAGCAGCCCAGGCCAAAGCACAACAAGTTTTCTCAAGCTGCGAATATTTGACTTCACAGTCGGTAAACTTTTTGCTAAGGTAGTATATGGCAAGCTCTTTTCGACCAGACTCGTCATGCTGTCCCAATACACACCCCATCGAGTTCTCAGTCACTGATAGGTACATTATCAGAGGTCTCCTAGGAACTGGAGGTATAAGGATCGGAGGTTTCTGTAGATACTCTTTTATCTTCTCGAAAGCCCTTTGACAATCTCCATTCCACCTGATAGCCTGATCTTTCCTCAGCAATTTGAAAATTGGCTCACACGTGGTTGTTAGGTGAGAGATGAACCTTGCAATGTAGTTCAACCTCCCTAAGAAACTACGGACTTGCTTCTCTGTTCTTGGCTCTGGCATTTCCTGTATCGCTTTTACTTTGTCAGGATCCACCTCAATCCCTTTTCCGCTAACAATAAAACCCAGCAATTTTTCCGATCTCACCCCGAAAGTGCACTTGTTCGGATTAAGTCTCAGTTTGAATTTCCTCAAACGCTCAAACAGTTTCTGCAAATTCACCAAATGTTCTTCTTCTGTCTGAGATTTGGCAATCATATCGTCCACATAAACCTCGATTTCATGATGAATCATATCATGGAACAGAGTCACCATTGCTCGTTGATATGTTGCTCCGGCATTTTTCAGACCAAACGACATCACCTTGTAGCAGAAGGTGCCCCATGGGGTTATGAAAGTTGTCTTTTCCATGTCTTCTGGTGCCATCTTGATTTGGTTATAGCCAGAAAAGCCATCCATGAAGGAGAATACCGAGAACTGAGCTGTATTATCCACCAAAACGTCGATGTGAGGTAATGGGAAATCATCTTTAGGGCTAGCTCTGTTCAGATCCCGGTAGTCGACACACATCCGTACCTTTCCATCCTTCTTAGGTACTGGGACGATGTTTGCAACCCATGGCGGATAATTGGTGACTGCTAGAAACCCTGCATCCAACTGCTTTTGCACTTCTTCCTTTATCTTGACAGCCATCTCTGGTCTTGTTCTTCTGAGTTTCTGCTTGACCGGAGGACAACCTTCTTTGAGAGGCAAGCGGTGTACCACGATGTCTGTGTTCAGCCCGGGCATGTCCTGATAAGACCAGGCGAAGATGTCAACGTATTCTTGCAGCAATTCAATCAGCCCTTTCTTCACATTGTCTTCTAAAGCAGCCCCTATCTTGATTTCTCTCTTGGCGTCCTCGGTGCCGAGATTAATCACTTCAACAGACTCTTGATGCGGTTGAATGACCCTTTCCTCTTGTTTTAATAACCTGGTAAGTTCTTCAGGGAGTTCACAGTCTTCATCACCCTCTTCTTCAGCTTGAAAGATTGGATTTTCAAAGTCGAAACGAGCCATAGCAGAACCGTTATCAATAGGATCCGGTGTTGTGCATCTGCATGAGTGATGGTATGTGCTTATGAGTGTGAACAAGAAGTGAAAACTAAACAAAACATTGCCATTTTTTTATTTTGAAAAACTGCAAAAATAGAAAGACAGGGAACGAAATATTTGAATGCAAGAAGACGTCCTTTATTTATGATAAAAAATGCAAGTGTCACATAGATGGGCCCTACAATGAGTCATTACGCCCTGGGCGGAACGTAAGACTTGGATATGCATGAATAAACAAAGAAAATTACTCTTCAAGAAGAGTGACTTGGATAATCTCTTCAGAAGACCAATTGTTGATGACTTCACCCGGGATCCTCGGACGCACCCAATTGTCAATGTCACAATCATTATCCCCATCTTTTTCGTTGACTGCAGAGACTTGACCATACTGAATGATGCCAGCACTGGAGAAAGTGATCGGCCCCTGAAGTGTTGTAGAAGTCAAAACTGGCTGATACCCAATCCCGAACTTATCTTCCTTCACTGGTAATTCCAACAGACGCCCCCAACCGGGAGCAACACCTGAATCTACCACGGCCCGTGCCTGCTTAAAGGATGAGATAGAGGCACCCGCTTTAACCTCTTCCACCAGAGCTGCATCCTTGACTTGAACTGACTCAAAAGCCTGACACAGAGTCTTATGAATTTCACCTTCTACTTCTACATACTTGAATGTAGACAGGTTACTGACCAGGATGTCCTCCTCACCACAGACGGTGATAATTCGTCCGTTGACCGGAAACTTAATCTTCTGATGTAGAGTTGAAGAGACTGCCCCAGCATTATGGATCCAAGGACGACCCAGCAAGCAACTGTAGGAAGGACTGATATCCATCACATAGAAGACAATATTGAAGGTTTGTGATCCAATCAATATTGGCAATTCTACCTCTCCAAACACCGACCTCTTAGAACCATCAAAGGCTCTCACAATAAGATCCGAAGGTTTCAAGACCAAACCCTCTACTTCTAACCTTGTCAGGGCTCTCTTGGGTAGCACATTGAGAGAGGAGCCTGTATCCACCAGAACATGCGATAACACGGTGTCTCTGCATTCCATCGAGATGTGCAGAGCCTTGTTATGATTGCGTCCGACTGGTGTTAAGTCAGAATCAGTAAAACCTAACCCGTTGCTTGTATGCACATTGGCGACGATCCCTTCTAGTTGGTTTACCGAGATCTCTTGAGGTACATAAGCAGCATTAAGAACCTTCAGAAGTGCCTCCCTGTGTGCCTCCGAACACAATAGGAGTGAGAGAATGGATATCTTGGACGGAGTCTGAATCAACTGATCGACTACCTTGTAATCGCTTTTCTTTATGATTCTCAGAAGCTCGTCCACATCCTTTTCAAAAGTGGGCTCAGAACTTCCCTGGGGTGCAGAGGTATCCCCGTTCACGGCTTGCTTGCCCTTGGCTTTCGCCACAGCATCAGCATTATCAGCTTGGGTAATCGGTGGTGAGAACAGTCTACCACTCCTGGTGAATCGCCCAATTCCACCGACATTATCCACTGCGGGACCTTCAAGTTCAGGCTTCTGACCCTTTTCTACTTTCAGTGGCCGTTCCACCTTATGATCGTGCGTATACACGCTCCCCCCATAATGCCACGGAATGGCCCTTTCACTGGTGAAGGGTAAAGGACCAGGGGTTGTGATGGTCATAGTAGATCGTCGCACTGGTGGCACGGGTTGCGCTTCTGGCCCACGGATCTGATTAGTTGGGTAGAAAATAGTGATAGTAGCAATATCACAGTCGTACTCAGAAATTTCATTCATTGAAATGCAAGCATCCGAAACATCGGAATCAAGTTCAATTACATCATTATGGATTACCGAAACCGTAGGAACAACATCTGCGAATTCATCAGTAGCATCTTCGAACCCTTCTTCCTCAACCCCTTCCGCAGACTCTTGGACAGACAAACCCTCAACCTGGAGGATACCTTTGTCGAGCAAGGCCTGAATACCCTGCTGTAGTTTCAAACAACCTCCACTCTGAGTGGCACAATCCAAACAACCCTTCCCACAACCGGGGAAGACATCGGCCTTCAGCAAGCATCCTTTGACATCCGACAATGGAGTCTTCAGCTTCAACACATCCTTAATGGACTTGGCTTCTCCCTCTACCAAATTAACGTTCGCACCACCATGCTGGGGCATGGGATTGTTGACGACATTCGGAGCTGGTGCAAGGTCGATGGCCTTTGAATCTATGAGGTCCTGAACTACGTGCTTAAAAGCTTTGCAGTTCTCAATGTCATGGCCAGGTGCCCCAGAGTGGAAGCTACACCTAGCGTTGGCGTCGTAACCCACCGGAAGTCTACCAACAGGAGGAGCCAGAGTGCGCAATTGCACAAGTTGTAGTTGTTGAAGACTAGAAAGCAACTGAGCGTACGACATTGGAAGGGTGTCGAAACGCCGATCCATCATCCTTTGCCTCTGTTGATAAGCGGGTCTGTTACCCCGTTGTTGCTGCTGTTGATACTGAGCTGGTTGACGTTGTGATTGTTGTTGTTGTAGTGGTGCTGCAGCTGGAATGGTCACAGCCGCAACATACGGTTGCTGATGATAATTCTGAAAATTATTCCTCTGGTTATCCCTGTTCTGATAAGAAGATATGGCATTTGCATCCCCTTCTCTCCTCTTCTGTCCTTGAATGAACGGCTTCTTCACCCCTGACGAGGATCTACCTCCACTCTGGCTCTCATAGGTCTTTAGGTAATTCTCCACCCTTTCTCCAGTAGAGACCACATCAGCAAAGTTGGAAGCATTGCACCCCACCAGACGCTCCAGATAAGGTCCAGGCAGCGTATTCATGAACATGTTGGCCATTTCCTTTTCCAACATAGGAGGCTGAACACGGGAAGCTGTATCCCTCCAGCGTTGAGCGTATTCCCTGAAGCACTCATTGCTTTTAAGAGACAGATTCTGAAGTTGAGTTCTGTCCAGAGCCATGTCTGCATTATACTGATACTGTTTCACGAAAGCCTCTGCCAAATCCCTCTAGCAACGGATGTGGGCTCTGTCCAACCTCATATACCATTCCAAGGATGCCCCAGCTAGGCTATCCTGGAAGAAGTACATAAGTAGCTTCTCGTCATCAGAGTATGCAACCATTTTACGGAAATAGGCTTGCACGTGAGTTTTGGGGCAAGAGCTGCCATTGTATTTGTCGAATATCGGGACCTTGAATTTCGGTGGCACCCTCACACCTGGGACCAACCCCAAGTCAGCAACATCTACTCCCAGAGGATTCTGTCCTTCCACTGCCTTCAACCTTTCTTCCAATCTTCTAAACATGGGGTCCATGCCAAAGTCTTCCTGAAGCAAGGGGAACTGATCATCCTGACCATCCTGAATGGGTTGTTGACCGGAGGTGACATGTAGGATTGGGATAGGCCCCGATCCATTGGGACCATTAGCCTCTCCAGCTGGAGGATCAGCCAACGTCTCCGGTTGAGTAATAGGGGGATCCCTCTGCACCAATAATCTAAGCTCCTGCTGTCCTTGAGCCACCCCTTGAACCAAATCCATGAATTGATTCATGCGAATCTTCATCTCGGCGAGCTCTGCCTGTAGGCTTTCCATTACTCTCTGTTGATTCCTTCGGGTACCGTATCGGTGAATGCCTGAGTCAGCTATCCTGCTAGTGGGACACCAAACAAACTGAGAACACTGTGGCGGTACCTGTTATGCAAGACATGCGGATGACTATGCAAATGCAATGACATGTTTATCAATTCCAAAAGTATTCTACCCCCTTGATTCCAGTCCCACATTTGATAAACAGTGTAAAAAGAAAACCCCGACTAGAATCAAGAAGAAGATTTAAACCTCCTTGAAAAGGATAAACATGTGTTAAATGATATGAATGCAATGGTGTGATGATGTGAATGCAATGCAATGGCATGCCAATCAGGATTGCTGTATCTGCTTGAACATCTGTCAGGTTGCACTGTCTGGAGAGAAATTAAGAGTACACCAAACAAAGGTCATGGGATGGATCATGTTATCCTTAATATCAACCACCCATTTTGGCGGATTATGGTTTACACCTTATCAACACCCGAGTTTCATTGATATTAAGGATACCTGATCGGATTAACCATGAATCAAGGGTTTGTCGCAAGTCACGAGCATGGAGTTTAGGTTAAGAACCACCCAAAAGGAGTGTACTAAGGTTTAAACCTGCCAAACATGTTCTACAAAAGGTTCCCATAGTCATAATCCCATCTTTCGGATATTATTAGAGGAACGACTACTCGTATTCCAACAATATTCTCAAGAGAGACTCTTATGAGTGTAGTATCGCGTAACAATCGTATCAAATCTTACACTTGAACGACTTTCGCACTACGTCCTACGAATAGGCCAAGATGGGTTTGGTAAACTAAGGTCCTTGGCTTCTTAGGTCTATATTGGAACAAGTAATGTCTAACCACAACTTACTTATGTGACATTATTGATCTCAACATGACCTCCACCAAGTGAATGGGCTTGCAAGTCAACTCGCTAAGGAATAACTCCACACAAGTTGACAGGACTATGCCATTCTCCTATCTCAAGTGCACTCGAGTTCGGGTATAGAACTCATCTCACAAAGATCACCAAGCAGCCATAGCCAACCAACAGATACAACAATGATATGTACATAATGCAATAAGGTAAAGCAGGTAAATAAATAACTGTACAAAAGCATGAACACCCAATAAACAAACAAACTACAAAAGCTAGGAGGGACTCGCTTAGGGAAGATGGACCAGCAAGAGGTCAACTTCTTAAAATCCCCAGCAGAGTCGCCAGCTGTCGCAACCTGAAAAATACAGTGTGCGAAAAAACAACTGGCGAAAGGAAAAGACAGAAGAGTCGCCACCGTGGGTAATTTATCCCAAGGGAGGGAAAGGAAACGCTCGAAGTAAACCTGAAAAAGGAAAGGACAAGACGGGGTCTCGCAACCAAATCTTGGGTTCAGGAGTCGGTTATGCGAAGGGAAGGTATTAGCACCCCTACGCATCCGTAGTACTCTACGGGATCCACTTTTGTAGTTCTTGTCTAAAGGGTGTGGGTTTATCTTGTGTTGTTTGCCAAAAAAAAAACAAAAAAGGGTTAAATGAAAATGACTCGCGCAGACGTTGCATCCACTGCATACGTATCTCATCTGAATATGAGAATCAGAGTCTTCGTAGCTCGGCTGACCTATGGGTTGGGGGGATGTGTGCTCGCTAAGACATCGCGTCTTATGCCTACGTATCTCATCTGGAATGAGAATCAGAGCAAGCCGTAGTTCGGCTAACTACGGGGTTGTGGATTGGGTTTTGGACGAACGACGTCACTACGCAATCTACCGGATGCTCGACCTTTGGAGACTTACTCGCCTGTAGTAGAAGGAGTAAACGTGTTGCTTTGGGTTTTAGGGTTTGGGATGCTCGAGGGCAAACAGGCAGTCCTTGACGAAGGAACCGCGCTACATGTGGGGATATGAATACAAAACACAAAACATGTATCTCAAAGTAAAATGCCACCAAGGGGCCCAAACATTGCCTCCTATCGAGGTCTTCCAGCTAAGAAAGCGATAAAGTACGAGAAAAGGAAAAAATTACCACACGGATAAAGATCCGAAGTTACAACAATTAAAGGATTAGCAACCCTGAGATCTCTTCAGCTAGACCATCAAAGAAAATCAGTCAATACGATTAATCAGGATAAACCTCCGGATGGTATCCCTGCAAGAGTATGTGAGCCCTCGCGAAAACTCAACAGAAAGGTTAGACAAACAAGGTGAAATCCAGGGAAAACAATGCCATGGCAACGCAAAGACAGGTTAGAGAAACAAAATAGGGTAACCCAGAGTTGCCCCTAAATTAAAATGTAACCACATGAATAATTCCATCAAAATTCACAAAAGACTCACAAAAAAGGTATCAAATTCACCCATAATACCTCATACATTTAGAGCATTCAAATTAAAGGCATAAAGATGATGGATATAGGGCAAACCTGATTGGAGAGCTTGATTGAAATTGAGTTGCACCCGTGAGGTTTACAAGTTGAGTTCCCTTCAGGGTTTGGAGGTTGCTCTGAGTTCTCTGTCAGGTCTTCTCTCACTATCTTTTTCCTCAGGGTTTTGTTCCAAGGAAACCTCAGAGTGTTTTGTTTCTCCTCAAAATCCCCCTTTGTTCTGTCTTCTTTCTCTCACTATCTTTTTCCAGTGAATCTCCCAGTGTAACTCCAAGTGTGTTTTCCTCTACTGAAACTTCAGTATTTATAGACTGATTTTCGTGGGTAGTGGGCTCAAATGAGGGAGACCCAAGTCCAAAATAATTTGTTATATTTTATTTATTTATTTTATTTAATTAATTAATTAATTAATTAACTAATTAATTAATTAAACTTTTTTTTTTTCGTTTTTTTTTTTTAGGAAAAATGAAGGGTAAATTTTGGGGTATTACAAGTGTTATAATTGTCAGAAGCATGGTCACTATTCTAGTGATTGTCCAAAAAAGCAGAAGAATCAAGAAACTAATGCAAAGATGGCGAAACATGAAGAAGAAGAGATGTTGATGATGGTTACAACGAGAGATGAAGAGAGATTCAAGGACCAGTGGTACTTGGACTCAGGATGCTCATCACACATGTCTAGAAGAAAAGATTGGTTTGTCAACATAAAGCCCTCAATGAAGAACATGATGAAATTTGCAAATGACAATACTCTAGCAGCTGAAGGTGTTGGTGATGTTCTGATTATAAGAAACGATGGTAAGAGGTCAGTAATTTCAAATGTGTTGTACCTACCAGGCATGAAGACCAATTTGCTCAGCATATGGCAGTTAATTGAAAAGAACTACAAGGTATCGATCGAAGACAAGATGATGAAAGTTCTCGACTCAAATGGAAGGTCGATCTTGAAGGCTCCAATGTCTCAGAATAGAACCTTCAAGATTGAGCTTAATGTGATGGAGCATAAGTGTCTTGCAACAACAACCAACAAAGATGAATGAATATGACATTATAGACTTGGACATCTCAATTTCAAAGACATCGGGGATTTGAAGGGAGTGCATGTCGAAGTGTTCAGAAGACTAAGAGCTATGATGAATGTAAATAGCTTAGACACAATGAATTAGGTGGTGTGTTGAATTGTAATTCCTTGTGTCGAAGCATGTTGTTCGATAAAACAAGGATGTGTCAAATAACCTAGTGTGTCGAGTTGTATTAGTGTGTCGAAGTGTCGAAGTGTGTTGCTTCACACATGATTTCGACTTAGGCCTATTTTTTAGTAGTGTTAACTATTTTGGGTTTTGACTTAGGGAGTAAGCTAACATAAATCTATAAATAGAAGGAGTAACCCCTATTCTTAAATAAAACTCATAACATTGTATTCATAGAATTTTGCAGTTGCAAAGTGAATAAAGAAGTTTTCCATAGGTTGCGGGCAGAGAGAAAACTCTGTAGAAAATATTCTTCTTCTTCTCCAACGTTCTTTTCTTTTCTTTCTTAATCATTATTTTCTCTTCTTTGTCATTACCGGTTGATAACAATCTTGTTCATCAAGATTGATAAAAAATCTCCATAGATTGTGGTAGATTTTCAACAAAAACAACCATGAAAACAACAATTAAAACTTGATCTTACAATCGGGTTTGACGGATAACAATTGACGAATGCATGAAGGCCAAGCTTGCAACACTCACATCTGTTATGACACAATAGTTTTCTGTCATGTTAATATCTTCATCCAAGAACACACTTCCTTACCTTTAATCCCTTATGATTATGAAAATGTTGTCAATCTAGGAACACAATGTCTTAGAATTACCACTTAAAGCAATTTTGAATTGTTTTATACTTGAGATGTTGTGTTTCGTGTCCATGAAGGCTCCCCCTGAAAGTATGCATCATAACTTCATAGCTGCATATTCTTCCCCCCTTTGACAATATCAAAAAGAGACAAAGCAAGCCATTAGTAGTATGACATTGATACAACAAATCACATATACGATATACCATACCGAGACGTTTGCAAAGATAACAATGTGCACTCACATATATGGAACATACATGAAGATACACAATAGAAATAAACACCACATAAATAGGAATACAACATTACACAATTGTCATCCAAAGCAATAGATATAGTACAACCATTGTCTCATATTCAAACAAATTAGTAACATTGTCAATACATAACTAGCATCAAAATAAACCAACAAAAGAGTAATGCATGAAGACTCAAAGCATGACTCAAAGAAATGCACCATAAGATATGAGACTCAAAGACACATCAATACAACACTTCATCGTTTTCCCCGGTCCCTAGGCATTGGTCTCACTCCTCTATGCCATCCTTGTTCATCATTACCATATTTATAATCCAAGAACTAACATATTTCTCGGTAAAATTGAGGATGATGATGATGATTCTCATTCTGAGTTGAGATCATGTGGTTAATCCTAGCAATTGTAGTTGCATGATTCACATCCATCTCATTGCGCATAGACACAAGACTTTCTGTCACATAAGAAGAAAAGGCATCAAAACTTGCATCCCATGAAGTCATGTGATCTTGCATCAGACGAAATCTTTCCACTTGAGCAGCCTCAAAGGCATATCGCCTTCTACAATCTTCCACATAGCACTTGTCTTGCCTCTGCTGCATGTTCTGGAGCATAGTCATGATGGAGGACATATCACCAAATCCAGCACCAAGGGTATTCCATGAGCCTCTCCAAGAGTAGCATCTTGCATAACAACATCACCCCCAGGAACATCATGAGAGGTACTAATTGGTTGCTCATCATCCATATGTGTCTCAATAACATCAACACTGAACTCGGCACGATCATCAAAATTATACATCTTCCTACCATTCCTACCCATACGAAAGTAGTACACCTTATGGTTCACGTCCCAAAAATAGCCCATGTTGGTTACGGTACGTTGAGAGAACTCTTGAGCCTAGCCTGAAGATCTATAAGTAAGATTAGGCATACCAATGTTGAAGTAGTTCAAAACCTTGACAATCATGGAGACATAGAAAAATGACGTCCCTTTGTTGCATTCTTTAATAGAGAGCATTCGAGATATAAAGTAATGTGCCCAATTAATTTTGATCTTGCTCAAAAGAATATAGACCAGATGAATTTCAGCAAAGTCTATTCTTGAGAACCCGTCATTCTTTGGGTGCAAGATATGAGAAACCAACCACAACAAAATTCTAGGAACCATATTCAATTGTCCAATAGTAATAGGATCATAACAATAATTAGAAAGAGGATATTTAAGTAACTCATTCACATGAATGTTCCACTTAAAGTGTATATGAGTGTTGGTATCCATCACGAATGGGTCAACTTCATCATCATCATCAGGATCAACAACAATAATACCAAATAAAAATTTCCAAAGATCATCAGTGAACTCATAAACAGTGTTACCTATGGTAAACTTGAAGCATGAACCTTGCCTATCATGTAACCCAAAGTAGAATACATTGATGAGGTCTTCATTATAGTCCTGAGCAAGATTCAGAAAGTAATTAATTTGTTGATGAGCAACAAGACTAGCAACTTCAGGAATATCCAAACAACCAACCACAATAGGCTTCCAAGCATATTGCTTCACCACAAGGCAGTGTTGATGTTTTTCCTCAAATTCCTTAACACACTTAGCTGAAACCAAAGAAAAATGAGTTTCTAAATAAGTAGAAGATGTGCTAGCCTTACCTTTATATTTATAATCACCCTTGGTTTTTGAAAGCTTAGGCGCCATGGAGAAATGTTCAAACAAAGTGTCGCATCCGCGAAAAACAACCGGCGGGCTGAAACAAAACACAACACAGAGCCGCCACCGTGCGTTATTTATCCCAAAAGAGGGAAAGGAAACGCTCAGAGTAAACCTGGGAAAAGCATGGTCTCGCGACCAAAGAGAATGGGATCGGGAGTCGGTTATGCGAAGGGAAGGTATTAGCACCCCTACGCATTCGTCGTACTCGACGGGATCCACGCTCTAAAAGAAAGAAAAGGTTGCTAAAACAAACATCACACACACACACACACTGAAGACAACACAGGTGGAGGAAGAGGGGAGAGGGCTCGCTAGGATATCGCATCCTATGCCTACGTATCTCGTCTGGAACGAGAATCAGAGCTGCTGTAGTTCGGCTCACGCACGCCGAAACAAACACACGCACAAAAAGGCAAACATGGAACCCGAACGCCAATAGCTGGACTTACATCAGCTTCCGAACCAAACAAACACAATCAGGATACGGACAGCCAATCGCTGGTCTTACATCCATATCCTGACACACAAGAAGAAACAAGCAACAAGCTACTAAGGAGTCGGGAACTCGAGCCTAGCAACTGTCAAGCAAACACACACAAAAAGAAAAAAGTGCCCGGAGAGACCTCGCACGGTCTCCTGCCTACGTACCTCATCTGGTATGAGGATCAGGGCGATGTAGTTCCCCTGGACGGGAAAGAAATTCTAACCAGATACAAAGGGAGACATACTACTAGGGAGCTGTACTCGAGCCTAGATGTTATCATGCATCATTGCCCTATGTTATGGTTTCTATCCTAACTTGCACAACAACAAGTTAATCCTAACCAGGAACAAGCAAAGCATGCAAGCATAAACAAAGCAAATCAAACATTCACAGTTAGCACACACTATATACAGACAGATGTGGGCTCAATCAAGGGTTAAGTTGCAAAAGCAACACAACTGTGCCAGGGTGATGTTAGCTCTTAACCCTGACATTGAGAGTCAGGGTGAAGCCAGATGAAAGGTGAGTGAGGGGTGTGCCTCACAGCTCTTATCCCTGACCAGGGAGAACTTCAGACAAAGGAGTGTGGATTCAGAAAGTGGGAACCCTTCTACACTCATGACTCTGACTCAATTGTACAACTGTACATGGATCTTGGGTTAATATCCCAATGCATCAACACAGTGGTGTGAGCAGAGGGACGACTCAACAAGAATAGCAGGAGGTGGACTACACACCTCTTGTGTCTGCCAATTGCCTTAATCAAAGTCTTTTCCTGCTTGGGGACAAAAATAAATAATCACAATCATTGCCTCTTAAGGAGGACTTCAGACAGGTGTCTGGCTAAATAACAAGCCAGGTCTTCCAGACTACATGGAGAAAAGAAATTCTACCTCAATTGGTTTATACAACCAAGCAGCAGCACAAGCGAGTTCTCAAGGAACTATTAGCAACTAATGTACCTGGAATCAATCTAATTCAGTCAGTATACCAACCACAAAGTCAAAACAGACAAGATAAGAATCAACAGACAATGTATAATTAGACAATGCACTATGCAAAGCACATTCAACTCAAGTGAGCCAAGCATCCTACAAAATAAACCAAGTTAGTTCATAACAAGCATATAAACCAAACTCAATCAACTTGCATTAATCTCCTTAAAGCATTTGCTTCTTAACCTGAAAAGCACATTCAAACATGAGAAACAAGACCACTAGGACAAGCCTAGGGTCAAAAGGAGGTGAAAAATCCAAAACAGCAAGTGAAAATTATCCAACATCAAGATCAAACAATTAAGAATCAAACTCAAGTGGTTCCACATTCATATCATTCATCATTATCATTTCATGAAAGAAAAGGCAACAAACAAGCAATTGGGAACCTCAAAGGACCAAACAGAATGATCACAATCAAACCAATACCAAAACATTTCAATAAATTCTCAAAAAAATCAAGATCAAACATCATCCATAACATGTCAAGCATACCAAATTTCAGCTCATTTGGACCAAGGGAAGTAAGTCAATGAAATTCATAAAGTCCAGACAAGTTCAAGCAAGCTCATACATGACATCAAAACAAACATCAACTTCCATCAATCATAAAACAGCAATCAAACATGATAAATGAATGAGACCAAAACCATGATGCACTTCAAAGTGTCTACCATACACATGTTAAATTTCACATCCATCCAATTAATAACCAGAATTTCATAAATCAAATGGAAACATGTCTCACAAAAGGTCAACAAATGACTAAACAGCAAATAAAATCCCAATCAAATAGGAAATACATTCAAAAATTCCAGAAAAATTCACATGTCTTCTCAACATTCACAAGTATCCTCATGCAAAAATCCAGCTCAATTCAAGTTCAACAAGCATGGTAAATAAAATCAAGAAAATGCACAAAACATGGGATGGCATAAAATGTAACACCTCCAAAGATCATGTCATAACTCTCAATCCAGGAACTCAAAAATTACAAACCACATATCAAAATGACCAGGAACATGTCTAGAATATGCACAAAAAAGTTCAAGAATTTCTAATGAAGTATCATCATTTCATGAATGAAAGAGTGATCATGGTGCACAAAATGACATGTCAAAGAAAACCCTAAGCATTTTCAAAATCTACCCGTGCACAATATTATTAAAAATCACCATAAAATAAAGCACACCACAAGGAGAATGGCACAAAAAATTGCATCAAATTTGGATTAAAATTGAGTGAGATATGGATTTTTGATGTTGAGAAAAAAATAAAAAAAAATGAAATAAGCATGTTGGAACATATGAAGCATGTGAAAATAAATGCCAAGGCAAAAATGTGAAATGGCGCCAGCAGGACTCGAAGCGTGGTCCAGTTTAAAAAGTGGCGCCCAAACACTTCTAAACATGAACAGTGAGCGAAAATTGGATATAGCATGGCTTTTTTTGAAATTTTTCAAGTGTTCTTCATGTTCTTCATGTGTTCATAGGCTCAAGAACAAATGTTCACCAAATTGGACAAACTTTATATCAACGGAAAGGTCTTTCCGCGTACATTCACAATCTCAAATTAATTTAGCCTAATTCCTCATGATTTAAAAAAATCGATAGCAAACATAAACATGCATGAAACTTCAAATCATCATAACTTCCTCGTTTCTCAACCAAATTTAGTGAAACAAATTGCAGAATTCTCTACTAAGAAAGATCTATCCAAAGCATCAATCAATTTCAAGAATCATTGAAGTCGAAAACTCACCTTAATTTGAGGACAGTTGCTAAATCGCGCGTTTTAGGCCTTGAAATGTGAAAACAGAACTTCTATGATGCTTGTAGAAGTGAATGGAACAAAGATTGGATGTTGATTGTACACGAACTTGATGAAATCTCAAATCTCCATGGATGCACCTCACTTTAACAGTCCCAAATTAAGCTTGAATTCTCCAAGATTTTGCTTCCAACAACTTCAATAATGCATGTAGATGATGAATCGATGAAGATCTAAGCAAGGTTTTTGGAGATTTTTGGAAAAAAAGTGAGAGAGAAAGTGAAGAGGTTTTTGTTATTTCTAGATCTAGATCTGAATTCTGTTATTGCTAATCAGAAAACAGTTACAATTTAGTTTATATATGCTATGTTAATGATGTTAGTAAACATGATTAGTGCTAATGGAATGGATTAGTGAAAATGCAAGTTTCATGCTAAATGACCAATTGGTAATTTCACCTCACTTATGCCAAACCAATGTAACAGTGAAATTTTCTGGTTTGAGCAAGTTACAAATAGCATATGTGAGCTAGTGCAAAAGGAATGGAGTGAAAATAATGAATATTTCTCAAAATGCACTTTTTCCCTCCACTTTTTAAATTAAGTCCACTTGAAAAATGGATTTTTTATGTGATGAGTTTTGATGAAATGTAATGATGGATTATGATAGCTCATGTCAAATGAATTTTGCTCAAAGAAACCTCACTCAATTTGGCCTTGTGAATCAAAGGTTATGCCACTTTGAAATTCAACTTTTTTGGACAATGATCAATCCATATCTTGCCAACCACAAATGAGAAATGAGTGTTCTTGGACTTTTTGGAAAGGTGAGAGCAAGATCTACAACTTTCATGTTGAACAAATTTTCATTTGAAGCATTTTTGGACATGTAATTTTGAGGAGAAAAACTTTCCATTTTTGGCAATTTTCAATTACAAGTCACTTTCTATTTTTGGAAAGTTTCCATCTGACTTTATTTTCTTCATTCTTGATGCTTGAAATGTCAAATGAAACTTGTTCACACATGAATGAAGTGTCTAACCCTCTCCCACCTCCAAATCCATCATTTCAGGCACAGTTGACCACAGTTAACTTTTTCTGACTGACAGATGAATTTCAGCTTGACTGATGAACTTGAGCTTCAAATTCCTGAGGAAATGGCTCAATGATGAAGCCCTAGCTTCCATAAGCTCAATATAATCATAAAATGATCCCCATATCCATTGAAAACCTCATCTCCTTGCCAAGCCCTGATTGACCCAATACAGATGATTAGGGTTGACCAGAGGTCAAAACCCTAATCTCAAGGAATCTGATCAAGCATAAGGAATCTCTCGGTGATGACAAGACCATGATGATGATGATGTATCATTTCAACCAAGATGAAGATCAATCTCCTTGAGGAATCAAGAAACCCTAATTTGTAGCACAATCCTCAGATGGCTAGTGATCCATTCAATGAAACCCTCAGGCTTGCATCTTAACCTCTTTATCTTCTGATCAAGACCTAGGAGGATAATTTGCTCAATGTAGCCACATGATACGCAACATGCTAATGACTAATGACCTAAGAAATGCAATGCAATATGTTAAGCTAGTCCCAAGAGAGGAGGGCAAATTTTGAGGTGTTACACAAAGTTTGCACACCAAGTGTTCATTGAAATATGTGAACAAGAAGTGAAGGAGTTTGAGAGATAAGTGATTACCCACAAATTCAAATTAGACAAGCAATCTCAAAAACACACAAGGAAGTGAAGGAAAACCAAAAACAAGTGCAAATTTGGAGTTTTTGAGAGATTGGGTGAATGAGGGGTTTTGAAGATGAAATGAAGAAAATTTATGAAAATGCTAATAATTTGTTAGAAATTTGTATATTATAGATGGTGAATGAATCTAGCAAGATTTAATGCCGATTGATTCATTTGCAAGATTCAAGAAGAAGTGAAGAGTGATGGAGATTTGGTGCATGTATAAGAACAAAGGAGAAATGAAGTGAAATTGACCAAAAATGACTTACGATTCGACCTCTTGGAAGCATGTGCCGATCTAAAAAGGTTATGAGTCGACATATACTGAAGTGAGTTTAAAAAAAAATCAAAATTTAATTATATGTGTCGACCTACCCAAACATGAGTCGACACATACTGAACCAATTTTGAATAATTCAAAAAATTATTTATATGTGTCGACCTATACGAAATATGTGTCGACACATGAAGTTAAAAAATTGAAAATTTTGACACATGCGAATTTGGGATGACTTTGGAAGACTCAACTTGACTCATGTATAACTAATTGATGAGAGACACATACATATGATTGTTTTTATGATTTGCTAGCCAATAACACACAAACACACAAATGTAAGCATGAAATAGTAAAAGATATAGAATATGAAATAGTAAAAGATATAGAACACATGTGAAGATATTTTTAATGAGGCCACTATAAACATGTTAAATGAAACATACAATGATTACACTTGAAATGTTTGGAAATGAACACTCATAAATATGTATCATACACACAATATATCATATACCTTTGAGAAATAAACAAGTAAAAGAAATAACTTACTTACAAAGCGAAAAAGATTAAAACAATATTACCTCACCGTACGAATGACGGAGGATGCACTTGCATTCCACAAGGAACTCTCAAACGAAAGTTGGAATAAATGCAAAACGTGCCACAAACTCTTTGAAAACAAACTCTCTTACCACTTTTATCTTTTCAAAAATACTTGAAAGTGTGATTAATAATGTATCCAAGGCAATTGACTTAATGATCATCCTTTGTTGTTGGACTTTCACTTTCGTTTAATCATGATGGTTATCTTGCTCTTCCTCGGGTTTCATTATCTTATGTTAATTATCCCTAATTTGATGAAATTGAGTATGTCTTGTTGAAGATAAACCTACATCATGAAACAAATACCTTTTCCGACACTTCTCAGATAGAAAACATTAATAATAATCAACACACTTTTACCAATTAAAACAACACTAGATGTTGACCTCCTTGGTAACATTATCCTTCTTTCTTACCACAAAGTCAAAGAAATAAGAGATGTCACCTATATCATGTCCTGAGCCTCCACAACGAGATTCCATACTCTCTTAATATATCCAAGACATCTATCCTATAAGATCAACGAAAAATGCTAGGTACCCAATCTTCATTGGGTCCTTGAGGGTTAATTAAACTTTTGTTGCATTTAGGCAACCATTGATAAACGCCTTTAGAAACAAAGAGTCTCTTAAACTTGCATTTTTAAATAGTGTGACAGTTCTTGCAACAATAATGACAATATAAGTTGTGAAAAGATGTGTTTTTGCTATTAGAACCATTTTCAATAAAACTATACTTTCTATAAGGATTATGAGAAGGCATCTTATATTTAGAAGATTCAATAACAAAAGTAACCTTTGGTTTTAATGCCTTATCCAACTTAGCTTTAAGAGTTTTTACCTCTTTTTGCCAAACGTGATAAGTTTTACAACCAAATCATGAAGGTTTGTCATCCCCATTCTTATCTTTTAGAATCTCTACCATAGATTGCCTAAGAGCTTTCATATTCTTTTTTGTTTTCTAAAACTTTAGCTTCCAAGTGTGAAAAGATTATTTTGCTTGAAGCTAACTTTTTGAAAGCGTCTACGGCTTGTCTTTGTAGATTTTCAAAATCTTTTTTGTAATTGAGAATAATATAGTTCATGAGTAGATTCAATCTTAGAATGACTTACAATCCTTTTCTTCTTTTTACTTGCCATGTAGAAAATCTTGGTTGATTCAACACTTGAGCTTGAGCTTTCATCACTTGAAGAATCACTCTCGCTCTCTCAAGCAACATAGGCTCTTCTAGACTTGCTAGATTTCTTGTGATGGCCTTTATCTTTGCCTTTCTTGACTATATGACACTCTGACCTATAATGATATGCTTTTCCATAATTGTAGAATGATCTTCTAGGTTTACCATTCTTATTCCCATCTTCCTTTGATGAGTTAGATAGCCTTCTAGATTTGTTTTGGTTCTTGTAGGAGTACTTATCTCCATGTTTCCACATGTATCTATTAAACTTTTTGATGAATAACTTCATATCTTCTTCATCCGAATTCTTGTCATCTTTTGTTTCACAATCACTTTGCTCATTGTGTAGGGACTTTGAGCTTGAAGTCTTTAGATAAATAGACTTCTTCTCTACCTCCTTGTCTTTACCTTTCTCCTTCTTTATCTTATTCTCTTGCTTTTTTTCTCATATTTTTTCAAGCAAGTGAGTTCTTGCTCATGTTCTTCCAATTTGCCAAACAAAGTAGTAAGATCAAGTGTTTTAAGATCATTCGCCTATTTGATTACGGTAACGTTGGGTTGCCATTCCCTATTCGGACACCTTAAAAATTTATTAGTAGTAATATCATTGGAAATAGGCTTACCTAGTGCATTCAATCGATTTATAAGATGTTTGAACCTATTTTTCATGTCGGCAATGGTTTCATCATGCTTCATACGAAAGAGTTCAAACTTTTGATTCAACGTATTGATCCTAGCTTGTTTAACCTTATTAGTTCCATCATGGGCAACTTCTAATGTGTCCCACATAGCCTTGGCGGTCTCACAATGGGAAAAACGATAATACTCATCAACACCTGTAATACCCCAAAATTTACCCTTCATTTTTTCCAAAAAAAATTAAAATAAATAATTAAAATATAACAAATTATTTTGGACTTGGGTCTCCCTCATTCCAAGCCCACAAGTCCACGAAAATCAGCTATAAATATAAGAGTTTCAGTAGGGTTTCAGACACTTGGAAATTCCCTGAGAAATAGACTTGGAGTTCACGTGGAGTTTCAAACCTAGGAACTACTCTGCAGCAACCTTCGGGCAGCCCTGAGAAGTTCATTCCGCCTCACGCAAACCCTAAACGTTGCTTCGCCAATCCGGCCTTGCCTTCCAATTTTAACAGGTCTCTCATCAGGTATGCCTCTGTTCCTATTACTCTATGCCTCGGGTTGAATACTGAATATATGAGGTAACCTCAGGCTTGGCCCACAGGGTTATATTTGTGTATGAATATGTGATTTATGCCTTGACTGTTTAACAATTTCGTTTATGAGGTGAATGCCATAGGATCTGGAATCTTTAACATCGTGCAGGTACCAATGGGAAATCCAAATCCCGCAGGTGCTCGCTAGCCGCTTCGCTAGGCGAGCATGCAGCGAAGCTTCGCTAGGCTTTCGCTAGGCGAAGCAGTCGCGGATGTGACAGTATCTGCTTTATTCCGTTTTGTTCTAACCTGTTCTTTGTGTTGCCATGGCCTTGTTATCTTTTGATTTCATCCTGTTTGCCTAACCCCTTTTGTTGAGTTTTTGTGAGGGCTCACATATTCTCGCAGGGATACCCTCCGGAGGTTTATTCCGATTTCCCGTACTGATTGGTTTTCTTTGATGGCATCAGCTTGGGAGAATCTCAGAGTCGCTTATCCTTTAATTGCTGTAACTTCGGATCTTGATCCGTGTGGTATTTTACTTCTTCCCTTTTATTTCTACTGTTTCTTAGCTGGAAGACCTCGATAGGAGGCAATGTTTGAGCCCCTTGGTGGCATTTTTTCTATTTCAAGATATATGTTTTGTGTGATGTGATTGTTTCCCCATAGGATGCGAGGCTTCGCATAGTCTCCCGTTTGCATGCCAATTTAGGTAGCACTGTTCCTCCGCCTAGGACTTCCTCTTTGCATGCGCGTTCCTACAACGCAAACAAAACCTAAAACCCAAAGCAACACGTTTACTCCTTCTACTACAGGCGAGTAAGTCTCCAAAGGTCGAGCATCCGGTAGATTGCGTAGTAACGTTGTTCACCCCGTAACATGATCCATAACCCCGTAGTTAGTCGAACTACGACTTGCTCTGATTCTCATTCCAGATGAGATACGTAGGCATAAGACGCGATGTCTTAGCGAGCACAATTACCCCCAACCCGTAGGTCAGCCGAGCTACGAAGACTCTGATTCTCATATTCAGATGAGATACGTATGCAGTGGATGCGACATCCGCGCGAGTCATTTCTCTTAACCTTTTTAGTAAATAGCACATTAGGCAAAACCACACCCTTTAAACAGAAACCGCATAAGTGGATCCCGTAGAGTACTACGGATGCATATGGGTGCTAATACCTTCCCTTCGCATAACCGACTCCCGAACCCAAGATTTGGTTGCGAGACCTTGTCTTTTTCTTTCCTATTTTCAGGTTTACTTCGAGCGTTTCCTTTCCCTCCTTTGGGATAAATAACGCACGGTGGCGACTCTCCTGTCTTTTTTCTTCGCCGGTTGTTTTTTTTTTGCACTGTATTTTTTTCAGGTTGCGACAGCTGGTGACTCTGCTCGGGACTTTAGAAGTTGACCTCTTGCTGGTCCATCTTCCCTAAGCGAGTCCCTCCTAGCTTGTGTGTTTTCTTGTTTATTGAGTGTTCATTCTTTTGTGCAGTTACTTATTTGCCTAATTGCATTCATGTACATATGTTTGTTGTATCTGCTGCTGTTTGTTTGTTTGTTGGGATGGGGTGTTCTACGAGAGATAAGCCCATTACCCAGGCTTGAGTGTACACACAGGTTTTAGAGTGGATGTTCATGAGGCTTGCGTGGCATGTTGCTGCGTTAAGTCGTTCGTGAAGAACCACACCCAGACGAGGTTTCTCTTGGATATACTATGTCCTACGGATGTTCCGTAACGACATAATATTCCCCTAGAAATTGTCGACTCTGGTGACCATTTCCCGAGAACTCAGTCGAGGCCTCTCCTCCGAGACGTGATTATGTTAGCTCTGGTGGGCGCATTCTCGCTTATCAATCCGAGGACCCCGAGACTGGGAACTTGCTTTAGGATGTCCTGTTGAGGGGAGTCAGTGGAGGTCTTTTATTCCGTAATAATGCCAAACCTTCAATGGTAAACGTATTATTCGCGACTGAAGGGCTGAAGTTGACGAACTTCTGTTCTTAGAACCTACCAGTGAGGGGCGGGCTAAATTCAGGAAACCTTAACCTCCAACCAACCCGGTTTTCTGGAGCAGTGCTTTGATCTCGTATTATATTCCTCAGTGGTTTTCTCTTCAGACAGTGCAACCTGACAAATGCTCAAGCAGATACAGCAATCCTGATTGACACGCCGCTGCATTGCATTCACATCATCACATCATTTGCATTCATATCATTTAACACATGTTTATCCATTTCTAGGGGGTTTACATCTTCTTCTTGATTCCGGTCGGGGTTTTTCCTGGTTCTCTTAAGATGGATATTGGCAGAAAGAGACTCGTCGCCTACAAGTTTCCGGTGGTCTGTTTGGAGCCCATCCAACAACTGATGAAGTTAATGGATCCTGGTTCTCTAGAAGGATTCCGAGAGGATTACGGTTTAATTCTAAGTTTCGTCACGGTTCTTTCCTAAGATCAACATGATGCTCTCTTCACACTACTGCAGTTCTATGACCCTCCATTGAGATGCTTCACATTCCCGGATTATGTTTTGGTCCCTACTTTGGAGGAGATTGCCAGTTTTCTCAGAATTCCCATCAAGTCACAGTTGCTATTCTACAGCTCGGAGTGTCTGCCCGATCTCAGCATGGTTGCTTCAACCACATATTTGAGGGAATCAGTTTTGAAGGCTAATATGTGTCAGAAGGGAGAAGTTAACGGTTTTCATCTGAGTTTCTTATTGGGAGAAGCAAAGAAGAAGCTTGAAGATGGTGACCAGAGGGGTTTCAATGCTGTGTTGGCTCTTTGTGTGTATGGGATTGTCTTGTTCCCTAATGTCGCCAAATTTATAGACGTAGATGCCATACGCCTCTTCGTGTTGGGAAATCCAGTGCCGACCTTGCTGGGAGATTTCTTTCATTCAGTGCACCACAGGAATAAGAATAGAAAAGGAGGATTGTTGAATTGTTGTGCGCCTTTGTTTTATAAGTGGTTCAGTTCTCACCTACCCAAGTCAGGAGCATTCATTGATGTCAAGGACTCGTTGAGTTGGTCAAAGAGATTGATGGGGTTGAGAGCTGAAGATATTTCTTGGTGGTCTGACCGGAGTTTGCTTCGGGCAGATATTATTCACAGTTGTGGGAACTTCCCGAATGTTCCGTTGGTAGGAAGAAAAGGAGGAATCAACTATAATCCTTCTCTTGCAGTTAGACAGTTTGGATATGCCTTAAGAACTCCGCCGGTGGAAAAGGATGTGGAAGAGTCTCTGTTTTTCCATTCTTCGCCTGATTTGACGGTATCCCGTAAGGCAGCTGAGGCCTGGCTCAAGGTGATCAAGAAAGGAAGAATTGTTCTTGGGAAAGGAGATTGTAGAGCTTACCCTCAGTATGGAGAATGGCTTCAAGGAAGAATCGAAGAGTTTGGTCTACCGTTTCCTATTGAAGAACCCTTGTATTCACCTACTCTCGAGCAGTCAGCAACGGTGAGCCGAGAGGAGTATGACAAGTTGAAGAACACCACGGAAGGACTTCAAATCGAGAACTCGGAGTTAAGGGAGAAATTGCAAGACTGTATGCATCGATTCCATGAGTCAGAATATCAGAAGGAGGAAGCCGTCAAATTGCAAGAGGAAGCCGAAAGGAAATTTGCTGTGGAGGTGAATTTCTTCAGGAAGACAGACGAAGCCTTGAGATCATCCAGTTCTGAGTTGAGGCGAGTCAAGCAGCAGTTAATGGATGCTCATGGTAAATTAGCTGGGTGGCAAGAGCGATGGGATGCATTTTCAACTTCTCGGAAGACAAAGGAGGAAGAGACGGTGGCTGAACTGACTGGTCAGATAGAGAAATTGAAGACTTTGCTGAAGGGGAAGAACCATGAGCTGCTGTGTACCCGATCAACTAATGGTTATATCACAGATCAACTCAATGAGGCTCAAGGATATATCGAAGAACTCAAGACGCTGGCAAGTTTGAAGAAATCCAGACTTGAAGAGGTATTTGGAGAAGATGATGGGAATTACTACAGAGAACACATCAACGAACTGGATAGGATCATTCGCAAGAGGAATCTGCTTATCCGGCGTTTGACAGAATCTCCAGAGCATCCTGACACGGTGGCGCTACTGGATGAAGTGAGGAACGGTCCTTATGGGTTGCATACAGGAGGCTGATTTCTGATTTGCTTGTTCCTCTCTCTACTTACTGCTTTGGTGTTATGTAGTGATGATCCACAGGCTTGTTGTGGAGATCCTCCTTTGATGTATTTTTGGCTAAGGCCCTTTCCTTGAACTCATTTGTATGATGGTTTCCCTTTATTACATCTTGATCTCAGAAGTTTATCCATGACTCGGCCTTCTTGCACTACCCACCTGATGTGAGACTGGAATCAAGGGGGTAGAATACCTTTTGGAATTGATAAACATGTCATTACATTTACATATTCATTGTCATATCTTGCATAACAGGTACCGTTGCGGTGTTCTCATATTGTTTGGTGTTCCATTAGCAGGATAGCTGACTCAGGCATTCACCGATACGGTACCCGGAGGAATCAACAGAGAGCAATGGAAGGTGTACAAGCAGAGCTCGCTGAGATGAGGGCCCGCATGACCCAATTCATGGATGTGGTTCAAGGGGTGGCTCAGGGACAACAAGAGCTCAGGCAGATAATACAGGGGAATCCCCCTGCTCAACCAGAGACAGTGACTGATCCTCCAGCTGGAGAGGTTAACGGACCCAGTGGACCAGGGCCTATCCCGATCCCGCACGCCAACCCCGGTCAACAGCCCGTTCATGATGATCAGGACAATCAGTTTCCCCCACTTCAGGAAGACTTTGGCATGGGTCATGGCGTAGACCCCATGTTCAGAAGATTGGAAGAGAGGTTGAAGGCAGTGGAAGGACAGAATCCTTTGGGAGTAGACGTTGTTGACTTAGGGCTGGTCCCAGGTGTGAGAGTGCCACCGAAATTCAAAGTCCCGGTCTTTGACAAGTACAAGGGCAACTCTTGCCCCAAGACTCACGTGCAAGCCTATTTCCGTAAAATGGTTGCATACTCTGATGACGAGAAGCTACTTATGTACTTCTTCCAGGACAGCCTAGCTGGGGCATCCTTGGAATGGTATATGAGGCTGGACAGAGCCCACATCCGTTGCTGGAGGGATTTGGCGGAGGCCTTCGTGAAGCAGTATCAGTATAATGCAGACATGGCTTCGGACAGAACTCAACTTCAGAATCTGTCTCTTAAAAGCAATGAGTGCTTCAGGGAATACGCTCAACGCTGGAGGGAGACAGCTTCCCGTGTTCAGCCCCCTATGTTGGAGAAAGAAATGGCCAACATGTTCATGAATACGTTGCCTGGACCTTATCTGGAGCGTCTGGTGGGGTGCAATGCTTCCAACTTTGCTGATGTGGTCTCTACCGGAGAGAGGGTGGAGAATTACCTGAAGACCTGCAAGATCCAAAGTGGAGGAGGATCTTCGTCAGGGGTAAAAAAGTCGTTCGTTGGAGGGCATAAGCAAAGAGAGGGGGGAGTGAATTCTTTGGCTTCCTATCAGAACAGAGGTGTTAGAAGGAATAATTTCCAGAATTATCATCAACAACCGTATGTTGCGGCTGTGACCATTCCAGCTGCAGTGCCACAACAACAACAACCACCGCAGCGTCAACCAGCTCAGTATCATCAGCAGCAACAACCGGGTAACAGACCCGCTTATCAACAGAGACAAAGGATGATGGACCGGCGTTTCGACACTATTCCAATGTCGTACGCCCAGTTGCTTTCTAGTCTTCAACAACTACAGCTTGTGCAATTACGCACTCTGGCTCCTCCTGTTGGTAGACTTCCGGTGGGTTACGACACCAACGCTAGGTGTAGCTTCCACTCTGGGGCACCTGGCCATGATATTGAGAACTGCAAAGCTTTTAAGCACGTAGTTCAAGACCTCATAGATTCAAAGGCCATCGACCTTGCACCGGCTCCGAATGTCGTTAACAATCCCATGCCGCAACATGGTGGTACGAATGTTAACATGGTAGAGGGAGAAGCCAAGTTCATTAAGGATGTGTTGAAGTTGAAGACTCCAATGTCGGATATCAAAGGATGCTTGCTGAAGGCCGATGTTTTCCCCGGTTGTGGGAAGGGTTGTTTGGATTGTGCTACTCAGAGTGGAGGTTGTTTGAAGCTACAGTAGGGTATCCAGGCCTTGCTCGACAAGGGTATCCTCCAGGTTGAAGATTTGTCTGTCCGAGAGTCTATGGAAGGAGTTGAGGAAGAAGGGTTTGAAGGTGCTACTGAAGAGTTCCTAGATGTTGTTCCTGCTGATTCTGCAGTCCATGATGATGTATTTACTCTTTCCAATACGGTTGACTCTTTTGTATTTGAACTTGATTCCGATGTTTCGGATGTTTATGCTCCAACAAATGAGGTTTCTGAGTACGACTGTGACATTGCAACTATAACTATTTTCTATCCAACTAATCAGATCAGTGTGCCAGAAGCGCAACCCGCGCCACCAGTGCGACGACCTACTATGACCATCACAACCCCTGGTCCTTTACCCTTCACCAGTGAAAAGGGCCATTCCGTGGCATTATGAGGGGAGCGTGTATACGCACGATCATAAGGTGGAACGGCCACTAAAAGTAGAAGAGGGTCAGAAGCCTGAACTTGAAGGTCCCGCAGTGGATAATGTTGGTGGAATCTGGCGATTCACCAGGAGTGGTAGATTGCTCTCACCACCGGTTACCCAAGCTGATAATGCTGATGCTGTGGCGAAAACCAAAGGCAAGCAAGTCGTGAATGAGGGTACGTCTGCACCCCAAGATGGTTCTGAGCCCACTTTTGCAAAGGACGTGGACGAGTTTCTAAGAATCATAAAGAAAAGCGATTACAAGGTAGTCGATCAGTTGATTCAGACTCCGTCCAAGATATCCATTCTCTCACTCCTATTGTGTTCGGAGGCACACAGGGAGGCACTTCTGAAGGTTCTTAATGCTGCATATGTACCTCAGGAGATCTCAGTAAACCAACTAGAAGGGATCGTTGCCAATGTCCATACAAGCAACGGGTTGGGTTTTACTGATTCTGACTTAACACCAGCTGGACGCAATCATAACAAGGCTCTGCATATCTCATTGGAATGCAGAGACACCATGTTATCTCATGTTCTGGTGGATACAGGTTCCTCTCTCAATGTGCTACCCAAGAGGGCCCTGTCGAGGTTAGAAGTAGAGGGTTTGGTCTTGAAACCTTCAGATCTTATGGTGAGAGCCTTCGATGGTTCTAAGAGATCGGTGTTTGGAGAGGTGGAATTGCCAATTCTGATTGGATCACAAACCTTCAACACTGTCTTCTACGTGATGGATATCAGTCCTTCCTACAGTTGCCTGCTGGGTCGGCCTTGGATCCATAATGCTGGGGCAGTCTCTTCAACTCTACATCAGAAGGTTAAGTTCCCGGTCAACGGACGAATTATCACCGTCTGTGGTGAGGAGGACATCCTGGTCAGTAACCTGTCTACATTCAAGTATGTAGAAGTAGGAGGTGAAATTCATGAGACTCTATGTCAGGCTTTTGAGTCAGTTCAAATCAAGGATGCAGCTCCGGTGGAAGAGGTTAAAGCGGGTGCCTCTATCTCATCCTTTAAGCAGGCACAGGCCGTGGTGGATTCAGGTGTTGCTCCCGGTTGGGGACGTCTGTTGGAATTACCAGTTAAGGAAGATAAGTTCGGGATTGGGTACCAGCCAGCTCTGACTTCTACAACTTCAACACTTCAGGGGCCGATCACTTTCTCCAGTGCTGGCATCATTCAGTATGGTCAAGTCTCTGCTGTCAACGAAGAAGATGGGGATAGTGACTGCGACATCAACAACTGGGTGCGTCCGAGGATCCCGGGTGAAGTCATCAACAATTGGTCTTCTGAAGAGATTATTCAAGTCACTCTTCTTGAAGAGTAATTTTCTTTGTTTATTCATGCATATCCAAGTCTTACGTTCCACCCAGGGCGTAACGACTCATTGTAGGGCCCGTCTATGTGACACTTGCATTTTTTTTTATCATAAATAAAGGACGTCTTTTCGCATTCAAATATTTCGTTCCTTGTCTTTCTATTTTTTGCAGTTTTTCAAAAAAAAAAAAAAAAAAATGGCAATGTTTTGTTTAGTTTCCACATTTTTTTTCACACTCATAAGCACATACCATCACTCATGCAGATGCACATCACCGGATCCTATTGATAACGGTTCTTCTATGGCTCGCTTCGACTTTGAAAATCCAATCTTTCAAGCTGAAGAAGAGGATGATGAAGATTGTGAACTCCCTGAAGAACTTGCCAGGTTGTTGAAACAAGAGGAAAGGGTTATTCAACCGCATCAAGAGTTTGTTGAAGTGATTAATCTCGGCACCGAAGACGCCAAGAGAGAAATCAAAATAGGGGCTGCTTTGGAAGATAATGTGAAGAAAGGGCTGATTAAATTGCTGCAAGAATACATTGACATCTTCGCCTGGTCTTATCAGGACATGCCTGGGCTGGACACAGACATCGTAGTACACCGCTTGCCTCTCAAAGAAGGTTGTCCTCCGGTCAAGCAGAAGCTCAGAAGAACAAGACCAGAGATGGCTGTCAAGATAAAGGAAGAAGTGCAAAAGCAGTTGGATGCAGGGTTTCTAGCAGTCACCAATTATCCGCCATGGGTTGCAAACATCGTCCCAGTACCTAAGAAGGATGGAAAGGTACGGATGTGTGTCGACTATCGGGATCTGAACAGAGCTAGCCCTAAAGATGATTTCCCATTACCTCACATCGACGTTTTGGTGGATAATACAGCTCAGTTCTCGGTATTCTCCTTCATGGATGGCTTTTCTGGCTATAACCAAATCAAGATGGCACCAGAAGACATGGAAAAGACAACTTTCATAACCCCGTGGGGCACCTTCTGCTACAAGGTGATGCCGTTTGGTCTGAAAAATGCCGGAGCAACATATCAACGAGCTATGGTAACTCTGTTCCATGATATGATTCATCATGAAATCGAGGTTTATGTGGATGATATGATTGCCAAATCTCAGACAGAAGAAGAACATTTGGTGAATTTGCAGAAACTGTTTGAGCGTTTGAGGAAATTCAAGCTGAGGCTTAATCCGAACAAGTGTACTTTCGGGGTGAGATCGGGAAAATTGCTGGGTTTTATTGTTAGCGGAAAAGGGATTGAGGTGGATCCTGACAAAGTGAAAGCAATACAGGAAATGCCTGAGCCAAGAACAGAGAAGCAAGTCCGTAGTTTCTTAGGGAGGTTGAACTACATTGCAAGGTTCATCTCTCACCTAACAACCACGTGTGAGCCAATTTTCAAATTGCTGAGGAAAGATCAGGCTATCGGGTGGAATGAAGATTGTCAAAGGGCTTTTGAGAAGATAAAAGAGTATTTACAGAAACCTCCAATCCTTATACCTCCAATTCCTGGGAGACCTCTGATAATGTACCTATCAGTGACTGAGAACTCGATGGGGTGTGTATTGGGACAGCATGACGAGTCTGGTCGAAAAGAGCATGCCATATACTACCTTAGCAAAAAGTTTACCGACTGTGAAATCAAATATTCGCAGCTTGAGAAAACTTGCTGTGCTTTGGCCTGGGCTGCTCGCCGACTGAGGCAGTATATGTTGAACCATACTACCTTGTTGATTTCTAAGATGGATCCAGTGAAATACATATTCGAGAAGCCAGCTCTCACCGGAAGGGTCGCTCGTTGGCAAATGATTTTAACAGAGTATGATATTCAATACACGTCGCAAAAGGCCATCAAAGGTAGTATTCTGTCAGACTACCTTGCCGAGCAGCCGATTGATGATTATGAGCCGATGAAGTTTGAATTCCCTGATGAAGACATCATGTTCCTCAAGATGAAAGACTATCAAGAGCCAGTTGTTGGGGAGGGACCTGATCCGAACGAAAAGTGGACTTTGTTGTTTGATGGGGCTGTCAATGCTAGAGGAAGTGGAGTTGGTGCTGTCATTACAACTCCGAAAGGTGCCCACATACCTTTCACCGCTCGTTTGACTTTCGAGTGCACCAATAATGAAGCTGAGTACGAGGCCTGTATCTTGGGCATTGAGCAAGCCATTGATCTGAGAATCAAGACTCTGGACATCTTCGGAGATTCAGCTCTGGTGATTAATCAAGTGAATGGTGATTGGAATACTCTCCAGCCCACTCTGGTCCCCTACAGAGATTACACGAGAAGACTGTTGACTTTCTTCACAACGGTAAAATTGTATCATATACCTCGTGATGAGAACCAGATGGCAGACGCACTTGCTACTCTATCCTCCATGATCAAGGTAATTCGTTGGAACCATGCTCCCAGGATCGATGTGATGCGCCTTGACAGGGCCGCGTATGTGTTTGCTGCTGAACTGGTAGTCGATGACAAGCCCTGGTATCACGATATCAAGTGCTTTCTGAAGAATCAAGAGTACCCTGCAGGGGCATCCAACAATGACAGAAAGACTTTGAGAAGATTGGCAGGCAGTTTCTTCTTGAACAAAGACGATGTGTTGTATAAGAGGAACTTCGACATGGTTTTGCTCAGATGTGTGGACAGACACGAGGCGGACATGTTAATGCAGGAAGTTCATGAAGGTTCCTTCGGTACTCATGCCGGTGGACATGCAATGGCTAAGAAATTGTTGAGAGCGGGTTATTATTGGATGACCATGGAATCAGATTGTTTCAAGTATGCTCGGAAGTGTCATAAATGCCAGATTTATGCTGATAAGGTGCATGTACCGCCGAATCCTCTGAATGTGATGGCTTCGCCGTGGCCGTTTGCTATGTGGGGTATTGACATGATTGGAAAGATTGAGCCGACTGCTTCCAATGGGCATCGCTTCATCCTTGTTGCCATCGACTATTTCACCAAATGGGTCGAAGCAGCGTCATTTGCGAATGTCACCAGACATGTGGTTGCCCGTTTCATCAAGAAAGAAATTATTTGTCGCTATGGGATTCCCGAAAGAATCATTACTGATAATGGTTCTAATCTCAACAACAAAATGATGAAGGAGTTGTGTCAGAACTTCAACATTCAGCATCGCAATTCTTCCCCTTACCGCCCTAAGATGAACGGCGCTGTTGAGGCGGCAAATAAGAACATAAAGAAGATTGTGCAGAAGATGGTCGTTACGTACAGAGATTGGCATGAGATGCTACCCTTCGCCTTGCATGGGTACCGCACTTCAGTACGTACATCGACAGGGGCAACCCCTTACTCCCTTGTGTATGGTATGGAAACGGTCCTACCTGTTGAAGTGGAGATTCCTTCTCTAAGAGTCCTGTTGGATGTCAAGTTAGAAGAAGCTGAATGGATTCGGACAAGGTTCAATGAGTTGAGTCTTATCGAAGAGAAGCGAATGGCAGCCATTTGTCATGGGCAGTTGTATCAGAGTCGGATGAAGAGAGCTTTTGATCAGAAGGTGCGTCCTCGTTGTTTCCAAGTCGGAGATTTAGTGTTGAAAAGGATCCTTCCTCCTCAGACAGATCACAGGGGCAAGTGGACTCCTAACTATGATGGACCGTATATTGTCACCAAGGTTTTTGATGGTGGGGCCCTAATGCTTGCAACTATGGAGGGTGAAGACTTCGCTTCCCCTGTGAACTCAGACGCAGTTAAAAAATACTTCGCATAAAATAGACCCGCTGGACAGTAAAAAGAATAGTCCATGCAAAAATGGGCATCCCGACGAACCAAGAAAATGGAAAGGTTCGGGCAAAAATTAGGGATCAAAAAATAAAAAAAAAGATTGTACACCCGGTAAGTTGAAAACCTGAAAAGGCAACTTAGGCAAAAATGGGTATCCCGGTGGATCGAAAACCCGAAAAGGGCGATCCAGGCAAAAGTTAGGGATTAAGCGAAGGACTGCGTTCTGAGTAGCTCTGAATCTCATCTCGTGCCAATGATTGGAAATTTTTGAAGGATAGGAAACAGTCCAATCACTCTTTCAGAAAGCTGATCATCTGGAGGATCTTGAAGACGGGCAAGTCATAGCAGAATTGGAACCCAATAGAAATCCACTTCACATTGCCATTAGATTAATTTTTGTTTTATCTATTGTGCGATTACCTCTTTCCAGGGATTGCTTCTTAATGTAAATGCCTATTCAGAGGCCATTCAATCAATAAAATCATGTTATTCAGTATATCTCTGTTTTCGTTTTCATTTTACTGTTTTGTTTGCGAAAATGACGTCCGAATTTTTGATAAACATTGCATCATGACACATAAGGGCTTTACAGGTACATGCTCAGTAAACATTTAAAATTGCTGTAAATTTTGAGTGCCTTGGATCGTCTATTCAGAACAGATACCCTCGGGGCATTTCTTTAAAATCCCCTTGCAGATGATCGTGAATATCTTCCCCAGAAGTCACCAACAGACTTCGGTGTCTTATCCCTGTAGAGCTAATTAGAGCGTTGGATTCTTCAATCCCCAGCAGGTTTTCACCACTGTACTTCCCCAAGCGTTTGTTTCAGGACATACACTCCCCAGTAGAGTTGACAGTGCCAGACTATATATCCCCAGCGGAGTTGACAGTGCCAGACTGTATCTTTCCAGCAGAAATGGCTGCTCCTTAGAGTTCGATGCCAGATCGATAGTCCCAATGCCAGATCCATGGTTTCTTTCCTTGAAGCAGAACCTCGGTACCGTATCAGTGTTTGCTCCCCCTGCTGAGTCATCTCTCGTAAATCGTGGTTGCCAGAACCATTGTAGCTTTCCTCAGCAGCAGGCTTCCAATGCCATTCCTTCCCCGATCAGAGTCTCGGTATGGCCAGAACACCGCATGGCTAGTCGTCTCCCCACAGAATTCTTTGCACTGTGCATCTCCAACAGCCTTGCCAGGGTCCAGAAGATGGTGATCATTTCCCCAGCAGATCCCCTTGCCTCGGCTTGGCATTCTACCCAGCATTTCGCATCCCTGCATGTAGAATCATATTGCATTGCATCCTTCCAAATCGCGTAGCATTTCCATTTTCATGGAGCATTACGCCATTGAAAAATTCAAACATATGCATGTAAACATAAAACATTCTCGGTATCCCAAGTGATAAGCTAGAAGTTGTTTCCAGTACTCAGACTGAAGATTGTTCATGACTTAACTTTGTGTCATTGGCCCAGGCGCCGCCTCTATTATCATTCCCTATTTCTGCCGATGCTGACAGGCATGAAGTTTTCCGGTATCCAGACCGAAGTGGCGTTCAGGCCAGTTTTCCGGTATCCAGACCGAAGTGGCGTTCAGGCCAGTTTTCCGGTATCCAGACCGAAGTGGCATTCAGGCCAGTTTTCCGGTATCCAGACCGAAGTGGCATTCAGGCCAGTTTTCCGGTATCCAGACCGAAGTGGCGTTCAGGCCAGTTTTCCGGTATCCAGACCGAAGTGGCGTTCAGGCCAGTTTTCCGGTATCCAGACCGAAGTGGCATTCAGGCCAGTTTTCTGGTATCCAGACCGAAGTGGCGTTCAGGCCAGTTTTCCGGTATCCAGACCGAAGTGGCGTTCAGGCCAGTTTTCCGGTATCCAGACCGAAGTGGCATTCAGGCCAGTTTTCCGGTATCCAGACCGAAGTGGCGTTCAGGCCAGTTTTCCGGTATCCAGACCGAAGTGGCATTCAGGTTAGTTTTCCGATATTCAGATCGAAGTCCTTTCCAGTATTCAGACTGATGAGCGGCATTCCGGCCATGGTTATTTCCGTGTTACCATTTATTTTGGTATACAAGTTAACATTCTTTATTCAGACTGACTCTCACCGTACCAGACGGATTCTTCTTTCAAGACCACCTCTTTGCCGATTCTGACAGACATTGTTACTTCATTTCACTTCAGTGCAAATTTTTGGGCTTTTATTGTATTCAATCCCTTGATACCTCGAAAGCACGAAAGCAGCTGTCATCTTCCTTCCGGGTCTCCAGTTGATTGAATAGGGGCAGCTGTAATACCCCAAAATTTACCCTTCATTTTTTCCAAAAAAAATTAAAATAAATAATTAAAATATAACAAATTATTTTGGACTTGGGTCTCCCTCATTCCAAGCCCACAAGTCCACGAAAATCAGCTATAAATATAAGAGTTTCAGTAGGGTTTCAGACACTTGGAAATTCCCTGAGAAATAGACTTGGAGTTCACGTGGAGTTTCAAACCTAGGAACTACTCTGCAGCAACCTTCGGGCAGCCCTGAGAAGTTCATTCCGCCTCACGCAAACCCTAAATGTTGCTTCGCCAATCCGGCCTTGCCTTCCAATTTTAACAGGTCTCTCATCAGGTATGCCTCTGTTCCTATTACTCTATGCCTCGGGTTGAATACTGAATATATGAGGTAACCTCAGGCTTGGCCCACAGGGTTATATTTGTGTATGAATATGTGATTTATGCCTTGAATGTTTAACAATTTCGTTTATGAGGTGAATGCCATAGGATCTGGAATCTTTAACATCGTGCAGGTACCAATGGGAAATCCAAATCCCGCAGGTGCTCGCTAGCCGCTTCGCTAGGCGAGCATGCAGCGAAGCTTCGCTAGGCTTTCGCTAGGCGAAGCAGTCGCGGATGTGACAGTATCTGCTTTATTCCGTTTTGTTCTAACCTGTTCTTTGTGTTGCCATGGCCTTGTTATCTTTTGATTTCATCCTGTTTGCCTAACCCCTTTTGTTGAGTTTTTGTGAGGGCTCACATATTCTCGCAGGGATACCCTCCGGAGGTTTATTCCGATTTCCCGTACTGATTGGTTTTCTTTGATGGCATCAGCTTGGGAGAATCTCAGAGTCGCTTATCCTTTAATTGCTGTAACTTCGGATCTTGATCCGTGTGGTATTTTACTTCTTCCCTTTTATTTCTACTGTTTCTTAGCTGGAAGACCTCGATAGGAGGCAATGTTTGAGCCCCTTGGTGGCATTTTTTCTATTTCAAGATATATGGTTTGTGTGATGTGATTGTTTCCCCATAGGATGCGAGGCTTCGCATAGTCTCCCGTTTGCATGCCAATTTAGGTAGCACTGTTCCTCCGCCTAGGACTTCCTCTTTGCATGCGCGTTCCTACAACGCAAACAAAACCTAAAACCCAAAGCAACACGTTTACTCCTTCTACTACAGGCGAGTAAGTCTCCAAAGGTCGAGCATCCGGTAGATTGCGTAGTAACGTTGTTCACCCCGTAACATGATCCATAACCCCGTAGTTAGTCGAACTACGGCTTGCTCTGATTCTCATTCCAGATGAGATACGTAGGCATAAGACGCGATGTCTTAGCGAGCACAATTACCCCCAACCCGTAGGTCAGCCGAGCTACGAAGACTCTGATTCTCATATTCAGATGAGATACGTATGCAGTGGATGCGACATCCGGGCGAGTCATTTCTCTTAACCTTTTTAGTAAATAGCACATTAGGCAAAACCACACCCTTTAAACAGAAACCGCATAAGTGGATCCCGTAGAGTACTACGGATGCGTAGGGGTGCTAATACCTTCCCTTCGCATAACCGACTCCCGAACCCAAGATTTGGTTGCGAGACCTTGTCTTTTTCTTTCCTATTTTCAGGTTTACTTCGAGCGTTTCCTTTCCCTCCTTTGGGATAAATAACGCACGGTGGCGACTCTCCTGTCTTTTTTCTTCGCCGATTGTTTTTTTTTCGCACTGTATTTTTTTTCAGGTTGCGACAACACCTATTGCGGATATGAGAATATTTTATGCCTTTCAATCATGTGACCACAATTTATTATCATTATCATTCCATTGACTTTATGGTTTTGGTACGACGACACCTTCACCATTGGTCATTTTAATTTCATTAGGACCATTGGTGATGACGTCCCATACACCCTTATTAACTGAGTTGATATGGATACGTAAACAAGCTTTCAAATAGCCATAATTTTCACCAGTGAAAATTGGTGCTCTATTGTACGCCCTTTTATGTTCGGTAGCCATTTTCTAATAAGCAAATATTCAAGCACATAATTAACTGAAGCTCTGATACTACTTGTTAGACGATGGGCTTAATCTAGAGGAGGGTGGATATATCACAAGTTAAAAACTTTGACAAAAAATAGTTTTGAAAAATTTATGGCGTGCGAAAGTAAGCAGAAGTATACCAGATCAAATCGTCTAACTGAACTCGCTAAAAATATCGGATATGCATAATTATAATCACGGTATAATAATGAATCACAAATTGACCAAACATAATTAAATACAACCAGTTGAATGCAAAGCAACAAGGATAGTCAGTTCCAATGATAGCTCACAAAAAAATCTATTGTGACAAATTGTCGATTACCTAGTGTACAATCAATATTGTTTGGAATTTTATGTGATATTGTTGATCTTAAAATCCAATCACAACCTAAAGTATTATGATTAACTCAACAACACCTATTTCAAAATGTAATAAAAATCATTCTCCAAATGAATTGATCACACGATCGATGAAATCAACAATTCGCAAACCGAAAATAAAAGAGAGATAGAGAGAGTATATAAGGATTTATTTAGAAGTTACTCAATCGACCTCAATATGGGTACGCCTGTAACACCCCGAGTTCAATCATTTAATTTAGTCTAATTATTTAAGATTTTATTTAAATTGGTTTGCATGTTAAATTTTTTATGATGTAGTTGTGGGGTAAGTGTCCTTGAAGCATGAGTATAGGGGGAGTGTGAGTTGGACAATGGTGTTTAGAATTATTGAGAGTTTAATGGATTTTTAAAATAATATTTATTTTTGAATTAATTAAAATAATAAGGAAATTAGATATGTAGGGGAAGTGAGTGCAAGGTTAGGAATAAGGAAAATATAGAGGATATAATGGAGATGCAGTGATATGTTGGAGGGTACGAGGGGAATAGTCTATTTTGGAAGGAAATAAGTCTGGAAATAAAATAGAGAAATGAGAACCTAGAGATTCAGGACGTGTTTTAGAGATTTGGATCAAAAGAGGAAAAGAGGAAGAGCGAAGGCTTAAGGTTGAAGAACTCTAGGGATCAAAGAGCTTTTGCTAGAAATCAGCTAAGATGGGAGATGTGCTTCTAGAACATGTGGGGTATATGGAGGAACTCTTAACCTCCTTAGGATTGGGTATTGTAGATCTCAATTATAATGTTGTGTTATCACTGTTAATTGTATAATGAATTAGGATAAATTTTGTGTGTTGTATGTATGTATATGTTGTTTTGATGTTGTTGATCATGATATGCCATTGATTGATGTCTGAAGGTTTTTAACCTTGATTCTGTTATTGGTGATTTAAAGATGATGAGTATGATGACATGTTGTAACATGATGTTAACTCTTGAAAAATATGGAGTAGATGATGAATTAGGAAGCTATAACCATTGAAAAATGAGTTTTATTTGATGGGTTTTCGTAGTATGAGTTTTTGGCATATGAGGGAGTGTTTAGATGGTCAAAAAGCTTATTTTTGGAAAGTTTCGCAGTATGTGTCGATCTATGAATGTCATGTGTTGACTTATGAAGGTTATGTGTCGACCTATAAAGTTCATGCATCGACACATGCAAGCGGCACATGAGTCAGAACGTACAGACTTTAAAAATGCAGCACATGTGTCGACTTGTAATTCGTATGTGTCGACACATAGGCAAAACTTTCTTCTATGTGTCGACCTATGGATCGTATGTGTTGACACATAAACTGCTTTTCTGCTTAAAAACTTATTTTTTTCAGCACGAAACCTTTTCTAACGTATTTCAAAAGGCTTATAGGCTTCCTAAGGCTAAGTTACACTTATAGTAGTCAATTGTCAACCGTATAGAGGTTTATGATGATTTGTTTGGTTAGTTAATGAATCGTTACATTGAATGTGGTGATGTGCTATTGTTTTTGGGTAAAGTGATATGAATGAATGTCATGCAAAAATGTCTGATGAGTTACTCTTGTTCGTTGATGTTAACGACATTATAACATGAATTGATGATTGCATGAAGAATGATGTTATACATGAATGATGAGATGTGTATAGGGGATCCTTTATGGTGAACCTTGTGGTATTAATGCATGTTATTTGAGAGTCATGCATCATGGTGTACGGACTTCGGTCCAGTTTTGGTGAGCCTCGATCCTATGGCGATGAATCGGGTGCGAGTAGCTAATTCCTATTATGGGGGATTAGTGAAGTGTTACCTATGGTTATGGTAGTGATTTTGGTGTGCTCCGGTTCTAAGAGGGAATCGATCCTATGGTGGGGATCATGAAGTGATATAAACCCGAGTGTTCATATTTGGTACCACATGCATGTCGAGTCAGTGTTAAGTATATTGCATAAGTGTTGCATTGTGTTGATTATTATGACGTGTTACTGAATAAGAATACATAGTATATTGATGTTGATTAAGCATTGTGTATGTTGATGTTATGCAATAATTGACTTCCATTTGTTTTTCACCGTTGATTTTTGATGTGTGTGACACCCGTGTAGTCGTATTTTCGATTAAATTATGCTTTAAAATTATGTGTGGGGTTTAGGGTGTTGCATTATTGGTATCAGAGCGGGTCAGACCGCCCGGCCAGGTTTTATGATGAAGTCGAGTCCCTAGTATGAGACATGTGTGAGTACAATGTCGATGTGTTGTTTTTTCTAATGCTTATTTGATTATGTGCAGAATGGTTGGAAGATTCGCAGGTTTCCTACTCTAGTGAACAAGTGTAGAATTTATGATGAGGACTGTATGGCTCATTCCGCTCACTACAAGAGTGTTAGTGAGAGGAAGGGGAAGAATAAGTTTAAAGGAAAATCCTATAGTGCTCCAGTTGACAAAGGGAATTCGAGGGCTACAGATGAGAAAAGCCAAGTGGGGGAGTGACTCCCACTTCTGTCAAGTGTTTCAAGTGTGGCGAGTCGGGCCACCATGCTTTTGAGTGCAAGAATAATGTTCTGAGGTGCTTTAAGTGCGGTAAGATAAGTCACCATGTTGTGGATTGTAAGATTGATGGGCCGATTTATTATAACTGTGGCGAGATAGGTCATATCAGTACCAATTGTCAGAAGCCCAAGAAAGCACCGTTAGGAGGGAAAGTCCTTGCCTTGTATGGGACAGAGACTATTAGTGTTTACCATTTTATTCGAGGTACATGTTTTATAAATGGGATTCCTTTGATTTCTATTATTGACACGGGTGCGATGCATTCGTTTGTTTCACTTTATTATGCTGAGAAGTTGGGTTTGAAATTGTACTTTATGGATGGGAGCATGATTGTTGATACCCCGACTCTAGGTCTGGTACTCACTTCGTGGGTTTGTTTGAATTTTCCGCTTACTATCTATGGTAAGAGATTTGGTATGGATTTAGTGTGTCTGTCTTCGAGTAACCTCGATTTTATCCTTGTAAGGAATTGGTTGGAGTTCAACCATGTTTATATCAACAATTTTGCCAAGACGGTGTCATTTCCAAATTTTGATACTAATGTTGATTTGTTCGTGTCAGCTAAGTAAGTGAATGAGTTTGTGAAGGATGATGTTGCACTGTTTGTGATATTAGCTTCTATGAAGGTGTAGACTAAAGCCTTGTTGGATGAGCTACCTGTGGTGCGTGATTTTCCAAAAGTGTTTCCAGATGATATTAGTGATTTGCTGTCAGAATGTGAAGTGGAGTTTTCTATAGACTTAGTACCTGATACTAGTCTAGTGTTGGTGGCTCCTTATAGTATGTATGATTCTAAGTTGGGTGAATTGAAAAAGCAACTGGAAGATCTGCTTGAGAAGAAGTTTTTTCATCCAAGTATTTCGTCGTGGGGTGCGCCAGTTTTGTTAGTAAAGAAGCAGGATGGTAGTATAAGGCTATGTATAAACTACCAACAACTGAATAAACTGACTATCAGGAACAAATATCCACTTCTGAGGATTGATGATCTGATGGATCAGTTGGTAGGTGCTTGTGTGTTTAGCAAGATAGATTTGTGTTCGGGTTACCATCAGATTCATGTAAAGCCTGAAGACATTATGAAGATTGCTTTTAGAACGAGGTATGGTCATTACGAGTATTCAGTAATGTTGTTTAAGGTGTCTAATGCGCCTGGAGTGTTCAAGGAATACATGAATCAAATATTTCATTTGTATTTAGACCAGTTCATGGTTATGTTTATCAATGACATATTGATATACTCGAAGTCTGACGAAGAGCATGTGGAGCATTTAGAATTGTATTGTAGACATTGAAAGAGAACTAATTGTACGAATTTTTTTCCAAGTGTGAGTTCTAGTTAAGACAAGTGAGTTTCATTGATCATATTATTTCTAGTGGTGGTATAGTTGTGGATCCGTTGAAGATAGATGTTGTGTTGCAATGGGAGAGTCTAAAGTGTGTCACTGAGATTAGAAGTTTTCTTGGATTGATTGGTTACTACAGGAAGTTCATTGAAGGTTCTCAAAGTTAGCATTATCGTTGTCTCAGTTGAATTGAAAGGGTCAAGCCTATGTTTGGGATGTGCATTGTGAAAAGAGTTTACAAGAGCTTAAGAAGAATTTGGTGTCTGCTCCAGTTTTGATTTTACCGAATCCAAGTGAGTCCTTTATGGTTTATTATAATGCTTCGAAGATGGGTATGGGCGGTATGTTGATGTATAATGGATATGTTATGGCTTATGATTCGAGGGAGTTGAAAGTTCATGAAAGGAATTATCCTACGCATGATCTTGAGTTGGGAATAATGGTTTTTGTGTAAAAGATTTGGAGGCACTACATGTTTGGCTCCAGATTTTAAGTAATCTTTGATCACAAGAGTTTGAAATATTTGTTTGATCAGAAGGAATTGAATATGAGACAGAGGAGGTGGCTCGAGTTTCTGAAAGATTATGATTTTGACTTAAGTTACCATTCAGGCAAGGCTAACATTGTGGCTGACGCTTTGAGTAGGAAATCCTTGCATAGGTCAATGTTAATGGTTCGAGAACTAGAGTTGATCGAGCAATTCAGAGACATGAGTTTGGTATGTGAGGAGACCTATAATAGTGTGGAGTTGGGTATGTTGAAGATGATAAGTGGCATCCTCGAAGAGATCATAGAGGGTCAGAAGACCAATGTGGGACTAGTTGACCGACTTGTGTTAATCAATCAAAATAAGGGTGGTGACTTTAGAATTGATGAGAATGGCGTGATGAGGTTTAGGGACGGGGTTTGTGTTCCAGATGTACCCGAGCTTAAGAGAATTATTCTTGAGGAGGGTCACAGAAGTGGATTGAGTATTCACCCCGGTGCCATTAAGATGTATCAAGACTTAAATAAATTATTTTGGTGGCCACAATAAAAAAGGAAGTAGTTGAATTTGTCTATGCTTATTTAACTTGTCAAAAGTCAAAAATTGAACATTAGAGACCGTCAAGACTGATGCAACCTTTGAGTATACTATAGTGGAAGTGGGATAAAATTTATATGGATTTCATAACCAGTTTACCGAAGACGACGAAGGGATGTGATTCTATTTGGGTGGTTATGGATACAATAACTAAATTAGCTCATCTCATACCAATTAGGATCAACTACAACTTACAGAAGTTAGTTGAGTTGTATATTGAGAAGATTTTTAGTCTGCATGGTATTCCATCAAGAATTGTGTCATATATAGATCTGAGGCTCATGTCAAGGTTTGGCAGAGTTTGCAAGAAGCCTTGGGTACTATGTTGAAGTTAAGTTTTGCTTATCACCCGCAGACTGATGGGAAAATGGAGAGGATTATCCAATCCTTGGAGGATCTGTTGAGGGCTTGTATGTTAAGATAAGGAAGTTCTTGGGATAACTACTTTCCTCTAATTGAGTTCACTTGCAATAATAGTTTTCGTTCGAGTATTGGGATGGCCCTGTTTGAGGCGTTGTATGGAATGAGGTGTAGGACACCTCTATGCTGGTGCATAACTGGTGAGAGTGCAGTAATTAGACCAGAGATTATACAACAGGCATATGAGAGGATCAAGTTGATTCAAGAGAAGATGAAGGCTTCATAGAGTCGCCAGAAGAGTTACCATGATAAGAGGAGAAAGGAACTTGAGTTCCAAGGGGGGGATTGCGTGTTTTTTAGGGTTACCCTGGTAACCAGTGTTGGTCGAGCTTTGAAGTCTCGAAAGCTCACGCCACATTTTATTGGTCCTTACCAGATCTTGTAGAGGATAGGAGAGATGGTCTATTGGATTGCCTTGCCACCATCGCTTGCTAATCTTCATGATGTGTTTCATATGTCTCAGCTGAGGAGATACATTTCGGGTCCATCTCATGTGATCCAAGTGGACGATATATAGGTGAGAGAGAACTTGACTCTGGAGACATCGCCCATGCAAATAGAGGATCGGGAAGTGAAACAGTTGTGTGGTAAGGAAATTTCCTTGGTGAAGGTAATGTGGGGAGGACCAGCTGATGGGAGCATAACTTGGGAGCTGTAGAGTCAGATGATAGAGTCGTATCCGACTTTATTTACTTCAGGTAATTTTCGAGGGCAAACATTTTTCTAAGTGGGGGTGAGTTATAACACCCCAATTCAATTATTTGATTTAATTGAATCATTTAAGGTTTTATTCGAATTGGTTGGAATGTTAAATTATTTATGATGTAGTTGGGGGGTAAGTGCCTTTGAAGTATGAGTATAAGGAGACTATGAGTTGGGCAATGATGTTTAGAATTATTGAGAATTTAATAGATTTTTAGAATAATATTTATTTTTGAATTAATTAAAATAATGAGGAAATTAGATGTGGAAAGGAAGTGGGGGCAAGGTTGGGAATAAGGAAAATATGGACGATAGAATGGGGATGCAATGATAAGTTAGAGGGTACAAGGGAAATAGTATATTTTAGAAGGAAATAAGTCTGTAAACAAAATAGAGAATTGAGAATCTAGAGAGTCATAACGTATTTTGGAGAGTTGGATCAAAAGAGACAAAGAGGAAAAGCAAAAACCTAAGGTTGAAGAACTCTAGGGATCAAGGGCTTTTGTTGGAAATCAGGTAAGGGAAAGATGTGTTTCTTTAATGGGTGTTAGAGCATGTGGGGTAGATGGAGGAACCCTTAAACTCTTTATGATTGGGTATTGTAGATCTCAATTCTGATTTTGTGTTATCACTGTTAATTGTATGATGAATTAGGGTGAAATTTGTATGTTGTACATATGTATATGTTGTTTTGATGTTGTTGATCATGATAAGCCATTGAATGATATTTAAAGGTTTTTAACCTTGATTATGTTATTGGTGATTTAAAAAAATGATGAGTATGATATGTTGTAACATGGTGTTGTAACATGATGCAAGTGACACATGAGTCAGAACGTACAAGCTTTAAAAATGAAGCACACGTGCCAATGTGTAATTCGTATGTGTCGACACATAGGCAAAATTTTATTCTATGTGTCGACCTATGGATCATATGTGTCGACACATAGACTTCTTTTTTGCTTAAAAACTTATTTTTTTCAGCACGAAACTTTTCCTAACGTATTTCAAAAGGCTTATAGTCTTCCTAAGGCTAAGTTACACTCGTAGTAATCAATTATCAATCGTAGAGAGGTTTATGATGATTTGTTTGGTTATTTTATGAATAGTTACATTGAATGCAATGATGTGTTGTTGTTTTTAGGTAAAGTGATATGAATGAATGCCATGTAATAATGTGTGACGAGTTGCTGTTGTTTGTTGATGTTAATGATATTATAACATGAATTGATGATTGCATGAAGAATGATGTGATACATAAATGATGAGATGTGTGTGGGGTATCCTTTGTGGTGAACCTTGTGGTGTTAATGCATGTTATTTAAGAGTCATGCATCATGGTGTACAAACTTTGGTCCAGTTTTGGTGAGCCTCGCTCCTATGACGATGGATCGGGTGCGAGTAAATAACTCCTATTATAGGGGATTAGTGAAGTGTTACCTATGATGATGGTAGATATTTTGGTATGCTCTGATTCCAAGAGGGTGGGGATCATGGATTGAGATGAACCTGAGTATTCATATTTGGTACCATATGCATGTCGAGTCGGTGTTGAGTATATTGTATAAGTGTGCATTGTGTTAATTGTTGATGATGTGTTATTGGATGAGAATACTTAGTATGTTATTCTTGATTGAGCATTATGTATATTAATGTTATGCAATAATTTACTTCCACTTGTTTTTCACCGTTTATTATTGAAGTGTATTCTCACCCCTTCTGTTTGAATGTTGCCTTTACATGAGCACCATGCAGATACTCAGGAGTAGTTTTGCTGCAGTAAGTGGAAGGTAGCTCTTGGAGTGACTTCATGTAGTTGTCGTTGATCAGTGCATTTTGATGCACATTCTTCTATAATTTTACTTAGACATTTTTATAGTTTATTCTATTATTTTTACTATTTTAGTGTGTTTTTACATTTAAGTTTATTTTTGCTTTTATTTTGTTTTCGTACTTTATTTTCAGCATAAATAGTTATTTCATACCTTGTTACTATGCAGATCATAACTTGAGCTACGGAGATCAGATTAATGAGTTCTAATATGCGTTGGAAAGCTGAGAAGATAAGCTAAAAGTTTCATGTTGAAGTCAAAAGCTGATTCTAAGTGAAGGAGGATCGAATAATTCGTTGAAGTTCCAGACTTAATTAAAATAGTTAGTTTGGGCCAATTTTTGTTATTTTCGGGTCGGATCCTATAAGGGCCTGAATTTACCTTTTATTATATTAGGTATTTCACTACTATAGAAATCCTAATTCTGAATTTTGATGAGACAATATTGCTTATAAGATTTCATGGAGAGCTAATTCTCAAAGAGTTTATCTGTTGTATTCGAATTCCACTTTGAGGTTTTTATTAATTTCAATTTAATTTCAATTTCTTTTCAATTCTTCATATAAACTTGTTTGCTTAATTCGATTACTTTCGTTTTCTTAATTCGATTGTTTCTTATAGGATATAGTTGATTAAATTTGATTGTTTGTATGATCCTTAACTATAATCACGTTAGCGTAGCTTTTTCGTTATCGTGTTTGATTAAGTCTCATTTGCTTAATTCGCGTCTGCTTAAATCCGTTTGCTTAATTCGGAAATTAGGAACATACATCATATAATACCAATTTGCATTTGTCAGTGGGTATTGTAATCGAATGGGATTGAATCCGCTAGGGAATTGAAATTATAAGAATCGATGATAAGTCAGAAATCGATACAATAAATTAGCTTATTTATCAATTTTGCTTTTATCTTTAATCATCTTCAATTTAAGTTTTGAACCTTAAAAACCCCTTCTTTCTATTCGTTTGTTATAGCATTCAAGAGTCCTTGTGATACGATATTCGAGTGTCGCGTCCATTTTACTACACTTTTAAACTCGTTTTTGACCCGTGTGCGACAGCGGATCAAATTGGCGTCATTGCCGGAGACTCCTGTAGATTTTAACCATTATTATAGTCATAGGTGTTGTTTTTTTAGCATTTTCTGCCCTAACTTTCTTGCGTACTGGTCTTTTTGCAGTTTAGGATAAAATAAAAAATTGTTTTTAAGAAAATTGTCTCAGATTATTTCAATTTTTTGTCGATTCATTAGGAAAAAATCAATGACCGAAAGCCTCTATTTAGAAACTAAATAGTGGAAGCCGCCCTAAAAAATCGAAATTCTCTATTTTTCTATTTTTTATGATTTATTTTCTGTTTTGGTAGTTTCAGAAAATTCCGCAAAAATTCTCAAAATTCTTAATTGACGTTTTTAGATTAATTTTTGTGTTTCTGTATTTTTTTATTTTATTTTAATCGTTTTTTCGTATTTCAATTGTTTTTACTTAATAGGGACATTGTCGGTATTTTCCTATTTGTTACTGTATTTTTGAATTAGTTGTGTTTTCTCATTGTTTGTTGATTTTTTTCTTTTCTATTGAGTTTAACATAGTTGATCAAAGAACTCTGAGAGAACTTGTTGCCCCTGATGTTGATAAGACTCCCGTTGCTGTCAAATCATTGATTGAGAACATGTCACTTAACTCCAAACAGTTCACAACAAGGGATAATTTTGTGGTCCAAGCAAAAAGTGTGAATGAGATTCAGGTTCTTTCTTCCAACAAGGCTCTAGAAACCGGAATTGATGAACTTACCTCTTTAGTAAAACAATTGATGTTACCCCTTCCACCACCACCACCATATAACCCTCCACAAGTAACCATCTTTTCACCTTCTGACCCTTCACTAGAGAAACTTGTCAAGCAAATGGTTGTAAACAGTCTCCAATTTCAGCAGCGAACAGATTCTAGTATTCAGACTTTGCAAACATAAATTGGACAACTTGCCACTTCAATTAGTGTCATGCAACAAACTCAAGGATCAAACCAACTACATGCCCAAACAGTAGTTAATCCAAAATGCTCTAATGTGAGTACAATTTCATTAAGATCCGAAAAAGTTATAGAACCAGCCCCAGCAAAAAATAAAAAAATTGTTAGTGTAACACTTGAAAATAAACATGAACCTTCTATTGTTGTTGAGGTTGAAAAAAAGTATATATCACCAATCCCCTTCCCACAAAGAGTACTGCAAAATAAGAAGATTGACGAGAAAGATCGTTTTGTTTTCCAAATAGAGTTGCTTTCTGAAGTTGTTGATGAAGCTTATTCTGATTTGTTTTCAGCTGAGTTTCCAACTTTTTCTAGTTTTGATGATATTTACTCATGTGATGATTGTACTAACATTAACCTTTGTGTTGTTTGTGTTGTTTGTGCTGAGATTCATGTTGCCTTGCAGGGTGACAATATAAATGAAGTTGTTTATGTAGCTGAAGCTCTTGACATCTCGGTTTTCCCAAACATGTCATCCATTGAACAACCACCTTCTTTAGAGCCTAAACACTTCCTGATGATTCATATTATTCATCAAAGATTCAACTTAAGCAGAAACATAAGAAGAGAATTGGATGGACTTTGGCTGACACTCGTGATATCAGCCCATCCATATATATGTATAGGATCTCAATTAAAGATGAAGCAAAACTAGTGAGGCAGCCCCGTAATCCTTTAATTCTTGATGTTTTAAGAAAGGAGATCACTTTCACGTGCCCATTCAACACTTTTACTTATCGAAGATTCTTCTTTGATCCTGGAATACAAGACAAATGCACTAATCAAAATTTCAAGGTCAATGGAGACTACCCAAAGCTACTCCATAAGAACCCGACTTTGGAAGAAAAGACTGTAGAAGAGCTCTCTTTGGGAAAGGCTGCTTATGCAATCACTTATCCGTCTTGACTCCTCGGGTGTGTTCTTTCCTTTCTCTCACTCTTACTTTATATTTATACTCTTTCATTGAGGATAATGTATATTTTAAGTGTGGGGGAATGAACAATTTATTTGTTTTGTTTTCTTTATTTTGTTTTCAGTTTTTCTCTGTTTTGATTTTTGTTTGCTTTCTTAAAAAAAATTGCATGTTTTTTCCTTTGGTTTTTAAGTTATAATTATGAGTATTTTTCTTAGTTCTCTTGACTAAAGTCTTGTGGTGTGATGTGAAAATTTTGTTGTGCATTTTTAGTATGATATGTAGGACTAAACTCTAAATTGTACATCATTTGTGGTAAATCAATTAACCTTGTGAGATTTTGAGTCTTATATGGATAACATGCAAAAATCCATCTCTTTCCTTCTTGTGTGATTCACTCATATCTGTTAGTCTCTAGAACTTGAATTGACTCTTGTAGATGTTGTTGTTTACTTGTGCACACTGATATGATAAAGGCAATTTTGTTTTTGTTTTTTTAGCCAGTTAGCCAAAAAGTCAACTCTGAAATAATTTCATCCCTTGTTTGAAACCCCCTTGAGTCTATTATCCATTTTTTGTTTAAAACTCATTACAAACCGAGAAGTGAAAAACAATGTTATCACCATATTCAAAGGGTTGAAAGAGTCTTGTTTGGAGTTGTGTGAGGTTGAATAATTATGTTTGCAATATTTCAGAAGTTGGTAGAAAACGAAAAGAAAAATGCAAAAAAAGAAAATAGAGAAGAAAAAAAATGAAAGAAAAAAAATAGAAGGATGTATACATGTCAATACATACTCCTTATGAAAAAGAAAAGAAAAAAGAAAGAAGAAAAAAGGAGAAAAAAATATGAATGAAAACAGTTACTATAGAGTTGTTGAAGTGAATGAAATATTTTGTAAATTCAACTCCTGCAGTTTCTTTCAAGTCTCTTTTGTCTCTTTGAATTTTAGCCTAGTACCCCTTAGGATTTATCTCACCCTTACCTTGGCCATGTTACAACCAAATAAAAGTCCTTTTGATCTTTGTGTGCATGTATTTCATTTGTGGATATTAGAGTCATTTCAAGCTTATGGTAGTACTAACTTTCATGTTGTGTTTTGAGTGTAAACAGTTAATCTAAACACTTGAGACTTGAGCGAATTTTATCCTGTGAGGATCTTACTGCTGTTGATGTACTCTTTGGTAATCTATTTTCCTATCTGTTTTGAATATCATATAAAGTTGCTTACGAACACTATATTCTTAAAGCTTAGACTTAGAGTTATGCTTGTACCTTATATCTTGAAAACTTTTGGAAGTGAATGTTCTGTTTTCTTTCCTCTTGTTTTGAAATTGTAATTTTGCTCGGAGTGCAAAAGTTCAAGTGTGGGGGAATTTGATCAGTGCATTTTGATGCATATTCTTCTATAATTTTACTTAGACATTTTTATAGTTTATTCTATTATTTTTACTATTTTAGTGTGTTTTTACATTTAAGTTTATTTTTGCTTTTATTTTATTTTCAGCATAAATAGTTATTTCATACCTTGTTATTATACAGATCATAATTTGAGCTACGAGGATCAGATTAATGAGTTCTAATATGCGTTAGAAAGCTGAGAGGATAAGCTAAAAGTTTTATGTTGAAGTCAAAAGCTGATTATAAGTGAAGGAGGGTCTAATAATTCGTTGAAGTTCCAAACTTAATTAAAATAGTTAGTTTGAGCCAGTTTTTGTTATTTTCGGGTCGGATCCTATAAGGGCCTGAATTTACCTTTTATTATATTAGGTTTTTCACTACTATAGAAATCCTAATTCTGAATTTTGATAAGACAATATTGCTTATAATATTTCATGGAGAGCTAATTCCCAAGGAGTTGATATGTTGTATTCGAATTCCACTTTGAGGTTTTTATTAATTTCAATTTAATTTCAATTTCTTCAATTCTTCCTATAAAATCGTTTGCTTAATTCGATTATTTTCGTTTGCTTAATTTGATTGTTTCTTATAGGATAGAGTTGATTAAATTTGATTGTTTGTATGATCCTTAACTATAATCATGTTAGCGTGGCTTTTTCGTTATCGTGTTTGATTAAGTCGCGTTTGCTTAATTCGCGCCTGCTTAAATTCGTTTGCTTAATTCGGAAATTAGGAACATACATCATATAATACCAATTTGCGCTTGTCAGTGGGTATTATAATCAAATATGATTGAATTCGTCAGGGAATTAAAATTATAAGAATCGATGATAAGTCGGAAATCGATACAATAGATTAGTTTATTTATCAATTTTACTTTTACCTTTAATCATCTTCGATTTAAGTTTTGAACCTTAAAAACCCCTTCTTTCTATTCGTTTGGTTATAGCATTCAAGAGTCCTTGTGATACGATATTTGAGTGTCGCTTCCGTTTTACTACACTTTTAAACTCGTTTTTGACCCGTGTGCGACAGCATATCAGTCGTTTCTTTTAGTAAGGTTTTGCTCTGGTCAATATAACGTCGGGCTAGGAACATTTTGTTTTAATTTCCTTTGTCTTAGTGAATTTGTCAGTGTGTTTCGACGAGGTTTAAATGGTGATTATTTGAACATCACGATATTTGTTATTGCGTCTTGAAGTTTAAAGTTATGAGATTTAATACCTTGAATTACAATTATAAATTGTTTGATTAATTCCGCTGCAATGATACCCTAAGTGAAGGTGAGCAGGCGATGACAAATGTTGTGTGATAAGTTTTGTAATCTGTGTTATGAAGCAGGATTGATTTTTGATGTTTGTGAAACCCTTGTAGTCGTATTTTCAATTAAATTGTGCATTAAAATTATGTGTGGGGTTTAGGGTGTTACAACGCCTGCCCTCGATTCGAACTCGAATTGAGATAATGAAATTAACCTTACTTTGAAAGTGTATGTAAACAAGAGAGATGTAGTAATCCAACCCTACAAACCTTAAGTTTGATGTTGATTCTAACACCTTCTTTTCCCTTGATCAAAGCTTGATCAAGTAACCCAACAATGCCGGTTTGGTTCACCATCTCACACTACTTCTCTGGAAGAAACCCCTTGTTCATTAAAGCTTTCACTCGATCGAATCCAAAACACACAATTGTTGTAACCCAAGATTTACCAATATGATCCATCGTCTCACGCTACTCCTTTGCAAGAACCTCTCGTTCTTCAAAAGCTTCACTTGATCAGATCCGGATTGCATAATCTTGTCCAAAACCTTAAACGATCTTGAAGGAAAACCTCAGCTCAGTTTTCTTATTTGAAACTCTCAAAGATCTCAACCCAATTTACAGTACTATCAACCTAAATTAGACGTTATCAACCCTAGTTCTAGATGACACCCAAACAAATAATAATTATGTGTAGTTTGTTTGTGTGTATGCATAGAATGACGTTGAAGATGAAGACAATGCTTTGAAATCCTGGTTTCATATAGGTTTTACTCTCTAGAAACCTTGCTAGAAATGATGCTTGTATGAGGTATATATATGTAAACAAGTGTGAAGTAAAATGAATGCCGAAGGAATAGAAAATAATGTAAAATTTCAAGATTTTTAATGTATGTATCGACCTATGCAAGTTATATGTCGACACATATGATGCATGTGCCAACCCGTAAAAGTCATACGTCGACTTATATAGGTTATGTGTCGACCTCTAGAGGTGGCACATCTAACAAAGCCTACATGCTTTAAAAATGCAGTACATGAGTTGACCTATAAAACATATGTGTCAATTTGTATAAGAACTTTCCTTCTATGTGTCGACCTATAATGCGTATGTGTTAACCTGTAGGCTATTTTTCACATAAAAATGAGTTTTTGATGCATAAAACCTTTTCTTGATGCATGAATCTTTTCTAAACCTTTTCTAACATGTTGTCATGCTTCCTAATGCTAAAATGCACAACTAGACTCATATGATATCGTCCAATGTACATAAACACTAAAGTATCATAATTTTGACATCATACAAAATACATCTAATAGAAAGTTGCACTCACATGAATATCGTAACAACCATAAGTGAGAAGCAAGTTTGAAAATTCTATGGAGAATGATAAAAAGGTTAAGGAAAGTTATGGTGAAAAAAAGGTAGAAAATCCATCAACACCATCCAAAAAGGAGGTTGTCAAAGAGGTAGAGAAGGAAGCACCTTATGTCGACCCTCCTTTCTACAAGCCACTGATTCCTTTCCCGCAAATATTTGTGGAAGCTAAGGTAGACACTTAATCCAAAAGGCATGTAAAAATAGTGGAAAAGATCTTTACCCATGTGTCATTAGCCAATGTTCTGTCTAAAAAGAGAATATTATATGACCATGAAACTTGAATGATTATTGATATTAACAGGGAAGGGTTGACCTTTGAGGTGTGGATTGAAAGGATTAAATCCAAACTCAAAGAGTTAATACTTAGGATAGAACCAAAATCACCCCCACAGGTTCAGAAGTATGAACCACCCAATAGTGAAGTATAAATCCAAACTCAAAGGGGTACTTCTTTATTTTCATGTTTATTTCTTATTTTTATCTATTTTCAATTTATTTGTTTCAATAAGACCACTTTTTCGTAATTTTTCCCCAACTAGGACCGTACAATTTTTTTTCACAATATGCTTCGGTTGTGGGGAAAGCAGAAAAGTATATAGAGTTTTAGGGAAGAAAGACTAGGACTATGGGCATTGGGAAAGTTTAAAAACTTAGGTATTATCCGAACACCCTAGGTCCCCCGGAGTAGGACGTGAGTGCAACATGTAGATTTGTGCCCTAGTACTTGGCTTCTAAAAAGTACCCCCTGATTAATTCTAAATGATAGTCCCACATAATTTAGACTCGCATACATGTATGATTGGTTGGAAAACAATATTTTTTGGCACCAAAATGATGAAAAGACAATAAAAAGGCGACTACCTTCTAATTTGGGTAACCAAGTTATTTAGCCTAATGGTGGTTGAACCTCAAAATGTCGTCCCAAAGTGGACGAGTAAACACCAAAGTGTGTAAATTCATCAAACAAAATAATAAAAAGAATAAAAAGGCGCCTAAAGCAAAAATTCCCGACCAGTCTTCTGTATGCGGAGACAAAAATAAATAAACCGCCTTAATATTGAATGTCCGAATGAAAATGGAAGGGCAAATTTGGAAGAAAAAAAGACTTAAGCCCAAAGCATAGTTAGAGAGGTGTCTGAAAGGGAGACTTAGGTATAGGCTCTACCACGACTAGTGTTCTTACGAATACCTTTGTTGACAACTGATTACCAAGAGAACTAGGCCTAACTGATCAGAACAAAGACTCGCATATGAGTACCCTTGACTTTGTTTTTGTATGCTTTATCATGATGTTAACTGCTTGATCCGAAAACCAGTAAATGCAAGCTTTGTTTCTCGAGGACAAGAAACAATCTAAGTTTCTGGGAGTTTGATTAATGGTCTTTGCATTGTTATTTCTAGTTAATCTTTCTTAGTATTTTACTGCATTTTGTTTGATTTACTTTCTATTACCATGCTTTATGCTCTAGCTTGTGCATTCTTGCAATTTTTAAGGCCTAATGAGCATCCAAGACAAAGACTGGTCAAAGACAAGCAAAACAAGGTGAAACAGAAAAAATACATTTTTCCCATAGTAAAATCAGGGAGCTGCTACGGCCACCTATAGCAGCTGCTACGGGGCGTAGCAATAGAAACCCTAGGTGCCCCTCTTTGCTCATCTCCCAGTTCAAAATTTAGAGACTTGCTACGGCCACTCGTAGCAGCTGTTACATGTTGTAGCAGGAGGGCGAGGAGGATTTTCTTTGTTTCCATATTTAGACCGGTTCTCTTTTATTATTGCTCTTAGGAAAAATGTGATTTGATGTAAATCTGAATAATAGTCATTTGACCAAGTATTTTGTGCACTTTATGTTTTTCTATATAAAACACATAGCCTGTTATGAGTTTGGAGATTCAGATTTTATTCCAGTTTCTACGTATTTGTTATTTTCTTTTTCTATGTAACTCAAGTTTCCAAGGGAGCAATTGTGGATCAAGACTTAATCACAATTCAGGTTTTATTATCCATTCTTCTTCAATTGTTCATCTTCTATAATTATTTGCAATGAATCTGATGATAATTACCGATTTGGTTATGTTTGCCCTCACCACAAGTGAGTAGTTCATTAAGGAATATGGGTTATGTGGATTATCTTATGACCTATTGTATGATCCACCACTATCTATTGCGAGAATTTTAGTTTAAACTTATTATATAATCTGAGTTCATGCATTCCAACTTCGTTACGAAAGTAAGTGGTTCTCAGGTATCGACCGTAGTCTGAAAGGATATGTGTCGATACCAGAGCGTAGATTTTTAAACAACCTAATTCAAAATAGCAAAAGTGTTTGGACTAATTTGAGAAAACATATAGCTGAGCAAAAGTAACAAATCATCGAAGAATAATCCAGTCGTGCGAAAGTAGATGGATTATACATCGTCGATAGGGCAATGCACAAGCGAAAGTAGGTATTGCCCATATTTATCTATTTTCTATAATTTATATGGAATTTTCGTAAAATAAGTGACATGGATCGTGCAATTGTGTTAGAGTATGAACCGTAACCCCAAGTTTTGTTTTCCCCATTTGAGATTTAAGTGATTATTCAAATAAGTTGTTTCAAATTAAGTGTTTTTCTTTTAAGGTGTTTGACCAAAATCCTTATTTTCGATTTCTCTAGATATACACCGATATGACAGAATTCGGTATTTAGGTCATTGGTCTATATGGTTTGATATCTATCTATTACTTCGCACAATCGTTCACTTATAGTTGCATCAATCAAGAACATAAAATCCATACTTTTCACCTTTGATTCGAGTCATCTTATTCTAGTCACACAAGCAAAGAATAACTCTGGATTATGAGGCTCAACCATGATTCAAATTAGGCTGCCACATGATTCAAATCAAGCTCCTACCTGATTTGAATTAGGGGATCTTGTGATCTGAATCACACTTCCAGAAAAAAATATTCTAATTTACACATTCATGTCAAGATTCGAGTCACACATTATAGTGATTCAAATCATGTCTCAGTAATTGAATTTCTGAAAAAATAAATAAAATGTTAACGATTGAATCGAGAATTTGGCTGGCTTGAACTATGCATTCATGAACTTATTAATTCAAGTTTTTGACTTATTTCCTTTAACCATTTTGCATTGACTTTAGATAAAAGGGTTTGATTTATGCATGCAAAATATGTTTTGGAGAAAACGCTCAATGTTAAGAGACGTGCAATGATCTCACTTGAAGGAGACTCAATTACAAATAAAACGATAAAGTAAACGACACTACTGCAAAAACATATATAATGATGGTTGCACGTCCGTTGTTAGGTAGCGTGTGATTTTATGTATGGTGGTTTCCACAACGGCCATGTGACTGTTGTAACACCCCGATAATAATAAAATAATTATTTAAAATTGAGTTAATAATTTATTTATTAATTTAATTAAATAATTGGGAATTTTATTATTATTATTATTTGTTGGATTATTATTATTATTATTATTATTTGGAAAATATATAAGTTGGAAATAAGAGAAAGAGCCTCATTTTGGAACAGAAGGGTTTTCACGTGAAAAGTTGAGAAGCTGCAGAGAAGAGGAAAAAGGGCAAGAGAAAAACTGAAGAGCACGGTTGAAGAACGGAAAAGCTAAAGCTTAGAATCGCCGGATTAACTCAGGTAAGGGGGGTTTATCGTCGATTAATGGGTATTATGGGATAATATGTAGTGGGTAGTGATAAGCCGTTAAGTTAGCCCTAATTGGAACTGTATATGCTGAAATTGATGTTGGTTAAACTGTGTAAAATCTGTAAATTGAATCGGTAGTTGTGTGAGTCTTGAATGTTAGACTAGGGCAAGAACCCCAACCAAAAACTTGAATCGGTACTACCAATTTACCAAAACAAATTGTTATGTTTAGAGATGGTTTCAGATGAGGAAACGGCCGGAAAACCGGATCTGCGTAAGCTGACAGAACCCTGGAATAATGCAGAAAATCTGAGTCTGCGCGCGAGCGGTCGACCATAGGGTCGGCGTGCGCTGACCCGTGAGGCATGCGCCGACTGCATGCGTCGACGCAAGGGATTTTGCGCTGACCCGTGAGGCATGCGCCGACTGCATGCGTCGACGCAAAGGAGTTTCGCGCTGACTCCCTCCAGTTGGGCAGAGTGGAAAAATTGGATATTTAATGTGGTGTACATAATTGAGAGCTGAACTATGTTGGTACATGATGTGATAGGGAATTATACCCCTCTGTTGTGAGCAGTATAAGTATTAGTAGAGAGTGCTAATACTGTGTTTAATTGATTTGCATAATGATGATGTGTTGATGATGTATGATGGCATGCATAGTGAGGTGAATGTATATATTATGCCTGTGTTGTGAATGGACTGCTGTATGGCTTATATGTGTGAGCTTATGTCCGTTGTGAATTGTTGTTGATGCTGCATTGCTAGATGATTAGCGTGCATAGCATAGCCTTCGGGGCTGTAGCTAATTCCCATGGTGAGGAATTAGTGAGTGAATCATTGTGGAGTTGTTGTTGATGTTTGCATACTAGATGATTAGTGTGCATAGTCTAGCCTTCGGGGCTGTAGCTAATTCCCATGGTGAGGAATTAGTGAGTGAGTCATTAGATCTCAATGAGTGGAACTAATGAGCTTAGTAGCCGTATCCGGAGGGATCGGTGAGCTTGAACTATATGTTCAAGAATAGTCGGTACCGCACGTGTAGAGTCTCATTGCATAATGAATGTATGGCATATAATATGAATGGATGTATTCCAGTATTATATGTGGGTGGTGTGTTGTGTTGTTGATGTTGATTGTGGTCGAGAATCTACTGTTAAGTATGTTGTTGGAACGGATATTGCTGTTGCTGAATGCGTAGTATGATTAGGGTGATTTAATGCGTTAATTACTTAACATTACATAATGTTGTATAATGCTTATTTATAGATTGAGGAACTCACCCTTACACCTATTTTTCAGGTAACGAGAAATGAATCGAGTAGAAGCTAATGCTTGGAGTCTAGAGTAGTTCTTATGGATCATGCTCTGATAGATGTAACATCGGGAGGGGGTGTTTTAACTAAGTTGTTATTGGTTGTTGAATGATTTACATGTATCGTGTTACATGTTTTACTTGATGTAGAATTTATTCCGCTGCGAATTATGCAAAGAATCTTATTTTAATTGAATAAATGAGCATGACATGATAATATGATGAACGTTGAAAAAAATGATTGTGTGACACCCTTCGGGGCATAATTACTCTGATGAATATATTGTTATTTTAATTATAATAATTTGGGGTGTTTAGAAGGGTGTTACATTAGTGGTATCAGAGCATAGTCGGTCGAGTCGAGTCGTAATTATTCTGTTTCCCCTGTACGGAATAGGTGTTGTGTAACCCTATCAGTACTTATTGTTTTAGCTTGTTGGGTTTTCAGAATAGAGATGGCTGGAAGAGGTAGAGATGATGCTGCGATTGCTGAGGCTCTGGGTATGCTGGCTGGAGTACTTGGAGGGAATCCAAATGTTATGGGAATGGGAGCTGCTCGTCAGTTGAGTGAGTTCCAGAAGAACAATCCTCCAATGTTTAAGGGAGCATACGATCCAGATGGCGCTCAGAAGTGGTTGAAGGAGATCGAGAGGATCTTCAGAGTAACTGAGTGTGCTGATAACCAGAAGGTCAGGTTCGGTACACATATGCTGTCAGAGGAAGCTGATGATTGGTGGGTTGCTACCCGCACTGAGTTGGAATCCGCTGGGAATGCTGAGATTACTTGGGCTGTGTTCAGAGAGAGATTTCTGAGGAAGTATTTTCCCGAGGATGTCAGAGGAAAGAAAGAGATAGAATTCTTGGAATTGAAGCAGGGTAACCGGACTGTTACTGAGTATGCTGCGAAGTTCACCGAGCTGTCAAAGTACTATACTCCCTATAATGATGCTGCTGGAGAATTTTCGAAATGTGTGAAGTTTGAGAACGGGTTGCGTCCTGAGATCAAACAAGCTATTGGATATCAGAGGATAAGAGTGTTTTCTGACTTGGTTGACTGTTGCAGAATTTTTGAACAGGATTCCAAGGCTAGAGCTGAGAGCTATCAGCAGAGGGTTGATAGGAAGGGTAAGAATCAGATGGATCGTGGAAAACCGTATGCAGCTGGCAGAGGTTTTCAGAAGCAGAGTGGGATGAAGAGGCCTAGTGGGGGAGACTCTAGTGCTCCTGTTAAGTGTTACAGGTGTGGTCGGGCTGGACATCGTGTTCATGAGTGTACCAGTGCTGAGATGAAGTGTTTCAAGTGTGGCAAGGGTGGTCATTTGGCTGCAGAGTGTCGGTTGAAGACTGTAACTTGTTTCAACTGTGGAGAGTTGGGTCATATCAGTCCACAGTGTCCTAAGCCGAAGAAGGAGAATCAGTCAGGAGGCAAGGTTTTTGCTCTATCAGGTTCTGAGGCTTCTGCAGATGATCGTTTGATCAGAGGTACGTGTTATATTAATGGCTTTCCTCTTGTAGCTATTATTGACACAGGTGCAACTCATTCTTTTATATCGTTGGATTGTGCTGTGAAACTTAAGTTAGAGATATCTGAGATGCATGGAAGTATGGTGATTGATACTCCTGCGAAGGGTTCAGTGACTACTACTTCGGTTTGTTTGAGTTGTCCTTTGAGTATTTTTGGTAGAGACTTTGGGATAGACCTTGTGTGTCTTCCATTAGTGCAGATCGATGTTATCTTGGGTATGAACTGGTTGGTGTTTAACCGAGTTTCTATCAATTGTTTTGATAAGACTGTGATATTTCCTGAGGTTGAGGAAGGAAAGGATTTGTTTCTATCAGCTAGGCAGGTGAATGAGGAAGTAGCAGATGGGGCAGAGTTGTTTATGCTGTTGGCAACTTTAGAGGCTAAAGATAAACTGGTGATTCGTGATCTAGCAGTGGTGTGTGATTTTCCTGATGTATTTCCGGAAGAGGTGAATGAATTGCCGCCAGAGCGTGAAGTTGAGTTCTCGATTGATTTGGTACCTGGTACTAGACCGATATCGATGGCTCCGTATCGTATGTCTGCTGTTGAGTTAGCTGAATTGAAGAGTCAGCTGGAAGATCTGTTGGATAAGCAATTTATTCGTCCGAGTGTGTCACCGTGGGGTGCACTAGTGTTGTTGGTTAAGAAGAAAGAAGGTACGATGAGGTTGTGTGTGGACTACAGGCAACTGAATAAAGTGACGATCAAGAATCGGTATCCTTTGCCGAGGATTGATGATCTGATGGATCAGTTGGTTGGTGCGAGCGTGTTCAGCAAGATAGATTTGAGGTCTGGGTATCATCAGATACGTGTGAAAACTGAGGACATTCAGAAGACTGCTTTCAGGACAAGGTATGGACATTATGAGTATTCTGTAATGCCTTTTGGTGTGACTAATGCGCCTGGAGTATTTATGGAGTATATGAATAGGATTTTTCATCCGTATCTAGATCAGTTTGTTGTGGTGTTTATTGATGACATTTTGGTGTATTCGAAATCTGAAGAAGAACATGCTGAGCATTTGAGAGTGGTGTTGGAAGTTCTACGAGACAAGAAGTTATTTGCTAAACTCTCTAAGTGTGAATTTTGGTTAGAAGAAGTTAGTTTTCTTGGTCATGTGATTTCAAGAGGTGGTGTTGCTGTGGATCCTTCTAAGATAGAAGCGGTAGCTAAGTGGGAAGCTCCTAAGTCTGTGGCTGGGATTCGAAGTTTCCTTGGATTGGCTGGTTACTATAGGAAGTTCATTGAGGGATTTTCTAAGTTGGCGTTACCGTTGACGATGTTGACTAGAAAGGGGCAAGCGTTTGTTTGGGACTCGAAATGTGAAGAAGGTTTCCAAGAGTTAAAGAGAAGGTTGACTACTGCTCCTATTTTGATATTACCGAGTTCGCCGGAACCATTTGAGGTTTACTGTGATGCTTCCTTGTTGGGTTTAGGTGGTGTATTGATGCAGAATAAGCAGGTTATAGCTTATGCTTCGAGACAGCTGAGGGTTCATGAAAGGAACTATCCGACGCACGATTTGGAGTTGGCAGCTGTAGTGTTTGTTTTGAAGTTGTGGAGGCATTACTTGTATGGATCAAGATTTGAGGTTTTCAGTGACCATAAGAGTTTAAAGTATTTGTTTGATCAGAAAGAGCTGAATATGAGACAGAGGAGATGGTTAGAGTTTCTGAAGGATTATGATTTTGGTTTGAATTACCATCCAGGTAAAGCAAATGTAGTGGCTGATGCATTGAGTCGGAAATCATTACATATGTCTATGTTAATGGTTAGGGAATTGGATCTAATTGAGCAGTTCAGAGACTTGAGTTTGGTGTGTGAGGGCACTCACAATAGTGTTAAATTGGGAATGTTGAAGTTAACAAGTGGTATTCTGGATGAGATCAGAGAGGGTCAGAAATCTGATATGCATTTGGTTGATAAGTTGACCCTCGTGAAGCAAGGTCAAGGTGGTGAATTCAGAGTTGATGAGAATGGTGTTTTAAAATTTGGTAATCGGGTGTGTATTCCGGATGTTACCGAGCTTAAGAAGAGTATTCTTGAGGAAGGACATCGTAGTGGCTTGAGTATCCATCCTGGAGCTACGAAGATGTATCATGATTTGAAGAAGTTATTTTGGTGGCCGGGAATGAAAAGAGAAATTGCAAGTTTTGTGTATTCCTGTTTGACTTGTCAGAAGTCGAAGATTGAGCATCAGAAGCCGTCTGGACTAATGCAACCGTTGGCTATTCCAGAGTGGAAGTGGGACAGTATCAGTATGGATTTTGTTTCTGGTTTACCGAGGACGAGTAAGAATTTTGAAGCTATTTGGGTGATTGTTGACAGATTGACGAAATCGGCTCATTTCATTCCGATCAGAATGGATTATCCGTTAGAAAGATTAGCCGAGTTGTATATTGAGAAGATCGTAAGTTTGCATGGTATTCCGTCGAGTATTGTTTCGGACAGAGATCCTAGATTTACATCGAAGTTCTGGGAAAGTTTGCAGAGGGCGTTGGGAACTAAGCTGAGATTGAGTTCTGCATATCATCCGCAGACTGATGGTCAGACTGAGAGGACGATTCAGTCATTAGAGGATCTGTTGAGGGCTTGTGTTTTGGAAAAAGGAGGTGCTTGGGATTGTTATTTGCCTTTGATTGAGTTTACCTACAACAATAGTTTTCATTCGAGCATTGGTATGGCACCGTTTGAAGCTTTGTATGGTAGGCGATGTCGGACACCTTTATGTTGGTATGAGTCCGGTGAGAGTGCTGTGGTTGGACCAGAGATTGTTCAACAGACTACAGAAAAGATTAAGATGATTCAGGAGAAGATGAGAATTGCTCAGAGTCGTCAGAAGAGTTATCATGACAAGAGGAGGAAGTCACTTGAGTTCCAAGAGGGAGATCATGTGTTTCTTCGTGTTACTCTGATAACTGGTGTTGGTCGAGCTTTGAAGTCAAAGAAGTTGACACCTCGATTCATTGGTCCTTATCAGATTTTAGAAAGGATAGGAGAGGTAGCCTATCGTGTCGCTTTACCGCCGTCGCTTGCGAATTTGCATGAGGTTTTTCATGTGTCTCAGTTGAGGAGGTATATTCATGATCCGTCGCATGTAATCCAAATAGATGATGTACAGGTGAGAGATAACCTGACTGTTGAAACATCACCTATGAGGATCGAGGATCGAGAGTTGAAGCAGTTGCGGGGTAAAGAGATTGCCTTGGTGAAGGTAGCTTGGGGAGGACCAGCAGGTGGCAACGTGACTTGGGAACTGGAGAGTAAGGTGAAGGAATCTTACCCAGAGTTGTTCGCTTGAGGTATGTTTTCGAGGACGAAAACTCTTTTAGTGGGGGAGAGTTGTAACACCCCGATAATAATAAAATAATTATTTAAAATTGAGTTAATAATTTATTTATTAATTTAATTAAATAATTGGGAATTTTATTATTATTATTATTTGTTGGATTATTATTATTATTATTATTATTTGGAAAATATATAAGTTGGAAATAAGAGAAAGAGCCTCATTTTGGAACAGAAGGGTTTTCACGTGAAAAGTTGAGAAGCTGCAGAGAAGAGGAAAAAGGGCAAGAGAAAAACTGAAGAGCACGGTTGAAGAACGGAAAAGCTAAAGCTTAGAATCGCCGGATTAACTCAGGTAAGGGGGGTTTATCGTCGATTAATGGGTATTATGGGATAATATGTAGTGGGTAGTGATAAGCCGTTAAGTTAGCCCTAATTGGAACTGTATATGCTGAAATTGATGTTGGTTAAACTGTGTAAAATCTGTAAATTGAATCGGTAGTTGTGTGAGTCTTGAATGTTAGACTAGGGCAAGAACCCCAACCAAAAACTTGAATCGGTACTACCAATTTACCAAAACAAATTGTTATGTTTAGAGATGGTTTCAGATGAGGAAACGGCCGGAAAACCGGATCTGCGTAAGCTGACAGAACCCTGGAATAATGCAGAAAATCTGAGTCTGCGCGCGAGCGGTCGACCATAGGGTCGGCGTGCGCTGACCCGTGAGGCATGCGCCGACTGCATGCGTCGACGCAAGGGATTTTGCGCTGACCCGTGAGGCATGCGCCGACTGCATGCGTCGACGCAAAGGAGTTTCGCGCTGACTCCCTCCAGTTGGGCAGAGTGGAAAAATTGGATATTTAATGTGGTGTACATAATTGAGAGCTGAACTATGTTGGTACATGATGTGATAGGGAATTATACCCCTCTGTTGTGAGCAGTATAAGTATTAGTAGAGAGTGCTAATACTGTGTTTAATTGATTTGCATAATGATGATGTGTTGATGATGTATGATGGCATGCATAGTGAGGTGAATGTATATATTATGCCTGTGTTGTGAATGGACTGCTGTATGGCTTATATGTGTGAGCTTATGTCCGTTGTGAATTGTTGTTGATGCTGCATTGCTAGATGATTAGCGTGCATAGCATAGCCTTCGGGGCTGTAGCTAATTCCCATGGTGAGGAATTAGTGAGTGAATCATTGTGGAGTTGTTGTTGATGTTTGCATACTAGATGATTAGTGTGCATAGTCTAGCCTTCGGGGCTGTAGCTAATTCCCATGGTGAGGAATTAGTGAGTGAGTCATTAGATCTCAATGAGTGGAACTAATGAGCTTAGTAGCCGTATCCGGAGGGATCGGTGAGCTTGAACTATATGTTCAAGAATAGTCGGTACCGCACGTGTAGAGTCTCATTGCATAATGAATGTATGGCATATAATATGAATGGATGTATTCCAGTATTATATGTGGGTGGTGTGTTGTGTTGTTGATGTTGATTGTGGTCGAGAATCTACTGTTAAGTATGTTGTTGGAACGGATATTGCTGTTGCTGAATGCGTAGTATGATTAGGGTGATTTAATGCGTTAATTACTTAACATTACATAATGTTGTATAATGCTTATTTATAGATTGAGGAACTCACCCTTACACCTATTTTTCAGGTAACGAGAAATGAATCGAGTAGAAGCTAATGCTTGGAGTCTAGAGTAGTTCTTATGGATCATGCTCTGATAGATGTAACATCGGGAGGGGGTGTTTTAACTAAGTTGTTATTGGTTGTTGAATGATTTACATGTATCGTGTTACATGTTTTACTTGATGTAGAATTTATTCCGCTGCGAATTATGCAAAGAATCTTATTTTAATTGAATAAATGAGCATGACATGATAATATGATGAACGTTGAAAAAAAATGATTGTGTGACACCCTTCGGGGCATAATTACTCTGATGAATATATTGTTATTTTAATTATAATAATTTGGGGTGTTTAGAAGGGTGTTACAACTGTGGTTATAATCTAGGTAGCACACTACCTATCACAATAGTTATATTAAACAACTGTTGTGATATATATGTAGGTAATGGGTTCAAAATCCAGCCGCAACAACAATTTATTTGAAATATAATTAACATTTCACCATAGTTATAGAAGATAACTGTTGTGAAAAACACTTGAGTTTATTATAAAATATGTAAATTGCTTATTTTTCCTCACTAAACATATACAACCCTTAAAATTTTATGTAGAAGATAATAATTTGAAAAATTAAATTATTCTTGAAAAATAACTTAAACAAACCATTATTTGTCAAATTGCATTCATACCGTAATTCAACTCTTACTTCTTAATACATAGTATTTGATTCAATGCCCCAAATTCTTCAAAGCAACGATTCATTCCTAGTTTATTTTGCAAAACATAAATATGTTAACTAATTCGGGATCATCGTCATCACTATCATCATCATTATTTTAATCAACGATGAAGATTATTATGATGAAAACAATGATGACGATCCAATTTCTCAATAAATTTGATGTTTTACAATATAAATTAATAGTGAATAAATCTTTGCTTTGAAAAACCTGGGGAAATAAACAAATTTCTACGTGTTAAAGAGTGATATAGATGAATTACGAGATGGATGCAATTCGAAAAACATGTTTGATCTAAGTTGTATTTCAAATATAACTTACTTTTCGAATTATTATTTTCAAAATCGCTTTAAATGCATGCATGTTCAATGATTGGTGAGTGAAACAAACAATCTACATACATTATAATAAATTCAATAACAACATACATCAACAAAACTACAATAACATACCTTTTATTGAAAAGATTCGTGGAATAATTTGAAGTTGATCTACTTTGTGTTGCCATGAAGAAGCGTACAAGGCAGATGAAGCTTCCAAAATTGCTTCAGACTTCTTTGTATTGTTTCTCCATAGAAAAACAAACAATTTATGAACCACACCCATAGTATGAGTTCTCTTGAACCATATTTCGAAATATAAACAACTTTCAAAATGTTAACCTATTTTGGAAACATAAACTAGAATTAATATTTTAACATAACAAGCAACAAAAACCTGCAGTATATTGTTAACCTAAATAGCAGTAAACTATAACATAAATAAGCAGTACACTGTAACATAACAAGCAACAACAACCACAACATAACTAGCATTAACATTGTAACATAACAAGCAACAACAACCACAACATAACTAGCATTAGCATTGTAACATAACAAGCAACAACAATAACCACAACATAACTAGCATTAACATTGTAACATAACAAGCAACAACAACCACAACATAACTAGCATTAACATTGTAACATAACAAGCAACAACAACCAGCAGTACATTGTTAACATAACAAGCAACAACAATAACAACCAACAACAAATCATGTAAAACATATCAAACGCATTCAATCTTCATGCCTAGTTGAATCCATGCAGTTCTTAAGGTCTTCATAGTTCTCAAGGTCTTCATCTGTTTCAGAATCAATTACATCCAGATTCACTAGGTCATTCATAATAGCTTCTACCTTCTTCATCTTTTTAGGGTTAAGATTCTTGAAAAGAATCTTCTTATACTATGTGACATCAGACGGTTTAACAACAATAATGTGATCCCTAACATATTCAACTTCATTGACATTGTTTAACCATAACTCCACCATATCAATAACCTCCTTTATAACCTGAATCTCATGGAAAAGTTTGTTTGTCTCACTATTCATGTTGAGAGAAAGATCTGAAATCAAAACAAGAAAACAACAACATAAAACAATAACAACAACATACAAAAAAAACCATAAACTCTCGAACAAGAAGAAAATCATGTGAAATATAAAAACAACATACACGAAAAAGAAATAACAAGGAAGAAGAAGAATACCTTTATGTATGAAGCGAGAGCTAATGACGAAGAAGAAGAAGAGAGAAAATATATGTTAGGATTTTGTTGTGATAGATACGGAGATACAATCAAGAAGCGAGAGTTAATTTGCTTATATTATATATGAGTAAACAATTTCACCATTGTCGTATTTAAAAATCGTGATTAAATATAATGACTTTCACAACAGTTCACAATAGCAACCGTGGTGATATGTATTTTAATTTTAATTACTATATTATAATTATAAGGACAACACTCATTGTAACAAAAAAAAAATTGTTGGAGCTGGGATTCAACCCCTGGCACTCCATAGATGTATAATCACGGTTTATTAGATTGACCGTAGTGCAATGTATTTTTGTAAATATAGGTATTACCATGGTTAAAAGTCAAACAGTTATAGTTTAGTGTGACGAAAGATCTATTTTGTAGTAGTGCGATAACCAATAAAACAAGTAACAAAACTTTAACTCAACATAACAATTTAATTATAGACTTTCTAAAAGATTCTTCTTCCCACATAAATAACTTTTTTCTCCAACTCCACTATCCACACCCACCCCAATCTACACATGCATCTTTGAAACAAAAATATTTGTGTCTATTACTAATTGTTATTATTAATATGTTGTTAATTACTTGAAGTATACTTAGATGCGATTGCATGATGATAGTGAGTTATGATCTTTACAACATATAATATGATGTATGGACCTGCTTGTTATGCATGTCGTATATATTGTTGGGTCATCAATTTTTGGGGGGAACAACGTGAGGGAACATTTTATATTGGGCTTTTCTTTATAAGTAAAACACACTGTGAGAGTCACACATCACATATTCACCCAAAATCTTAAGGTAATACATGTGTGGATTCTCTCCCTTATAAATTACTCAATCTTCACTTTTTGAATCAATGTAAGACTTCTCTACACTTGTTTCTTAATACTTCCAACTTACATTTATTTTTCTCAATACCCCTTAAGTGTGATTCTACCAACAATGCTCCCCCCCTCCCCTCAAGCGGAAGATCTTTCATCCATATACACTTGTATCACCGTTAACACATTTTAACGGGACATGCCTCTTACCCATCATCGTGTAGAAAGGAAATTGCAATACAAGTGAACTGATCTTTCACTAGAACCAACGACTCATGATACCATTATTGGATCATCAAATCTTTTCTTCCAAAGTCTCAATGCTTGCTTCAGCCCATATAACGTCTTCTTCAATCTATATAACTTGAATTCCTGATTTTTCACAATAAAACCAAGAGGTTGTGCCACATACACCTCTTCTTCCAAAGGGTCATTCTAATATGCAAATTTGACATTCATTTGGTAGATGGACCAATTGTTGTTATTTGCAATACCAATAACTAGCCAAATGGTTTCAATTCTAGCCACTAGTGCAAATACTTCTTCAAAGTCTATACCTTATCTTTGCAAAAATTCATTTGCAACTAGTCGAGCCTTATGCTTTAATATCTCACCCTTAGGATTTGTCTTTACTTTGTACACCCATCTTATATCAACCGGCTTATTCCTTTCGATAGATCAACTAGTCTCATGTCTTATTTTTCTCAATTGACTCGAACTCCTCCTTCATAACACATATCCATCAACTTTGGATAAGATCACCATTATTGTTTATTTCATTATCTTGGAACAACTCATAATCTTATAGTCTTATGGGCATGTCTTATTGATCTTCTCACATTTTCTTCAATTTGAACTTCACCGACTGTATTTTATGCCTTTTCAAAAACACTGCAGAAACAGTTCGAGCACCAGTTGAATTAAATTTTCAAACACTTCAATTCATCAAAAATCACGTCCCTCACCGAGCTAACGAGGGTTATAATACCATAGTTGGGTCATCAATTCTTTGGGAAACAACATGAGGGATCATTTTACACTGGAGTCTTTCTTTATGAGTAACACACCTTGTGAGAGGCATATTTATTCAAAACCTTAAGATAATATGTGTGTGGGTTCTCTCACTTATAAATTGCTCAATCTCCATCTTTCTAATCAATGTAGGACTTCCACACACTTATTTCCGAACACTTATAATTCACACTTGTTTTTCTCAACATATACCATTAACATTTTCAATGTTACACGTTTTTGCCACATATTACAAATATGTTAGACAATACAAATAGGCTACATCAAAGCTTTTCAACTTACATCAATAAAATATTATTATGATAAGTATTTGTTAACACGAGTTTTTAACCTTTTTTTTTACTTCTTTTAAAATGCTATTTGAAGTTGTTTTTAAGCATATAACATTTAGCTCTTTTTTCTTTTACTTTTACTTTTATTCTTATTTTAACTTAAATTTATTTTCATTCTTTATAATTTACTATAATTTAAAATATAATAAATATTTTTTAATTGCAATAATAATAAAAATTAAATTTTATTTTGTGAATATCATACTGCAACACTTTCACCATTTTCTTGTTAGTCAATTTTTATTATACTTTTCTTTATTCTCTTCTTCCAATAATTTGACCTTTACATTTTATCATTGTTGTTCACTTCTACTTTGTCATTTATTATTTGTGTTAAATTTTACAAATATGAGTTGAATACATTTTTGTTATATCTTTTTACAAATATTTTACATATTTAACATTACATGTTTATCTTTATCAAATAAAATCAAGAATATCTTTTTATATTATTTTATATTTATCAATTTGTAAAATCTCTAATTTACTAAACACTTTAAATAATTTATAAGTTATTTATCATTAATTATAAATTATCAATAATTAATTCTAAATTATTAACCGTCAGTTATCACATAAATTATCTACTAATTTATCAATTATCAACTAATTTTTCTATAAAAACCTACAAATGAAACTTAAGAGCCTTGAAGTGAGTGTCTTAGGGCCTGTTTGAAATGCATCTTAAAAGCTCTTTTTTAGTTTTTGAAAATTTAAAATTTAAAAACTTGTTTGAATATAATGTTTTGCAAAAGTGTTTTTAAAAACTCTTTTCTATTTTCAGTTTTTAAAAGTAAAAAAGTGAAATAGTTTAATTGTGTTTTGCTTCTCACTTTTTAGTTTTTAGTATTATAAAACTTGAAGAAAAAACATAAAAAATTTATAATTTTCATTAATAATATTAATGTGATTTTAAAAGATTAGATTATCAAACAAGTTTTTTCATTTTCATATTTTTAAAACAGTTTTTAAAAATTACTTTATCAAACAAATTTTTGGTTAATTTTCTTCTTAAAAATAGTTTTTTAAAATAGATTTGAAAAACAAATTTTAAGAACTAAAATTGGAAAGTGTTTCAAACAGGCCCTTGATATTTATTGAACATAGTTTAGTATTTTTTTATGTATTAATGAAAACTTAAAGAAATTTGTTATTGGAAGTTTTGTATCAGATTGATAATTAAATATTATATATATATATATATATATATATATATATATATATATATATATATATATATATATATATATATATATATATATATATATATATATATATATATATATATATATATATATATATATATATATATATATATATAAACATTTTGCTTAAAAAATAAGAACATGTGATTAATAAATATTTAAAGATGATATACTTTTAAGGGATTTTTTTATCAAGTAGTTTAATAGTTCAAATTCATCATTTAAATATGAACAATTAAGATTTTGTGGGCTCAAACTTACGCCCTTATCTCTGATGTCCCTACACAGCTATCAATCAAGTTGTTTTAACAAGACTAACCAGTATTTGTTGGATCATCAATTTGGGATCATCACCAGGGAGCATTTACATTTATTGGAAACTTCTTTTAAGAGGAACGTATTTTGTGAGAGAGACACCACATACTCACATAAAACATTGAGGTGATAGGTATCTTAAGGTGATGTGTGTGTGAGATTTCTCATATAAATGCTCAAGTCTCCACTTTTTTAATCAATGTGAGACTTTCTCACACTTTGTTTCTCAAAGTTGTTAACTCACACTTGCTTTTTCTCAACACTCCCCCTTAAATGCGAGTCTACCCACAATGTTTCTCCTCGAGCGAAAGCTCTTTAATCCATATATACTTTAACCGTCATTGACACTCTTCAACGAGACACCTCTTACCTACGACATGTGGGGAGTACTTTCGATACAAGAAGTCAGTCCCTTATTCAAATCAAAGGTTTTTGATACCACTGTTGAATCATCAATTCTAGAGTCATCATGATGAAACATTTGTATTTATTGGAGATAAGGGTGTGCATGGATATCCATTTAATATAAACCAATCTATTTTTATGGTTATGGCTTATAAAACAAATCACTTGTCGCAAAAATCAATTTGAAATTCATAACCGGCTTCGAATCGGTTTTAAATGGATTTCGATTTTAATCCAAATTATATAATTCAATTTAAATTTTATTTCCTTTAAATTAATATTAATTTTTAATTAAAAAAATTTAAATAAATTTTATGAGGTTTTAAAATATTTTTTCTTTGCAAATTCAAAAAAAAAAAACCGGAAAAAAAAATATTTAAAAAAATTGAAAAAGAATTATATTCCAAAAATGAAAAAAAAAACTGAAAATAAGAAAATTTTCTTAAAAAAACCTGAAAAAAATTATTTCAAAAAACACAAAGAAAATAAAAAATAAAAAATGACTCATTTTCTAAAAATAATTGTTTTTATGAAAATAAAAATAATTTTTTCTGAAAATTTGAAAACATAAACTTTTTCGAAAATTAAAAAAAATTCTAAACAAAATATATAATTTAAAAAAAAAACTCTAAATTTTTTTTACAAAAAATATTTTTTTTTATTTAGAAAAAATGAATTTATTTGAAAAAAAATTATGATTTTTTTTAAATATGTTTTTTATTAAATTTTAAAAAATTAACTTTAAAAGAGTTTTACAATTAAATTTGGTTTATAATATGTATATTATGAAGCATGAAAAGAGACAAACATAAAAAATTAACACTGAAATTTGGGTACCCAATAACTAAACCAAATTATTATTATGGGTATCAGTTTATATTTGGATAACAAAATGGATACCCACGTTTATATTTTAGTGTTTGGTTTAGATTTTTAAAAGTGGAACAATTTGGATACCAATTTGGTTAAAAATAATCGGGTTTTTTGCACATCCCTAATTAGAGAATTTCTTTAAAAGCAACACACACTATGAGAGGCACACTCCATACTCGGATATTTTTTTAAATAACCACCGTTTTCAATTTAAATACTAAAATAACTTATTTTTCAAATTAATTACCGAAATAACCACCTTTCATTACTTATGCGTCAGTTGGACTGACACATCTAATTGTCAATCAAAGGAGGCGCCCTACGCATTGACGCATGCATGTATTGCCAATGATCATATGCACCATAAGGATGAGCGCATGCATGCCTTGAAGCCACATACATTGGCTTATGCATACACTACATCAGTGTATGCGCCTATGCATGTTTTTTTCTTTAATTTTTAATTTTATATTTATAATTAATTAAATTAAATAGTTAAATAAAAAATAATATTATGATATGAAGTTAAAATACATAAAATTGACCAGAAAATCAATGACCCGTTCGATTGAAAGGCCCCCGTGTTCCACATCCAAGTACATTAGTCTGTCTTCGAGGTCTCCCACGAGTTTCCTGAGGTGTTTGGGGTCTTTGAGTGTTGACATGATGCAATGATGACTGATGTGAAGGTCCAGCGGTATTTGATAGATTTGTCATCATTTCTCCCCAATAGTTAGGGGGATTGTTGTCAACGGTGCTTCCATAATTGAGTTCGATGTCCATGTTGTCGTAGTTGGGTCGTTGTAGTTGGGTGGATTGTAGACGATATGGTTGCCTGAATTGGGACATCGAATCATTTTGGAAACGAAGCAATGGTTCATGTTCATTGGGGGGGGGGGGGCTACGATGACATGACACTGAATCGTATGAATCATCTAGGCTATAGACTATTGTGGTGGCTGTGTATGGTTGTTGGTGGTTAGGGTTTGATTCCTGGTTTTAAGTTTGGGTGTGTGGCATGAATTAGTTGTGAGGTTGGGTGTTTCGTAGTTGGGTGTATATGGTAGGGTGATGGTGTGAGGTTGGTCGTTTGGTTTGGGTGGGTTGACATTGTTCTTGGGCGGAGATTTGTTGTTGGACGTTTTATGACAAAGCTCGTTGGTGTAGATCAATCAAATACATTGGCTCAGACACAAATTATGGTGTTGTAACCGACCTAAACCATGTCATATAATATGAAGTTGGTCTAGTACCATGTATGACTGGTTCGTTTAAGATGTATTGTTGTCGATTACCCCAATGACGACACTTCTCTTTTGTGAAGTCTCTTCAATCGGAATAATCCCATTAACCATCGACTCTTTGTTGATGTCAATCTCCCAAACACGTCGGAAGTTCTGGAATTTGTTGTTTCATGCCGAAGTGCAGTTTTACACAGTTACTCTAGTGCATCTCCATAGTAGTGAACCAAATAATTGGTGTTTTTGCTGTCCAAACTGCATCATCATCATGGTTAACCTGATGATCAAGAGCCAGATACACCTCCAGATAAACTTTACAAGAATATGACATGATTAGAGGATATGTAATTGAATAATTTTTTAAAAATCAAATATAGAGTTGTGTAGTAGTATTACACCGCCTGGTCCAATGTGGTCTAAAAGATTGTGATGGACTACTACAGCGTGTTTGGGACACCTGTTGTAGTTCATCCCTTTAACTGACCACCTAGATCGAAAAGATTGAAAATATATTAGTTACAATTAGTTGTAGTATAAAGTCTAATAAATTAGAAGGTGAAATTTTAAACTTACTTTGTTGCATAGGGGAATGTGAATGGCTTCTCGTTGACCGGGGCGAGTGACGGCAGTCTTGACCAACCACATGCTTGTAGCAAATAGGCGCAAGAATAAAATGTACAAGTATTTTTTTTGGCATTTTTACACAATGAACTATATAGATGGGACGAAACAGTTGAACCCCAACTATATGTGCTTACCTTATTTATGTTTCGTGACAATGGAAAATACATAATATTTACTGTATTATCGGTACTTTTAGGAAATAAAAAATTACCAAATAGAATCATAATATAACACCGATCTTTAATTATCTTTTCATACTCGGTAAATTATTCGTTTAATGTTATACTTGAATAATATTGTTTAAGATATTTTAAATTAATACCTTGACCCCTAGGTTGACCAGAAGTCTCTCCCGTAGTTGTGTCTTCACACAAAGGGGTACCCAACAATTCATTGCATATAGTGTTATCTTGGTTAAGTCTATCATTTACGGCATTACCATCGATACATAGACCTAACAACATGTAGACGCCCTTAAGTGTGACAGTACATCCACCGAAAGGAAGGTGAAATGTGTGAGTCTCGGGTCTCCATCTCTCTAATAAAGCAAGAATAAATTTGTAGTCAACTGAGTATGAAATTATGTTGAGTAGATTACCAAAACTGCATCCTCGAATATATGGTTCCATCAAATGATTGTGTGGTACATATTCATGTACACGACATCGAAATCTCTTTGGATCCTAATAAAACATAAGTAAGAAATAAGTAAGAAGAAGTAATAAACAATATAGACATTTTGTTACAAAATAAGAGATTAAGTAATAACATACAAATGTCGTAATATTATCGATTGTTCCTCGATGTTCATCATCTATAGTCAATAGAGACATATTATTGCAGAGAGGTTGAGTGGTGTAGAGAGGTTAAGTGTTAGAAAGAGGTTGGATGTTGTAGATAGGTTGAGTGTTGCCGAAAGATTAGGTGTGACAGAGAGGTTGAGTATTGTAGATAGGTTGAGTGTGACAAAGAGGATGAGTATTGCAGAGATGTTGAGTGTTGCAGAGATAGGTTGAGTGTTGTAGTATTTATAGATGAGATAGGTTGGTAAGTTGCAGCATGTGATGTATATGTGAATGCGCCATTGGTAAGGGCGCATGCCTTTTATTTTTGAATGCATGTGAGGATGCGTCAGTGGTAAGGGTGCATGCCTTATGTTTAAGCATGCATATGAGTAGCAGTCATTGAAGAGGGCGAATGAGTTGCTTTATGCATATGATCACGTGCCATTGATAAGGGCGCATGTCTTGTCTTGTTAGGACATAAGCATCTTTGCAGAGAATCATGCAGGCGCATGCCTTGGCTTATTAGGGCAGAAGAATCTTGCAGACGCCATTATTAAGGGCGTTTGTCTTGTCTTGTCTCTGCATGGAATCCTGCAGATTCTTTAAAAAGTTGATACATGATCAGTACACTTGCCTTGTCTTCTGCATGCGTTGCCTTCACCATCTACCCTATTTAACTACATGCTAATATGTGATCAATGCACTCACCATCAAACACTAAACTTACATTTCAAAAAAATGTCTTCATCATCATATTACATGATCAGTGCCCATACCGATTTTGAAATATTTGAGTGTCACTTATTCGGTTTTTATTTTCGTAACACGGAAGTAACTCGGTTTACAATAAATAGACGTTCAAAATTTTCAAATTTGAAACAAAGAATAGAAAAGAAATTGCAGTGTAGTCAGGTGGGATAAATCATCTACAAAAATCCAGTGTTCTTTGCAGACAACCAAGTAAAGTTTTATCAGTTGAAGATTCGAGATGATGATGATGTTCACCATATGCTTCTTAGTCATGAACAATATGGGTACAATGATATATAGTTATATATATTATCACAATAAAATCAAGTTTCTCAGTTCGTTGATCCGTCACAAGTGTTTTGTGAAATTGATGACGACAAACAAGCTGAAGTCGATGTTGTTGACGAGGAAGAAGAAGAACCCGAGTTATTGGTTGATTCAATGGTGAATGATGATGAAGAAGAAGATCCATTACCAGCTAGTCATGTATATTGTCCACCTTAACATATGACAAGCTTGAATTTGGGTACAAATGAACCTTCTTCGGATATATTTTACAATCCTTATGTGTAAATTCAAGGATCATTGAAAGAAGGAGACAAATTTCGCACAAAAGAAGACTATGTCAGAGCCATGAAAAAGTATCACATAGAATTATCAGTTGATTATAGGGTTGACCGAACTAATGCAACAAGGTATAAGATTTGTTATCGAAATGAGCTCTGCCTGTTCCGGTTGTCAGCATCTTACAAGAAGAGGAGTAATTCTTGGGAGATTGGTTTTATGGGTCCAGTTCACACATGCTTAATCACGAACCCATGCAAGACCATCGCAAACTCATCTCTCAGTTAATATGCGATGAAATTTTGTATGTCATTAGCGACAATCCTTCGTTAAAGGTGAGTACAATAATCTCTCATATTGTAACATAATACAACTATACTCCATCATATAGGAAGACTTGGATAGCTAGGACTGAGGCAATTGAAAAAGTGTTTGGCAATTGGGAGGAGTCATACAAACAACTTCCAAAATACTTGGTGGCTCTTAAACATTATGCTCTAGGGACTATTGTCAATTTAGAAACGTTATCGGCGTATACCCCAGACGGGACTTGTGATATTGTTAATGAAATATTCCACCGACTCTTTTGGGCGTATCAACCATGCATCAAAGGTTTTGCTTTATGTGAACCTATTATACAAATTGGTGGTATATGATTGTACGGGAAATATAAAGGAACACTGTTGATGGTAATGACACAAGATGGCAACAACAACATTTTTCCAATCACATTTGTCCTAGTTGAAGGGGAGACTATTGAGGGATGGAGTTTTTTCCCCCAAAAAAAATTAATTGTACGTTGCTCCTCAACCTAACTTATGTTTGACCTCAGACTGACACCCTTCAATAGTGAGTGCCTACAAAAACATTGATAATGGTTGGCAGGACCCTCCGTCGATGCATGTCTACTGCATTAGACATATCGCTTAAAATTTCATGCGGGAGATCAAAGACAAAACGTTGCGGAAAAAGGTTATCAACGCATGGTATACATTAACAGAACCTTCTTTTAAACACTACCGTGAAGACATCAGATTGTCAAATGCATATGTAGTAAGGTGGATCGACAATATTCCATTAGAGAAGTGGACTAGGGCATATGACAATGGTCAACGTTGGGGCCACATGACAACAAATCTCGTGGAATCAATGAACTCTGTCTTCAAAGGAATTTGAAACCTACCTATAACCACTTTAGTGTAAGCAACCTATTTCAGGCTAGGGACGTTGTTTGAGACCAGACGTTCCAAATCGAGTTTAGTGTTACAATTTGGAAAGTTGTTAAGTGATGCTTCAATGAAGTTCATTAAAGAGGAAACTATCAAAGTTAACACACATGTGGTCACGGTGTTTGACCGTATTAAAGGTTGGTACAGTGTTGTTGAGTCCATGGATCATAATGAAGGCATGTCGATGGGACACTGTCGAGTGGAACTAGATAGAGGTTGGTGCGACTGCAAAAGTTCCAAGCCTTTCATAGGCCCTGCTCCCATGTCATAACTACATGTTCAAAGGTTCGACGAGATCCATCCTACTTACTATCCGACGTTTACAAAGTCATAAGTATTTCCAATGTTTACAAAATTAACTTTTCAATGGTAGCAAAAGAGGATTATTTACCTGCATATCAAAGGGACATTCTCTAGCACAATAAAATAATACGAAGAAAGAAAAAAGGTCGCCCAAACAGCACCCGTATTCGAACCAAGATGGATACGGCGAACAAAATAGTTATATTATGTAGTTCATGTCGCCAACCCAATCATAATCGTATTAAATGTCCCAGTGTTGAAACAAGCACAACAAAATAATTTTAATTGTAACTCTTTTACTTTATATTAAATACAACATTCATTTCATATGATAACTTTGTGAGGAAATACTATCACAAACAAATACAACAAATAAGCAACACATAAACAACAGCACAACAAACTACAACAAATAAAATACCACCACTAACAAATACAACACATAAACAACATAACTATGCGATTACAACAACATTACATAGTATACATCATCCTATGAAGGTCTCTATCTTAATATTCACCCATAAACGAACTTCTCCATTTTGGTTGAACGTGGACTCAAGCCATTGAATTCTTATGATCCTTTCACCCTCTGCAATTTCTTCATCCAACCAACGGTTCAAGGTTCTATTAAGACGTTCGAACGTTTCTATATTCCAAAGTCAGATCTTTATTGGAGGCTGCACTACTGAAAAGATTAAATCGAAAATTCTCTTGTGAATATATGAATATTTAGACATTTTAAAGAAAAGAAAATTGAAGGTGATTGAAGAAAAATGAAAGGAGAGTAAGAAGTTGTGTGAAAAATTACGAGCGAAACGTTGTGTATTTATAGATCAACACACAGATGCATGCGCCATTATCTTTAGACACACACACATGACTACATGCATGCGTCAATGCATGTGACGCACACTCACATGCCTACATGTATGCAGCAATGCATGTGGCATATTCACATGCATGCGCCATTGCATGTGACGCCTTCACATGCATGGCTGCATGCATGCACCAGTGAATATGACGCCTCCTTTGATTGGCAATTAGATGCGTCAGTTCAACTGACACATAAGTAATGAAATATGGTTATTTCAATAATTAATTTAAAAAATATGTTATTTTAGTATTTAAATTGAAAATATAATTATTTTTTTAAAAAAATTTAAAATAATATATATGTGGATTCTCTAACTTACTTGAACCTCTATTTTTCTAATTAATTAATATGAAGTTTTTCCACGCGTTATTTTTCAAATTGTTAACTCACGTTTGCTTATTCTTAACCGTCATTGTTTAATTAATGTAACAATTACTAAAAACTAATGTAACTATAATAAAAATTTAACAGCATAACCATCAATTATATATTATATTGTGATTTAGAGTGTCACATTAATACCATTGATGAATCTTTTAGGATAATCTACAAGTATTAAGAGAACAAATATAAAGAAAGGAAAAAGTAAACAAATCATTACCCCACAAATAATTCAATAAAGTATAAATAGATAAATTTAATAATTTATATTTGAAACTTTTAAAACTAAAAAACAAAACAACAAGCACAAAAATGGCATGACACGTGTACTCGGTGGGAGATGCTTCATGTGAAGCCAATTGCTGGAACCTTCAAGGGTCACATCAATAAATATCACACAATTTCTCATTTTTCACCCAACTTTTTAATATTCTTCATACAATTTCAATTTTACACTTCTTCTATGACAATTAAATGGACAAAAACATTTATTTTTGGTTTTTATAAATTCGAATATAAATATTTTTAACGAAATTTTAAATTTAAAAAATATAATATTGTCAACTATCATTCAAACAGTATATGTATTTTGTGTTATTTTGTTTAATTTTTTCAAAATTTTACAAAATAAACTTAAAAGAGCCAAACATAACATCTGTTTGTCATCTATAAAAACAAATAATCTAAAATTTAAATTTTGATAATAATATTTATTTATTTATTGAAATAAATAAGTTGTTGATATAATTTTATTAAAAAAATTCATGCTAATTTAATTTATTATAATTTAATAGAATTAAAAAGTGAAAATATGTGATTATATAAAAAACATAAGATTAAAAATTAACTTTATTTTTTTATTTAATAAAACACAATTATAAAATGACATTCATTTGAAGTGAACTCATTAGATTAATTTGAAAAAAAAAAGATAGTAAATATTTCTAAAGAGAAAAAGTAATAAAAAAAGAATAAAGGAAACTTAAAAAAAGAGAAAGAAAGAATATTAGCCAAGATAAGATGCACTTTCTACTATATTCAATTATTTTATCATTATTATTATTATTATTATTATTATTATTATTATTATTATTATTATTATTATTATTTCTATTCTAATAGTAAACGCTGAAAAATATCTTTTCCAAAAATAATCAAGCACTTTTAAATAGTAGTAATAAAAACTAATTTAATGCGTTTTAAATTATTATTTTTGAATAAATAAATAAATGCAAGCATGGATCTAAAACCAATATATTAAATAATAGTTAATTAATTATAGTTATAACATAAAGTTCCTCTCTCTTCTTCTTCGTATTCATTTCATAATAACGCATTTTTTCATTTTCATTTTCATTATAAAAACTTCATATTTTTTTCTCTTAAGCTCAAAAAATTAAAATTAAATTAGAAAAATTAAAAATAAAATCTCTACGTTTTCAATTTTCGAAGTTCGTTTCTTTGCTTGGGAATGCTAACTGGTTCATACGACAATCTTCATCGAGTTTCGAAAACTCTCAAACGACAAGTCGTTTTTCGAATCTGAGGTTTTGCTTCGTTTTCTCTATCTTTCTGCGTAGTTTTGGTTTTACGCATTCGATTTGATTTTGAGATTCAGCTCAAGTAATGTAGATTTGTCGCTATGTTCTTGCACTTTACCAATTCAATTACTGAGTTTTTTTTTTTTATACTTTTTTTTTTAATTTTTAATTTTAAGAATTCTTGTAGCATTAGTTTTGATTGATTAGTTTTGATAATGATGATGAAGTTGCTATAGTATTTGGATTATTTTGTTGTATTAGTTACTGTTTTCTTTTAATTGAGTTTGCTTGAATTAATTAATTAATTAATTTGTTTGTTTGTGATATACTAGTATTTTGCTGTGAATTTTTATTTATTTATTAATTTATTTGTTTGAATTTTGTAGAATTTGGAGGAGTGATTTATGAAGGAGTTTGCTATGAATTTGATTTCCTGATTCAAAAATTAGGTTAAACATTCTTTGGTTTTCAGTTGGACTGAAATGTCAGGTACTGTGATTTTATGGTTTATAATGTGTGTTTTGAATTGTGATTGGTATGATTTTGTGTGTGAAGAATCTGATTTTGTAATTAAAATGTGTTGGAAGGATTTGAAGGGCAATGTAGTAATGATGAAATTAGGGAGAGGAGATCGGATGTTGAGAATTCGGAAGATGAGAGGCGGCAGTATTCTAAAATCGGAACATTCAAGAAGAAGGCGATGAATGCATCTTCTAAATTCACTCATTCACTTAAGAAGAGAGGGAAAAAGAAAATTGATTATAGGGTTCCGTCGGTGGCTATTGAGGATGTGAGAGATGCGAGAGAGGAGACTGCTGTGCTTGAATTGCGCCAAAGACTTGTTGAAAGGGGAAGTTTGCCTCCAAAGCATGACGATTATCATTCGTTGTTGAGGTACTTCTTCTTTATTTTTCTCCTCAAATTATATCGGCAAATGGATTTTGTAGCTTAGTTACCTTGATGAACTGTTTAGCTCTTTTGTTGTTGAAAGGGCATACTCACGAGTTCCGTGCATTTTATTCGCTCACAAAACATTGACTCTTTTTGTTTTCTATTTCCCGGTAGGTTTCTTAAAGCTAGGGATTTTAATATTGAGAACACAATTCAGATGTGGGAAGAAATGCTTGTGTGGCGAAAGGAATATGGAACTGATACAATTCTTGAGGTAATGATTCTAATTTATGACATAGCCATGAAAGGTATGGTTGATTTGGACCATAAGTGTAACAGAAGGACAATAGGATTTGCGTAAGACGCTTCATACATGCTTTATTTGCTTCTAATGCAATCATTATCCTTGAAGGATTTTGAATTTGAAGAGCTGGAAGGAGTATTGCAGTATTATCCTCAAGGTTACCATGGAGTCGATAAGGAAGGTAGGCCAGTTTACATTGAGAGGCTTGGGAAAGCTCATCCAAGCCGCTTGATGCGCATCACCACAATAGATCGATATTTGAGATACCATGTCCAGGAGTTCGAGAAGGCTCTGCATGAGAAATTTCCCGCATGTTCCATTGCAGCAAAGAGACAGATTTTTTCGACGACTACAATATTGGATGTACAAGGCTTGGTATGTTGGATTACACTGATACTGAAATCTGTTGATTATTCTGCGTGTCTGATAGTCTGTGTTCTTACTGATAGTAGATTGTTTATATGTTTTTGATTCTATGAAAATGGTATCTGCCTAAAAACCAATCCATTTAGTGACCAATGAGGGTGTTGTTTGGTGTTTCTCAATTTTAAGGATTTCCTTGTTTGCAAGTTATCGAAATGTTTTTCTGCCGAAATTTTAGCTGCCATTGAAATGTGTGATGCAGGGAATAAAGAATTTCTCACCTACTGCAACAAATCTCTTGTCTTCCATAGCTAAAATAGATAGCTGCTACTATCCTGAGGTTTTTATCCTGCCATTCTCAAAGTAACTTTTATTTTCCGCCTTTTTCATTTCTGTGTGATAATTCTCCATTTGTATTTACAGACATTACATCAAATGTACATTGTGAATGCTGGTACTGGCTTTAAGAAGATGCTTTGGCCTGCTGCACAGAAATTTCTTGATCCCAAAACTACTGCAAAGATACAGGTGAAGGATATAACTATCAACTAGTAATCTTTAACATGTTCGTTTCCTACAACACTGCTGATTCTTACATTCATTTCCATAATTTTCAGATTCTTGAATCTAAGTCTCTATATAAATTACAGGAAGTCATTGACTCTAGGTATGCCTCTGTGGCTTCACCATGCTGCATTGTAATTTCTATTTAACTTACTGATGTATTTGGTGTTTGGTGTGTGCAAATGAATTATGCAGTCAGTTGCCAGATTTTCTAGGTGGTTCATGTACATGTTCCCGCGATGGTGGATGTCTTAAGACTAACAAGGGTCCATGGAATGATCATAATATCATGAAGGTAAAGTTTCTCTGCTATCTCGCTTCTTAGCTCTTACTTGTGCATAGAAACAACAACAATCAAGCCTTATCCCACTAAGTGGGGTTGGCTACATGGACCAACTCCTGCCATAATGTTCTATTCAGGATCATGCTTCTATCAAATCGTTAATCTCGAGATCTTTTTTAATAACTTCTCCTATAGTTTTTCTAAGTCTTCCTTTGCCTCTAGCTGTTTGACTCTTCTCCATCTGATTTACTCTCTTTACGTGTGCATGCTTTTGAAAATATGCTTTTGAAAATATATATGGTTTAGAAGATGCCTTGTCAAACTAGCATTTGGAAAACTGATGAAAATATTTTGATTTTAGCTTGTACGTAATGCGGAGGGAACTTTTGTGAGGCAAATCACCAGGGCGTCCAATGAACAGCACAATTTTGACTCCTTTCAGTTACAATCACTGAAGGCAAGTTTCTGTCTCTTGGACATAAAAAAAACTTGGGATTTCACAAGTGTTTACTATTTTATGGTTGGTACACACGTTTTATTAACTTTTTCCTCATCCTCCAGGAGCGATGCAGTGGCTCGTCAACAGCAGAATCAGGGTCTGATTTTAATGATTACTCATCTCCTACCAGACAACGGAGCGGTAATTATCCTCGTTTAGCACCAGTTCGTGAAGAAGTGAGTTTCAAAATCTCCTCATACTTATTTAGAATCCTCATTGTCATCTTAACATTCTTCATGTACATTTTAAGTGACTGTCTTGAACTTTTAATCATACCTAATCACTCTGTCATATGCAGGTAAGGGCACCAGACGCCAATGGCTACTACAGCTGTGACGATAGTGCTCTATCGGCTCAGAATGTGATTGAAAGTGACCAACTTCATCTTACTCGAATGCAGTCCTTGCAAATTAATGATACCGGAAATGTTGCTTATAGGACAAATTCAGAAGGTATTGAACCAATTATATTTATAAGTTCCTTTCATATGTTCCATGTAGAATTCAAGTTGTGCATATACCTTGGTATATTTGGATGTGGAAGTTGAAAATATTGACAAGTATTTCAATATGATTACTTTTATTTTTCAGGTGCTTTGGTCAGCAATTTGTTAAGTGTTATCAAGGAAAAAATAGCTAAAGTAAATTTCTTATATGTGCCACAAGCGCTGGCATCCTTCATTGAAAGACTTGTTGGGTTCATCTTCAGCCTAAGATTTGAATTTTGGAGAACACCTAACATTGTTCACCCATCAAATTCCACGGATCGTGACATTAATAACCATTCAGAAGCTATTGAAGCAGCTACTGAAAGAGAGTGCATTCTTCCATGCGAACAACGTCTTCAGAGACTAGAAAAAGTATTCGACGAACTTAACAAGAAACCCGATGGCATGCCTTTGGAGAAGGAGAAAATGCTTATGGATTCCTTGGATAGAATAAAGTCCGTTGAGTTTGACCTTGAGAAGACAAAGAGGGTATTCATATATTCTTTCACCACTCGTCTATGTCTTTTGATTATAGTGTTCAAAATTGTGTGCATTTTCTGCAGGTACTACACGCCGCTGTGATGAAGCAGCTTGAAATTACTGATTTACTGGAGAATATGAAGCAGCCAAAGTTTCGAGTAAGTTGATCATTGTTTGATACTAGTGATTAACACCCGTGCAACGCACAGGAAAAAGTTATGCCATCTTACAAAATAGTTAGGTGATATAAGCTTCGAACTTAGAATAGTATAGATAGATATATGAAAGAAATTAAATATTAGATATGAAATAGTTAGACTATATATGTTTGTCTACAACATGCTTAATTTTTGAACCAATCTAACAAAAGTGATACAGAGACCAAAATAACTTTTTATTGCTTCTTGTCAATATGAAACATTACATTTTAACAATAAAAAAAATCACAATCTTGCATTGCATGTAATAAACTAATTCTTCATAAAATATGTCTTCTTCCTGAAAAAACTGAAAACAAAATATTAGCTCATATTTTCATTTAGCACTATAAATCTTTGATTATAATATTTGCTTCATAAAAATAATAAATTATCATACCAATGGATTGAAATTGCTCCGTTTGTAACAATATCAATTTACTTGTTTTGATGTTTTACCGTATTATAATTTTATCGTATTTGAGTCCCTCACAATTGTTCCTCACTCTCATAGGTTGAAAATTACTTTACTTGCATTAAAATAAACATTTGACCAAAGTCAATGCAATCCATATTCAACTAACATGGATTACATTTTATTGATTATCAAAGTGTTAAATCTTTTAAGAATCAAGTTTTTTTAATAAGGTTTAAATTAAGAAAAGTGACATCATCTCAAAACACAATAATAAGCTAAATAACATAATTTTGCAACATACACTTATTACATATCTGGTCTATTTGTCTTGTTACATTCAACATCATAAATCGTAACAAAACAGCATTGTACTTGGGCACATGTCAAACTTAAAACACCTTAAATTTACGCATATCAGTTTCACATTAAACATAGATTTCTTTTAGAACATAACTGGTACCACGTGGAATTCGTTTCATATTTGTTAAGAGTTCCACATCGGACAATATATGGCCTGAACATGAGTTTATAAATGGGGGTAATCCTCACTCTATCAATCGATTTTGTAAGGTTGAGTTAGGCTCAACCACATTTCAACATGGTATTAGAGCCTCGTTTAAGATCCGGTGGGCCACCTATTATGGTTTCCGCTAACATGAGTTTATAAATTGGGGTAATTCTCACTCTATCAACGGGTTTTGTAAGGTTGAGTTAGGCCCAACCACATTTCAACAATATTAAACATAGATTTCTTTTAGAACATGATTGGTACCCCATGGAATTCATGGATAGTTCCTTTAGAGTGACAAGGTGGAGTGACTGTAAGCATCAACTCGTCCTCCTTTATGAGTTTATTTTCTTTCACAAACTCATCCCAACCCTTGTCAATATATTGATCTTGATAATTACCTCCAACAGAGATGCAGAGGAAAAATATATTGACAATTGTTGGTATGAGTTTACGGTCACTCTGCCTCCTCAATGTTGTCAACCTGAAGCGTCCAATCAACCTGAAGTGTCCAATCACTCTGCCTCCTCAATGTTGTCACCCGGAAGCGTGCAATACGTAGAAACTTTCCATGAACTCGTAGTGGTACCAATTATTTTATTAGTATTAAACTTATATGTTTTTAACTGGGTAAGCTTAAGTTTGGCATTTGCTTAAGTACAATGTTATATTTTATGATGTTTAATGTTTGGCATTTGCTTAAGGACAATGTTGTCATCTTTTATGATGTTTAATGTATCAGGATTCAGGACAAATTACTCATATATGTAATGAGTATATGTTCTAATATAATTGTATTTAGGTTACTAATGTAATAATTTCACTTTTCTTAATTTCATCCTTTTAAAAAATTCTGATTTTTATCATAATCTAATTTAACCCTTTTAAATGTGAACTTCAAAAGTACAAACTTTTTTGAATGCTGTAATTAATCTTTTAACTGCATATGATCACAATCTCATAAATTGCTAATGTAATGTTTTTTTTTATACTTATGCTATAGTATTATTCTTGCAGCAAAGAAGGCTATTATGTTGAATCATGGTTTTCAGTTACAGAAATCCTCAAAATGTCAGATACACAGTTGAAACTCGACCGTCGATCCTCGAATGTTGATCCGACCCAACCCAACTAAGCATGAGTTGAGGGAGTAGACAATGCAAGCCTAATGGGTTGCTAACAGAGCATACATACATACTAAAGAGATTCACGAGAATTTGGTATAGTACACAGCTCACTTTGTTTCATATATATTACTAATAAATAATGAATAATATATAATGTAGATTTCTTCTTATATGCTTTTCCCCCTCAATTTTCAAAGTAAATAAGGGACAAAATTTGTACTGTAATATGTTATATTCAGTATTATACAGTGTAGAGAATAGAAAGATAACAGAAAAATTTACACTGCTGAAAATTTGAAAAAAATTCATGTGTATTAATCTGAAGTTTTGTTCAAAACATTTGGCACACATGGAATATAATATTAATTAACTTATATCTTTTCTTGACAATGAAATTTCTTGTCACATTCCAATGTCCAATATAGTGGCTTTGCCTACTTTTCACATAAGTGGATTACCTAATTCTAGCACTAATTTGTAATTTTCTTATTGTCTTGTTAAACTTAAATTCAATTTTACCACACTATTTTGAAAAGAAAGTTGAATTAAAGTGGTATTATTATTAATGAAAGTTGAGTTAAAGTGGTATTAATGATTATTTTCTAATATTTGAAGTAAATTTGAGTTTGGTCCATTGAAATTACTATGAATTTTATAACTATATATATATTAAGAGTTTAAAATAGGTCTATTTATGCATTCAAGATTATTGTTGTTATTAATTACATTTTTGCTTAAAAAACATTTAAAGTTTCATTTCTTAAAATATTTGTTCATTTTAAACTTCTAATAATGAGATAAAAGATTTGTGAATAAATGAGATAGAGAGAAGCAAAATCAATAGCTAGAGAAGAAAAGCACTTTTAAACACAACAAAAATAGTATTCTGACATTTTCAAGGTTTTTTAAAATGCTAAAATGTGAGTACGTAGTTTTTGAACACTTCAAAAGTTTTGTCGCAATTGCTTCAATATTATTCAACTATTTACTTCCATCCTTTGACTTTTTTTTTTGCTAATTGTATTTTCAAAAGTGATTTGACATTATCCAGCTTTGAATCAATTTTTTTAAAATAATATTTTCAAACTCCAATTAGTTTTTCAAAAATATTTCTCTATCATTAATTTTATCAAAATCTAAGTCAAACTACTGATGTATTGATTGAATGTCAAATAATAAATTTTTTTCTTGACTCAATATAAGTAAATAATTCAACAACGGTGTTGTTCTATTATAAATATATGTGTGAAGGGTATACCATCGTTTGTTTTAAATTAAAAAAAATATGTATTATGAGTTTTTTTAATAATTGTGAAAATCTTTTCAAATTTATTTATTTAAAAAAATATATATTTCAAAAATATTCTTTTATAAAAAACTATTCAAAATAATTTGCATAAAAGATACAAAAACGTCTTATAATTTGAAACGAAGATAATAATAATTAAAAATATAATTTTACTTCAGTATAAAGCAAAATAAACACATGTGACATGCATATAAATCAGATCTACAATATCTTAATTTATTGAAGATTATGGGAATATCTAAATCAAAACAAAAGGTTTTATACAATAACAACGGTAATTATGTAACCCACACAAAGGGAGACAACAAAAGTTTTGTACAATAACAACTGTAATTATGTAACACAGAGTGAGATGACCAACACCTATTGCAGGGATGACAATTATATCTATCTATATAGTGGGTATTCACAAAATTATCCATAACGGATAAAGATAAAAATCCATAAAAATTGGTACGAGTACAGATAATTATCCACTATAATAAGCAGAATAAATGTGAATATACGGTATCTAACTACATGGTCTGTCCCATATCTGCATAATATATATTTATATATTTTTATTTTCATTATTATATATACACGTTAATATAATAATTTTATTAAATATATCATATTAAATATCTATTTAATATAATATAAATGTTTTGTTTATTTCTTAACTCAACAATAACATCCTCAAATATTTAAATATTGTTAAAAAATTAAAATGTAATGATAATTTATAATCGATCGATCATTTTTTATTAGAAATGCTGTTAAAAAAATGTGGATATGGATACTTAGATACCCATAGGATACGAGTATAGTACAAACATTGATGTTTATGCGGATATAACTCAAGTACAAAGATTTTTTTAAACTGTTGTTGGTTTGGGGAAGTGTACTATAGTATCTAACCAAATCCTGCTTATTTCCATCCCTAACATGTTGATTTGTGTTTTCCCTCAAATTAGTTATGAGCGAGTGAATGTTTAGAGGAACGACTTGAACAATTTTCTCTTCAGTTGTCGTCTTCCCTTTCTTAAAAGCCTAAGTCATCATACCGAAAAGACCACTTTTCTAGTTTGGAGGATCCGTCTCATTCCTTTTGCCCTCTTCATCATCTCATTATTCTTTTTAACAGATAAGAGATATATTATTATTGTAAAAAAAAAAGGAAACTCAGATTAAAAATATAGATTAAATATAACTTATATACGTTAACAAAAGACATCACTTACCCAAAAAAAACCATGAGCGAAGGAAAGTCTCCCTCATACCTTAACAAATCCTTCACACTAAAGGTAGGAATTTCTCCAAGAGATTAACCCCATCTTTCTCGGCCCCGTTATGCTTATCAAAATTATAATCATTAAGGGATAGAGGTGCGCTCGTCCAGTAGATGTGAAATCGACAGGTGTCATCCTTATTAAAAATAACCTTAGGGCAATTAACATCACCCTAATTTTTGATGAATTTGTCTTTCCAATTCTTATAGTTAGACAAGTAAGGGGTAAGAAAGACCCTTCCAAGAATTGCATACAGAAACCCAAACCCCGTTATTTACCCCTTGATTTCATATAAAGAAAAAAAGATTCCCACAATAGGGATAATGTCAAGACCTCTGCAAATAATTTCAAAACCACAAACAAAGAGCCAACTATTAAGATGAAATTGGAAAGGATCAACATTTATAGCCTTCAATAGCTCTGCTTGAAAACAATGAAGGGTACGCCAACTCCAATGCGTCTACCCATTTAGGTTATCAGATGCACACCTTTTCACCATCCAAATAAGGCTTTAGCACTACGTCGGTCTCGTTTCCCGTATTGGATACATTCGACCCAATCCGAAAGTTTGTACCTAATCTTTGTCATTATAGAGGGGAACAATACTTGTCACTTTATCACAGAAAGTGATGATTTCTGAAGTGGTGACAACCATAACCAACCTCGTTGATTATGGAGAAGAAGACATTAAATCAATACTACTATCACTAGATAAACTATTGTAGCCACTCAACATTTATATTTCCACAAACCTCCAATCTACCTTACCATCACTCTGTTTCAAGTTGTTCAAACAACAAATCCATAACTCACACATCTCAGAATTTGTTTTTGGTTCAACCATTTTTCTTGAAGAATCACACTTCTTAGTAAATCCAACGCCTAGATAAGTAAAAAGGGAAAAAAAATAAGATGATAAATTGAAAAAGATTTGAGTGTAAGAGGAGAAAAAAAGATAACAAGTGTTCTTTCTTCATTGAGTTTGAAGGAGACAAATCAGTGTAATAAAAAGAAAGAAGAAAACCTAAAACTTTATAAATAGAGGTTATAGAGAAAAATATGTTCGATAGGGTCTGGAATTTCATTAAATGTTATTTATTCTAAACCCTGAAACCCTAGTCATATAGGTCATAAGTTCCTAGGATCATAATCATTATCCTGATTTAAAGTGAAAGATAAAAATTCGTATTATCCCAATAGAAAAACACGATAAGGATTGAAATCGGCTAGAAGAAAAGGACAAATCACTTTTCCTCTATACGCCTCCTGTTTTGAAGACAATGTACTGGTATGCCTATATAAACCTCCATATGCCTCGTTTCCTTATAAGTCAAAACACATCACCCTTACATGCCTCTTGCTTGAGGGTGTGTGTACATGTATGACTGATTTTCTTATAAGTCAAAACACTTCGTCCATACATGCCTCGTGTTTGGGAGATTCTATACTAATTTGTTTATACCGACCTCTACACTACATGCATAGAGCCTAGAGAGGACTTAGAGGAATAAAGTTAAGAGAACCACAAACTTCCCCTTTTGGAAGAGGTGGAGAGTTTGCCCAATTTCGTGATCAGGTTAAGTTAGGGGTCAGATACTAGTTTGACGTCAAGGAATCATACTCCTTAAATAATCAAATCTCTTGGTCGGATTAAGTTAAGAGCATAATACAAGAGCGGAGTCAATAAATAATCCATTGTTGTAAATAAATGTTTGGTATATAGATAGGCAACAATATTAATAACCTTTGTTCATTAAACTTAAACAAAGAAACATCAATAAATGTTCTATAAACTCAAATGAAAGGATAATAGTAGTATGCGTGTACATTTTTTTATTACAAAATTCATATACAATTTATTTTAAAATAATTCAAATAAAAATTTACAAGTAATTATTTAAGAAGTTAGAATTCAATAAATAATCTATAAAAGAAATATATACTCATTCATAATTGACATTGAATTAAAACTTAAATTATTTATAAAAAAATTAGCCTTTTCATTTTTGAATCTTGTCTTGCTCATTTTAATATAATTGAAAACTTGTGAAATTGAAAAAGAGAGTGGGAAAAGGAAACAGAGTTGCAGGTAGTTCTGTTTATTTTTGCGCGTTTTCTGTGTTGTCGTGTGTGTGCTGTCCTACATTAACTTATTATAGATCCTCTCTGTCATTTATTTTATTTAATTCCAAATGTTCACATATAAAATTTTCAAAAAAAATTCAAAACTTGTCTAAATCATGAGGATAAAATGCCTATAACTCATTAATTTATTATATTTTCTCAAAATATAGACAATAAATCAAATTAAATATTTAAAAAAAAAAGTTTAGAATACACTTATAAATAATATTAAGGTGAAATAAATAATTTCTTTTTTAAATATTTTATTATTTTAAATTAATTTAAATATTATATATTCCACAAAATTTAAAAGAATATTACAATTGTATTCTAGCTGTTTCAACATCTACTCATATAATAACATAAACACAAACAAATTATTTAAAACGCATTAAAAAAAAGCACTTTCTCAAGAAAACTTCTTCACACTTCATTCATCCATTCCCCAAAAGGAAATTGAAGAAACAAAAGAAAGAGAAAGAAAAAAAACACATTTTTTCTGCAAAATCTAGAAGAACTAGATCTGTCTCCAACATCATAGCATGTCTTGTTCTTTGAATCAACAAAGCTTCTTGCTTTGTTCTTCACTTCTCCTCATCATGGCTATCTCTGTTTCTTCCTTTCATCCAACTTTTCTAAACAGTAAATCTTTCTCTCTTCTTCAATTTTCATCTTTTTCTTTTCAAATTTATCAAATTTTATCAAATTATGAAAAAAGTTTTGATTTTTATATCTGGTTTTGCTTTTTGTAATTGCAGATACTGTTTTTGATTCTCAGATACTTACTGGTCGCCATCTTCTTCAAGCTAAAAAAGGTTCTTCATTTTCTCTCTCTCTTATGCTTTTGGATCTACCAACTTTTTTTTTTTCAAAAAATTATCCAATATATAATATTAAGTTCTTGTCTCTTTTTTTGGTTTATTTTGCTTTTTTATTTTATTTTTTTGAAAAAAAATGTTATTTAGTTGTTGTTATTCTTATTTATCATTATTATTGTTCTTGTTTGTAGCTATGGATTTTTCTATTTATATAATTTATTTTGATGTTATTGTTGTTGTTGGTGAAAACTTAGATCCTCAGAGTGTGTCTCCAACATTTACATTATAAGGGCTTGTTTGGATAAATAACTTAATAACTTATTTGCAGCTTATAGCACCGGTGTTTATCAAAATAAGTGCTTATGAATTTGTATAAGTTATTTTTATAACAAAACATGATTTTTTTTGTGTGTATAAAGCACATACACAAACACACGACACCACAAAAAATGAATAAGTTAATCGTAATCACATGAGTCAGTGTCAAACACCTAACATCAGAGTCGTCTCAAGTTTGTAGATTAGTAGTTTAACCATAGCAAAATAAATAGAGGCTCTATTTAAGCGCGATTGAACCATGATAATATTTGACGAGGCTCTATTTAGCCATAGTTTGTGACAAATTTTGAGTCATGTTCGGTAGTCTGTCTTGCACACCATCAAAGACGGTCCTGTCTGAAACATCTTTGTTCAAAGGTATCGGTACTACAAAATTGATCCATGGTAGAGTTTTTGTTGTGTAGCATGTGCTTTTTGTTGTATAATATGTAAAAACTCACACCAAAAGAGAAGAATTTGGTGATGATATTGTTTCACATTGCACCTGCAGGTTGTTCTGTGAATTTCGAGTTTCTAAACTACACAATAATCACAAGCAAATGCAAAGGACCTAAGTACCCTCCAAAACCATGTTGTGGAGCATTTAAAGAGTTTGCTTGTCCTTATGCCGACGTGATCAACGATTTAACGAACGATTGCGCCTCAACCATGTTTAGCTACATCAATCTTTACGGAAGATACCCTCCCGGTCTCTTCGCGAGCGAGTGTCGTGAAGGAAAGCTAGGTTTAGCTTGCGATGCATTATCTCCATCAGAGTCGGCCAATGACACCGCAAATCAAATCGTACATACTCCTTCTATATTACTCGCTCTCGCGTCCTGCATCTTCTTGATGGTTTTATTTTGATATTGAAATTTCTCAACTTCTATTCATTTGTTGCTTTGCATCGAAAGTTCGTTATTGTCGATGCGGATTGGTTGTGCTAGAGGTGAAACTCAGAGAATGTACTTTATGTGATATAGTTACAAAAGTTACAACTTAATATACTCAACTATGTTGTATTTGAGTGTTTGTTTAAAGATTGCAAGTTTTGTGGGAGCTTTGTATTCTTGCAAATGAGTCACACTTAAAAGCTCCTTTTAGCAGATGTTCGATTAATTCAGCTCAGTTGATAGCCGCGTAGACATTTGAGATTCAGTTGGTAGTGTTGCAGAGACATTCGATTCAATTGGCTTTTAGCCGATGTTTCATTAACCCAGCTCAGTTGATAATTGCTGAGACATTCGTTATGCATGTTCACATCTGCGACATCTTATTTAAACTATATGTTTGGTTTTAAGGTGGAATTAATGGATGCACGATGTAACTACCTAAAAGCAATTTGACATTATAAAACGATGATTTGGTACTTTTCTTGAGGAATCAATTTTGGTGGTTAAGCTCAATCATAATTGATTTAGAAAAATATTTAGATGTTTTTCGAAAATAATTGATTTTACAGCTAAATTGAATTTTAGGTTGAGATATGGCTCTCTTGTTTTTAATATAAATGTGATTTTTATATTAAAATTTATTATTAAATTTATTTTGCATTACTTGTTTTTAAATAAAATAAACTTCATAAAATTAAATAATTTAATTACTGCAGAATCAAATTGATTTTTATAAAGAAAAATTTATAGTTTGGATCCAAATTACATTTAAGTAGGTAATATCTAAAATTAGTTTTAATTATATTTAAAACTAGATATTTACTTTCAATTGTAAATAATTATTTAAATATTTGTCGCATTCGTTAAATTAAATGTATAAAGATCATTAAACTTTAAAATGAAATGCATATTGATTCTCTCTTATCATTGAGAAAATATATTTTAGAACAACTTATTACATTATTCTTAACAATCCTAATGTTTATTATATGCTTTTAATCACCATAGATATCATCATATTTATAAATATACAAAGAAACAAAAAGTTGGAAAAAAATTACATTATTGAGGAAATATATTTTAGAACAAAATAATCACCATATGAGACTGAGTCTAGGCTTCTGGCGAAACTTCGATTTTTCCACACACCAAGGACCGGGAAATGTGCTCAACTGTAAATCAATTTGTTATAGAAATAGCTTATAATTATAAGCATTTATATGAAAAACGCTTAATTAAGTTGTTTAGCCAAACAGAAGCTTAAATATTTATCATGATGAAAGAGAACTTACATTGCCAATCATTTTCGCTCCAAACCATGGAGTGTCGACGCCGTATGGAGGAGGTGTGACTCGAATTCCATTCGACACGAATGGAGGAAGTAAGCTATGGAGTTCCTTTTCTAATCTTTCTGCACAACAATGGTCCCAAATTTGAATAGCTTCAAGCTTTGTTGGAGTTTATGCGTGTTTGGATTGATTTATTTAAGTTTATCTATTGTTAAAGCAATTTATAACTATCCATAAGCTGTTTTTAACTTGATTTTCATTAACTCTTTAGAATAGCTTATATGAAGAAGTGATTCGCATATTTACCTGCCAAACCTGGCAAACATGCGGTTCCTCCCGATAAAACGACAGTTTTGTACCAATCACTTTCGCCCGGTAAATCTGCACAATGGCAATGCTCCATACAGAGAGCTATAGCATGGTGCAAACCCATTTCTTGCCTATACCAAGAAATGAAACATTCGCTTAAACTACGATTAAGTAAAAATATATATACAAACAAACAAAGTCGATATAATATTGTAATGCAGATGACTCAACCGATCTTCGATAGACTCTAATACCATATTGTAATAGCAGATGATTCAACAGATCTTGGATAGACTCTGATACCGTAGTAGCAGATGATCCAACTGATCTTGGATAGACTCTGATACCGTAGTAGTAGATGATCCAACCAATTTTGGATAGACTCTGATACCGAAATAGCAGATGATCCAACAGATCTTGGATAGACTCTGATACGGTAGTAGCAGATGATCCAACCGATCTTGGATAGACGCTGATACCGTATTAATTGAAATACGAACATCTTTGAAGAGAAGTTATACATCGTCAATTTGTCGTAACCATAGTGCAAGAAATACGAATAACTTACATTCCAGCAAGATGCGGCTTGAATAAAACCTCTGCCGTCTGAAACCGTTCTTTCGAAAGTGTAAACAATCCATCTCCCGCAGCTTGAAACGATGCTTGTGTGTTTTTCTTCAATAGCTCCGCTTCGTAATCAAGAGCTACGTAGCATAGATTCTGTTACAAAACCAGAAAATCGTAACGAAATGAGCACGATCGTATGATTGAAAACTGAATAAAAACAATCATTGTCTAGACATTACTTATCTCGCGACTAAAACTTCGGATTACTATAACTGGAGAAAATTAATACCTCTTTCAAAGCGCGAACGGTGTATAAAGATTGAAAATTTAGATTATTCAGTTGCATCTTTTCCTTGAGAAATCCCGTAACTTTCAGCGCTCCGAATCCCAAAACTTCCACACCGATCTTGCGCATTACTTTACCATTAAAAACTGTGAAACGATAATGCAGCTCACATTAACAGTAACACAAAAAAAAAGTGTAAAACAAATCGACAGACGTTTCTTCTAATACCAATATCGAGAACCGTTGAACACGAGAAAGAGAACGAGCAAAGAAAAGAAAAAACAGTAGGGCATACTTGGAACTACCGATGTGACTTGAAAACCTATATTAACCACTATTCCAGAAGTTCGTTTCGCAGCATATAAAGCTAGAGTCGCCTACATTTTTTCAAATTATACAATAAGTTAATACGTAAATAACCGATTCGTATATATGGTATTCTTAAAGATCAAAGTGACATTAGTTTATACTTTTATCAACCAAAGTTCGGTGAGTTTTCCCGTCTTTTTTCTTCGGTTAAAATATATTACCTGGTTGACAGCACAAACAGAAGGAACATTCAAGTCGAAAAGGGAAGCATAAATCGCTTCTTTAAGTTGCCGTCTCGATGCTCTGGCTGATTCAGTATCTGGTACGGTTGAAAACGTGAAATCGTTATGTGTTCATCACCGTCGCACAAATCACCATACAATAACCGAAGTAAATCGTAAAATGCAACGTACCTTCATAATGGCATATCGGTATAGAAACAATAACCGGTTGATTATTCGGTTTCACCTGCATCCTGCCGAGAAATCGACCGATATATTAAACATCAAACAAGAACAACATAAAAATGATAAGAGAGAATCAAAATGCAGATATACCTGTTATAAATAGTTGCGAAAAAATGTCGAAGTCTAGTATACATTGGCGACTCAATGTTGCCGAATTCCTACACATTGAAAAACCGAAAAAGGCAATGCCTAGTATCAGCGAGAAGTGTTATCTGCAGCTTAAGTCTTTTCTCGTTCGAAGTCAAAATGAGGATGTATATATGAACGCAGAAAAAACCAAACACGGCCTATTTTCATCAACTAGTTCAATTCTAAACAAAACATGTCATCATTACCAAAAATGTTGCGGATCGTCCTGACGGACAAGCGTATTTGCTCCAACCAAATTTGCAATAGCCAGAACCGCCTTAAGAAATAACAGATAAACGAGAAATGTTTTAAGTTTTAAAAAATATATAAAAATTTAATCACAATGCCGCGAAATCACAGAATGAAAATTTGAGAGACTAACCATCAATGATAATAGCACCGGGAACTTGTGCTCTTTGGCCATAGATATGTTTGAATGACAACTGTGGCCTCTGACCAACAAAGGATCTGCAATTCATGGAATCTCAAACACTCGATTTCACGATATATCGATCACTCACAAGACCAATCAAAACACAATAACAATCACTTGGATTACCGTAATTCATCAAATTCACACCAAAGCACAAAAATAACAATCATTTACACCACAAACAATCAAAATCCTCAATCACATCAATCCTTCTGGGTCGATCAACTAAGTTTCACGACCAAGTTGAGACGATCCCTACAATTTGAAGGACTAAACGGTGATTCCATCAAACTCACTTGCACAATTTCGCGATGATTGAACCATCCGGTTGTAGGGGTCACACAATTTGGTATCAGATATTAACAAACTTTTGAAATAATCTCCAAAACTAAAAGTATTTCTATCACAATAATCCTTTTCGGTCGATCAACTTAGTCCTAACAATCACATTAATCATTGAGTTGGTCAATTTAGTCTTAAAATTGATTTGAATGGAAAAACTCGATCCAAAATTTTCAATTTCAAAGATCATTTCTAGATTACGTCAATTTAACGACCAACACGACAGATTCGAAAGATTAAACGGGCGATTCCATCATAACATCTATCAACACAATCACTTGCAAAACCCATCAAATTCACATCAAATAATATACACCCTAAACTATCAAAATTGATCACTTTTCATCAAATCACAAACTTTCAACCACACACAAAACCCATCAAAATCACTTTTTTACAATCACAAAACAACAATCATTTCCACAACCCATCAAATTCAAACCAAATCATCAAAATCACTTATTTCCAATTACAAGCACAACCCATCAAAACCACTTTTTTACAATCACAAAACAACAATAATTTCCACAACCCATCAAATTCAAACCAAATAAAAATCACTTATTTCCAATCAGAAACAAAACCCATGCAATTGAATTGAAAGAATCATCATCATAAAGGAACAAACTTTGAAACACTTACGGAATAGGGTAACCAGAAGTCAAATTAGTTTCAGCAAAGAAAACAGAATCCCAAGAAGGATCAGATTGATGAGTCTGAAGGAAGTGAAGCCATAAGCGATTATCAGATACAAAAAATCTCAAAGACCTGCAAATCACACTCAGTTTCGCAACCTCTTTGGGACCCAAAAGTCTCAAAATTTGTACCAAGATATCACTAGGTAGTTGATCCAATTCACCCAAATCACCACGCTCCAAGACTTGGTTTTCTTCATCGGAACATGTTGGATTTCGTCTCAACATGATTTCCAACAGTTTCCTTAGTAACATCGACATGTTAAGATTTGGTTTAGGAGAGAGAAAGAGTTAAGAGTATGGTTATGTTTGAGACATGATGAAAACGCGGGCAGATTCTGTCCATTAACGTTTTTCAACATTACACCATTGATTTTTCCAAATAAGCAATTCAATGTATTTTATTTTTACAGCTTAATGTTCAAAACAAGAAATTAATTTTAATAAATTTTTCTTTTGAAATTTAATTGAGTAAAATATAGAATTAAAGTAACATAGGAGGATTGTTGAGGGTTGATGGGATTGGCAAAAGAAAATTAGTGCATATCCAAACATCTTAACACATTAAACTAATATGTTATTTTCAGAATCACCATAAATTAGTAAAAGTTGATTTATTTTTTTTAGGAATACTATGATGTAATGTCAATAAATTTGTTTTTAAAGTATTACCGTCAAAATAAAATAAAAAATCTGTAAACAATAAAGTGATATAATCATGTTAAAATGTCATATATTAAAATAAAAAGCAATATCTATAATACTGTCAAAAATACATAATCAAATACATAATTCCTAATACAAATAAGAAAATTTGTGTGTATTGAAAATCCTTTTCCGCTTGAGTGCCTTCCTAAAGTACCACTGAATGTAGTACTCCATTCGGTAGGAGTTACAACACCTCTTACTTCAGCCGATATCAGGTGATTATAGAAATCATTAAACATGGCGTCAACATCTCTACAAACGACAGTACGAAGGGCTGACACGGAGTGGTGTTGTGGAACAACTTGCATATACCTAAATTGTTGCATGACCTGTTCATGAATATGTGGAAACGTCAAACATGACTCATAACACAACCATCTAGAGTAGAATGATATGTCATCCAACGTACGCGTCTAACAGTAAGCATCTTATGGTGCATAACGTACATCATCAAATGCACCCGGTCAAGAAATACTCTGAATGACTCAATCAAATTCCCTTTAAGCGGAACATAAGCATAGACATGTGGATGATCCTCAGTGTAAGTATATACAAACGACTAGTCGGATATGCACTCTTGGATGATCCATGCCTGAAAATAATACAGTTTAATTATTAGTAAAGGTGTAACACAACTGTTATAAAAATGGTACATAAATAGTAAGGGATGTAAATATATTACGGTCAACAACATGCAACTACCAGTCATTTGTTTTATCTTCCAAAGACGACCTTCAATTAATTTGGAGTATAGGTAAACCAAACAAGCGATACCCCGATTATACTCATGGATCATATCCAAGTCAACGAAAATTCAAAGGTAAATCACATTTATGTAGTCGTCACTATTGTTCACTAAAATGCAAGTTTCAAACAAGTACAACATATATGACCTCAAATAAAATGCCCAATGATACATAAGCGACTCATCATCCCCATCAACACTTGTTGCCGCAACTAGGAGATGTGCATACATATTCTTCAAGAATTTGAACATGACATGACACCCTATGGTTTCTTCTATCTCTCTCATGACATCGTCTGGGTCAGCTCCCAAATAGTTAACCATCATATCAAGGGCATCGGGCCTGGTAATCCTATAGTGGTCTAACAATATTCCCTTGATGGGAAGATGTAGTAAACATGACACATCATCCATTATGATGGTCATCTCACCGTGTGGAGGATGGAAGGATATAGTTTGAGAGTGTCATCTCTCAACAAACGCCGAAAGCATGTTATGGTTAACATTAATATAACTGGTAATGCATAAATCATGCAACCTAAATAGTTGCATGGCATCGTGAAACTAGTCCTTTTCCAGTTGTTCAAGTATCGCAATATTTCGGCTGTGATTGATGCATTTTAAAGCAACATGATCCTGCAAATGAAAGACACCATTGTCAAAAAAAATGAATATTATAAGACATTTGATACAAATAATAAAAACAGATAAAATATACCTTTTTATCCCACACGTGCATGGCCACATGGTCCACATACAGAGAGAGAAGTGATGTGTCATACATGCATCCTCCGAATTATTCATGACCATGTGCATCATGAGCAGGTGCATCATCCTAGACTTTGACTGGTAAGGCTTTCGGGTCAGCAACAAGTGATACTCGTCCTCAGGAAGATGATGCGGGAGACATTTAAACTCCAGAAATAGATGCATCAGCATCATGTGAGCTAGCACAAATCATTGATCGGGCTCTTTCCCTCAAACTGATGCATGCTAGGACACTCTACCTAGCATGATATAGTCTGCGTTGTCATCCATTTCACCTACAGTTAAACCATAAACGTGAAAATTAGAGAAATTAAAAACCAAACAAAATTCAAAATGCATTAATGTATATTGAAAAATCAAAATTTGATGAAAATCGGATACGCATTTTCATATTTTCCTGCAACTCAAGACCTGACAATGGCAGCACGCATGTCATGAAACTGATTACAAGAACAGTGAAACAATATTTTATGTTCACTAAAAATACTTAACAACTACTCTAACCAATATAGTAAAAAAATTACACAAATTATTGTTTGACATTATTGAAAACTGAAATTAAAGAGTTGGATTGGAAAACTTACCAAATGTGAAAATGTTATTGAATCAGTTTTTGAGCATAAGAATGTAGTTGGTTCACGAGGAAGAAGTTGCAAGCATGAGTGCAAAAAATCAGTTTGATAGTTGAAAACAAAATGATAATAGTGGGTTTGAGAAGTTAATATGTTAGAGTGTTTTGCTACAAATGAGGAAGAAGAATGGTCTGACGCGAGTTTTATTAAAAACTCGTCCGGAAATGCACTTTCGTTAGTTAATGTGAAGATGCATTTCTGAACTAGTTTTTGTGGGGGAATGAGGTTTGGCTCAGTTATGATTATGAAGTGTGGATTTAAGGGTGTTCGGAAATGCATATCTAGATTATAAGGGCATTTACAAACTTTTACATCTGGTGCGGGAGCACCCCATATGGTGGCAGTAGAAACCACCAAAATTTTAAGGATGGAGCTGGACCTATAGCCTATTTAGGTTTTTTATTGTTTATTGCACCATTAGTGGTGCTTCCACACCTCCGTGAAAAACCATAAATACTTCTCAAATACGAAGATGCACTTCCATATGCATTAAAAATTTACGCCTTAGCACATTGTAAACGAGCCACCCTCATTTTTCCATAAATTAGTACAGATATGCATCTCCGTAAAAACTAAGGAAGTGCACATACATACGCGTTTCAGTGATATTATCAGGTCATACATCCCCCATTCCTCATTTTCATTAGAACTTACTCTAAACCAAAACAAAAGTGAGAGTGAGAAATCCAATTTCCACCATTTTCCAACATTTCTCACAACTTCTACTACATTGCTCTTAATCCAAGTGTTTTCTCAATCTTTACTCTAGTTCATTCAATCCAAGAGCTTCCACTTCTCACATTTGGTAAGTTTTTTCATTTTCTTCTTTTTTTTTTATTTGTGATGCATGCATTACTAAATAGGTTGTTTGAGGTACACTAGGTTGTAGTTACACTCATAGTATGTAGTTTATTAAGGCATGCATTGACATTTAGAGCATAGGGCATGTTTGGTTTATGTGTTTTTTTTTCATTTATGTGTTTCAAATTTTACGGAAGTGCACTTCTGTTTTTTGTCTGAATTTGTTTTTCTTGAATTACGGAAGTGCATTTTCGTATTTTGTCTACATCTCCTTAGCTTGTTTGATTTTGTATGCCTGTCATATGGGTTTGAGTTCCCCTATTATGATAGAATTTTCCTGGTTTAATTATAGGTAAAATGGTTGACAACCAAGATAGATTGAGATATGGTATAATGACTCAACATACATATGTTCATAGAGAGAGAGCTAGACTCTTGCGACTACTGGTTAGTGGCTATTCATTTGATGAGGAAGCGCCCATTTTCAGAATTCAGATGTTTCCGACTTCGTCTTCCCAGAGGCATGTGTCACCTGGTGTTTCCCTAGAAGTCCCTGAAGTCCATTTTGATCAGCATGATGTCATTTCTGTTATTGTTCCTAAGGTTTTTGGATGAGATCCTTAGGACACTTCACTACTTCCTATGTATGCAAACCATGATTCTATGCATGTATGAGGTGGAAAGGTAAAATAAATTCATATTTATTCTTTTAAACAGATGTGTTATAATATTTGAACTTTCTAATGATGCACGGATTTTGCATCATAAAGCATATGCATTGAGGTTATAACTCGTGTATTTGTTTGACACTTTCATATTTGTGGACAAAAATGCTTATTATGTCAATGTTGTTTACCTCAGATACTTCATTAACTTCAAGCAGATTCATAAGCATAACTGAGGGTCATTTGTTTGGTTTAATTATACCCAAAGAAAAGTTAGGTGAAGCTTATATTTAGAAGACTATACATATGACAGCAAGCAACCCGCTGTTTACGGTAAAATATTTGTACCTTTACTGTTACAAATATTTTATAACACTTGTGCTACATTGTTACTAATATTTCATCTTAGCCGTTTTTAGGCATGAATCCTCTCTCACTTTCCATGCATCTTTGGCTAGTCATATAAGGAGGAATACAATGAGGTTTGGACACCTGTTTATTCATTCGTTCCACGCAGAGGGAATAATGTGATCGAGTCGTTTAAAGTGTTTCTTGATTACAGTACAATAAATGATATACACTATACATTATACAATGATCATCGTTAAATGCGCCCCTTACACGACATAGAATTCTACTTAGGATGGTTTACTTTTGGATCACGCTTGATGTATCCACATATTCACGAGTGATTCATGCGCGAGTTCGAGTTTTTACAGGTTATTCCAAGAGACTCCACGGTATTTGTTCCTTCCATTATTGTTTGTGGAGATATTAATGATATGTTTGATGATTTCTATAATCATCGGGTACCATATAAAGCATGAAATATGTGAACTCCTTAGTATGGATTAGTGCATTCAGCTACATCCAAAGGTATTTCATAGTGTTGACATCCTTAAATGACACCATATGCTCGGGGAGATCTGTCATACCCTCAAATTTACCTTACCACACTTCACCTTCTTAAACCCTAATCGATGAGCATACATACCACACATGTCATCTCATATGCATTTATACTTAACAATAATCCACAAATTCAAGGCATGGGATTCACCTGTGAAGATTCAATATCCTCGGGCCATTTTGAGTTGTGCTTAAGCCACCTTAACCCTAATTTCATCCTCAATCACCCCACAAATCTTGGAGGATCCCTCAAGACATCTCACTCACTCCCCAAACCCAATTTGGGTGGTGAGTCCCCTTTGAAGAAGCTTTAAGATTCATCTAGTCACCCAAGGACCCAAACCCTAACTTTTGACCTCATTTGGCTTGTACAAGTCATGATTCATCATGGATCTTGACCTTGCCGTTAAGGACCCCTCAACTCCAAAGTTTGTTCATGCCCTATACACTTTAAACATCTCAACTTGATCCTTACATCACCAAACCCTAGTTGCTTGACCTTGGTTCTTAACAAAACTTATGGCTCAAGAAACCCTAATTTGGGGATCCCTTGATCATTGACTTTGCTCCATTTTTACCATCCAATCACCCTACCATTCATTAAATACCATTTCATGCCCGTTACAATCAAAATCCATCATTTAAACATCCATTCAATCCATGTTACAAGTACTTGGTTTGGTCTTGATTTTTCAACTTTCAATGCCTTGATCCATTCATCAACTTGACCAAAAACCATCCCAAAAAGATCCAAATATTATTTCCCATCATGTTATGATTATATGAACTCAAAAAATCCACCATTATGCCTTGGAAATCAAGAAATCACAAAACCTATTTTTAGGTCATGTTGGTTGGTTGCATTTTGGCAAGAATGGCCTATGGAAAGTTACAAAGGTCATAACTTTCATTTTTCACAAGATTTTTAAATTCCACTATGATCCAAATTTCCTAATTAAGTTCCTCTCCAACTTTGTTTCAGGGTTCAAGACCTAGTTCATTGTTTAAAGACCTCAATTTTGCTCTTGGCCAAGCTGGTCCAACATGCCTACCATGCCCTAAAACCTGACCAAGACCACTACTTTAACACATTTCCATTTCCAAACCACTAACCATTTGACCTGGTTCTTTTTGCATTCAATCAAGGACACGGCAAGGACCAAATGGCACAAGTTTTAGACAAAATTTACGAGCCAATTTCATTTGGCCTTGGTGCAAACATCGGTGACCACCCTGATGCACAAACCAGACATGACCAACTGAGAATTTGCAAATCCATTCTCCAAGTCACCAAACCACTTTGATCCGATCTTAATGGTACCCAAACATGTTTTATATGGTATTATGGTATGTTTGAAAGTCAATTTGCAAGCCAAAACATCCCAGGGATCAAAACCCGACCCCATGTGCAAAAATAGATTTTTCCCAAATTGGCAAAAAGTGAAACTTGTAGCCGGCCAAACTAAGACCCTTATCTGTTCCAAATCAATGCAAGGGACCAAGGCAAAGTTATTTGAGCTGCAAGCAAGGTCATAACACGGTTATTCCATGCTTCACCAAATCCATCCAAGGCATGCTTCAAGCCACTCAACATTTCTGAGCAAAACCTCACAAACCTCTCACTTAACCATCCATGCATCTTCCCTATAAATATGGGAAGGTGTCTCCTTCATTGACTAAGCTTGAAAAACCCTAAAATCTTTGTTGCACTTTTAAACCAAACCTCCAAGAACAAAGGTTCGTGTTTTCATTTCCATAGCATTTCAACCCCGAAAAACCACCCAGAAACCCTCACCAACATCTGAGTTGAGCCAAGTCACCGGAATACCTCTCTGAGTTGAGCCAAGTTGCCGGAATACCTCTCTGAGTTGATTCTGATCATGTAGTTCCCTTCACCCCCATCATCCAAACAAGTTTCCATTCACCTTGAAATGTTATTATGATCATTTACCCTAAGCTTTCAGCTTCGATTGTCCCATTTCCAGCATTTAATTTTGGAACTATGTCACTTGTGTTCTTCTAGTTCATGGCAAAATACTCCACACTTAGAGTTAATTAATGGCTCATGAGTATGGAGGGTAGTTTGTTTATGTGTTTGCAACATGAATCCATAAAAAATATGGTAAAAAACACGTATTTTCAAGTTTTGATTTTCAAAGGTTAGAGGTTGAAGACGGTCGTTTGCATGTTTTTGAATTTGAAAATATTTTGTGTCGTGCCGTGTCCTGGTTGGTTGGTCAACGTGCGCATTCTTTTTAGTTTCTGTTTATTTTATTTATTCATTTGAACGCATTTGGTTAACACAACTGGCCCATGGGGGGATCATCCCCCCAACGTGTGCAACTTTGGTTATTTATTTTTTGTTTCATTTCCCTTTATTTTTGTCTCTAGAATCTATTGGTGCCTTGTTTTAGGTCATTTGAATTTTTTTAGGGATTTATAAGGTCTTGAATTCATGGGCTAATGAAATCCACCTTGGTCATGATTTGTTTGGTTTAGGGTTAATTAAACCTTCTGTACTTCAAAGTTACTAATGTATGATTAAATTTTCACCCATGGTACTTTTAAGCATGGATATGTTTCCCTTATTTCAAACAACTTGGATCATTTTGACTTGTGGATAAAGCCTTACTTGTACATATACTAACTTGTGATTTCATCTGATACATTATTATTTATTTTGGTTCATACTAACCCACTAACCTCGTATACTAACTTGTTTATATCATATACTAACTCTTATTACCTTGTTAATATTATACCTTAATCTTATACATTGTTTAACTTAATAACTTAATCAATCAATCACTCACTTTCAATCTTGGGTTTGTTATAGTCTTTCTTTTGTCAATCTATTGATAGATGGCCTTGGGGTTGAATAACTTTCATTGTTACAAATCTATGGTAAGTTGATCCATTGATCATCTTCCATACTTTGTATCAGTGATAAGTTATCCTCTGATGCGCCATATTTTGAATCTATTAACCTAAGGATAGATAATCCTTAAGCGTTGGCCCATTTGTTCATAACATTAACTTAACTTAACTTTACTAACTTTGATTACCAATAACCATTTTTTATTGTTATTATCAATGTTATTTTGTTATTTACTTTTATGTCATTTACATTTAAGTACTCATTATCATCATATCCATTGTATAAACTTTATCATGCATACTTCATTATTTATTTTTACTTTATTTATCATTATATTTAAAAACAACAAGAAAAAATATGATAAAATTATAAGACAAAAATAATCAATTTCACTTAATCCACTTGGACTTAGAGGATCTCATTTTAGGACCTTTGCTTGGAGGCCTTTTCCATTATCTTTGTGATACTACGAACTTTAGGTTTCATTTGTACTTACATTCTGGTTGTAAGAATGACATCATGGAACCACCTTAGGGGGGCATGCTTGTAAGACCATTATCCTTTGTTTAGCTTTGGTCACTTTTGCACACACAAGGCTTTATCTTGGGCTATCTTACAATGAGACCCTTTATTTTATTGTTGGTTACTTCGCATTCATGTTGCATTAGCCAAATTTCATAATCAAATAAACAAACCCTTGATTCAACGTCAAATGGCATTTTCCTAATCAAATTTAATACACTTAACAACTATGATTAGTATTATGCGCCATGAGCCTTAAGTGGCGGGGAATGAGTGAGAATGGAGCATTCCTATTATTAATCTTATTATTTTGGACGCAAGATGTATGGCCTATTGTCTAGAGTAATCACCTCCGCCGTTAGACTTTAGTGCAATCTAATCACAAACAATCTTTTTTCATAAACCCTTGTTCAAGGTAAAATCAACACAACTCATCAAACCTAATTTTTGTGCCTTAGGGCACCCATCCCGAAAACATTTTTCTCAAAGGTAAAATCAACCAACACACGAACATTTTTCTACTCTGAACTACGAAGCTCTGATTCCTCATCCCCTGAGTGATACGTAGGCACAAGGGCCACAATCCTTGGCGAGCACAATAATGAAAAACCTCAGGGTCTCATCATTCTCTTTACACACACTTTTGAAAAAAAAATTAATCGAGATAAATACCCACATATGTAAACAACCCAAATGGTTCCCATGGAGTACCATAAATGTGGGGGTGCTAATACCTTCCCCTTGCGTAGCCGACTTTCGAACCCAAGTCTTGGTTGTGAGACCGATTCCTTATTCCTTTTTAACGCTTCCCGTGCGCATCTCTTTTTCGAGGGTTTTATTGACTATTTCCCCTCGCCTCTCCGATAGAGGCATATAAATAAAATTCAATGGCGACTCTTCTAATTTTTTCCTTTGATGGGAAACTCTTTAGTTCAAGTCTGTCTGGTTTTATTATCCTGAAAATCCTGGTGGCGACAGTTGGCAACTTGTTGGGGACACTAGTTCCCTAAGCAAGTCTAGCGTAGTTTGGGTTATTTTCCTTTTTGCGTGTGTGGGGATTTATCCTTTTATTTATCTTTTCTATGTATATATTGCTTATATTGCTAACTTGTATATATTTTCTTTGTTTGCTTGTTGGTCTGAAACCATGACTTTGTGACAAAGAAAGTTTGGAGGCAATAATGATTGCAATGAAAACTATGTGTGAAAGACTCACCACCCGAGTCTGAGAGTTTGCTTGAGATAGGAGAGGTTGAGTAGTATTGGTCCACGAGGTGTCTTCCTCGTAAGGGTCATACGAGAACCTCACTTAGTGGTAGACTCTCTTAAGGGGATTGATGATCGTCGTGCTTTCAGCATAAGCATGCTTTCCTTTATTAGAGTTTGTGACCCTAAGACCCCCCCCTTTTAGAATATTTAACCATGGCCATCCTAGACCAATGGCCACGTAGTATATGTCCCTGAGGTGCCTTCCTCATAGGGGTCGATACGAAGATCTCACTTAGAATAGATGAGCTTGATGGAGCAGTCGCCTGGTGACATAAGCGGTTGACAGTCAAGGAAGTCCATGACTCTAGGGGCAATGTCTTAAACCCAATTTCTCAAAAGCCCTAGATCATAGAAAGCGAGAACCTTGGTTTGAAAAGCAGTCATTATTAAACCTCACACTTCATCACAATGCTTCGAGATTTTGAACTCGTGCCTAAGTTCCGTAGAAATTAATAAAAAAATCAATCATTCATATATACATACATTCGTTCATCATCAAACTAATAAGAAAATATCTTAAGAATTTTGTTTTTTCAAATGCGGAATTACAATACCTTTTACCAACACAATCATGGATTCCTCAACAAGGAAAATCACATCTACTTTCAGATTCAAGAGTCCTGACATCAACCCATTGAAGGTCCTTTGCTCAAGAATATTATACCTCAAGGACAACAAATTTAGATCCAACTTTGATAACATCGTAGATCTTCTAACTGAGGAAGTTGACTATGGTGTTATCACTACAATGGCCCAATACTATGACGTCCCTCTGAGATGTTTCACCTTTCCTGATTTCCAAATCTCTCCAACCTTGGAAGACCTTGAGAGACTTCTCAACCAATCAATAAAGGAATACAACCCCTTCCCCAAATTGGAAGAAGGTTTCTGCTTGACCTAACTTTCAATCATCTTGGGTATCAACACCAACAAACTAGTGGCCAATTGGGGCACTAAAGGTTCCGTTAAGGGCTTGACTCAAATATTCCTCTAAGCCCATGCTTGGGAGATGATAAAGGAATAAAGGCCCGATTTCTGCAATGCAACCTTATCACTTATGATACATGGAATTGTTTTATTCCCGAATGTAGACAAGTTCATGGATCATTTGACGTTTGAAGTTTTTCTAATAAAGAACCCAATTTTGTTTCTGCTTGTCGACTTATATCATACCTTCCACACGAGGCATGAGAAGAAAAGAGGTACCTTCCTCTGTTGTACTCCCATGTTGCACCTATGGATGATGGCTTGCATTCCTTAATGTGGACCCTTTTCTCAAAACAATCTGACATGGCCTTAAAATTTCGCATCTCTCTCTGCCAGTTCAATCCTATGGTACAAGAGAGGATGGGATACAAAATATGCCATTTCAAGATGTGAAGGGTTCCCAAATGTTCCCTTAATAGGAACGTAAGGTTATATCAACTACAACTTCGCTTTACTTAAGAGACAATTGGGGTATGCCATGTTGAGTTCTCCCGAGGAGAGAGACTTCATTCCTTTCATCGTCAATATCGTATACCCGCTCGATTTAAACGTAAAGGGAGTGCGAAGAGCTTGAACATACATACTCCGGATTGAATAAGAATAGGGCAAGAAGAATATCCTAGTCGAGGAACCCTACTTTGTATGGGTAAAAGAAAGGGATAGGGTTGTCAATATGCCTTTCCTGTTTGACCCTTCTTCATTCCTGTTGATTCCCGAGCCTGAGCCTATTCTGCAAAAGGACATGGACAAGCTTATCGACCAAATCAAAGAGCTTGAGTTGGAAAACACTTAATTACGAGTCCAACTCAACCGTGTCAAGGAACGTAACCACGTCTTGGAAGACAAGGGTAAGCAAGTCTGTGAAAAGTTTGCAGATACCAAAAAGAGACTCCGAGAAGTCAAAGGCCAGAGAGTTTGGGTTGGTGGAGCTTTACAAGGAGCTAATTATGAGCTAGACTTTTGCAATGACAAGTTGTATAAAATGTACTGAGTCATTAGGGACCTTGAGAAGACCGTTGAGAGGTCTAATGCTATGAAGAAAGAAGCTAGAGAGGATTACGAAGCCCAAATGTTCGAGCTTACGACCACTCTAAAGGAGTGTAAGGATCTCTTAGCTAAGGAACAACTACAGAAGAAAAAGATTCACCGAAGCTTCTTGTGAGAGCAGTTCAATCATGGACGAGCCTGCAAACAAATCAAAAATCTGAAGATGGGAATCTATGATCAAGCATACATGAAGTTGTAAAACCAGTGCAGACATTGGGAGGAGCGATGCCATGGAGCCGAAGCTTCTATTGCTTAAAGGGATGAAATCATCCATAACCTATAAACCCTTTACAACGAGTGGAGGGACAAATACGCCAACATGGAGGTGCTAACGAATTACGCTCTCCAATACTTTCCTGACAAGTTGAAGGAAGTTGATGTAATCATGTGCCCAGATAACACCCCTAAAGAGGTCTACCATTTCGTCAAATTCTGCAAGAAGATGATGGTCGAACTCATCATCGACATTGAGGCTCTCCGCAAGTCTCAAGGGGTCACTTTTAGGGCCGACATCTAGTTTGATTATTTGTCTCAAATCGATTGTACTTTACAATTCCCTTGTATTTGTAATTCATGTGATTTCCTTTCAAAGGATGAATGGAGCTTTTGTGGTTCGCTTTGTGTGCTTTCCTTTATTCTTGATTGCAAACGTAAATTGTTGAGTATTTCTTGCAATGAAACAACATGAATAACTAAAGATCTTTGCATTAACAAAAATAATAAACATTCATGCATCATTTGCATCTTTCAAAAACATAAAAAGAAAACTCATTCGTCCACCCTTTTCTCTGATCAGAAATGACACTTCCAAGCTGACTTTCCGATACAACACACGAAGACACCAAAAAGTCATCATGGATCAGCTCGAACAAAACCAAGCAGCGCTCCGAGAAGAAGTATCACAAGTGAGGTCCCAAATGGGGCAGTTGATGGAAAAGATATAAGCAGTCGCTCGAGGCCAAGAGATGATAGCCAATATGCAAGATGAAATGAACCAGCGTGATCATATTGTCGTCCCCCCTCCCAATCCTCCTGTCATAGAGAATCCAGTACCTCCTCCTCAAGGAAACCCTGCAGTTCATATAGGTGCACCTGACGGTGTTCCTCCCGTTACTCTTAACCCTTTTGTCATTGAGATTGATGACCACCAATATGCTTTCTTCAGCCCTAGGGCTACCTCCATGTACGAAGCTTTTGGTCCCACAACCAATGAAGTGGAGAAGAAAGTAAAGGCCATCGAAGAGTAACTGGAAGCAATGGAAAGTACTGATGCAACTGATATGCTTGGGTTCCTAGCGTGGTCATTCCTGCGAAATTCAAAGTCCCAGACTTTGAAGAGTATAAATGCACCAGTGATCTGAGGACACACATTCAGGCATATTGTTGGAAAATGGCTGCCTACTCTAATGACGACCAACTCCTAATTCACTTTTTTCCAAGATTCACTAAGTGAAGCATCATTAGAGTGGTACATGTAGCTTGAGGGTACCCATACATGTACTTGGAGAGAAACGGCCAAAGCATTCCTCAAACATTATCAGTACAATAGTGATATGGCGCCGAACCGTACACAATTGCAAAATGTAATGTAGAAGTATGAGGAAACCTTCAAGGAGTATGCTTAGAGGTGGATGGAGCTTGCACCCAGAGTGCAACCTTCGTTGCTAGAATGAGAGTTGATAGACATGTTCATGGGCAACTTACAAAACATGTATCTCGATAGGATGGTAGGGAGTACATCCTCCAACTTTTCTGATTTGGTTTTGGTTGGCGAGAGAATTGAGAACATGATCAAAATGGGTAAAATTTAGAATTTTGCGAGTACGCCTGGCATGACAAAGAAACCTCTTGTCCCATATGGAAAGAAAAGGGAAGGTGGAACTAACACCGTCGCAGTTATTCGAGCGAGACCTCCAACATATCAAGTTACATATCAATAAGTAGTGTGGCCCATGTCCAACAAATTCAACAACAACCTTTCACAATACCAGTTCAATAGCAATAACATTAACACTATCGGTAATTGCAACAACAACGTTATCAACAACAACATCAACAACGTCATCAACCACAACAACAACCATAAACACAATATCAGCAACAACAACAAATATTAAGAAGACCCGAAAGAAGGTTTTACTCAGTTCCAATGTCGTACAATCATATTATATCGTATCTTTTGAGAGGATCACTTGTACAACTAAGGGAGTAAGGCCCCCTCCCTCGGTTCTTCCTCACGGATATGATGTAAATGCCCATTGCGAGTTCCACTCTGGAGCTCTCGGGCATTCCATTAAGAATCGTAAAGCTTTGAAGTACAAAGTACAAGATCTAATTGATACAAAGGCAATCACGTTCGCGCTCAACGGACTGAATGTAAACAACAATCCCATGCCTCCGCACAACAAGGTAAATGTGAATATGGTAGAAATGGACTATGGAAGAAGGCTGATAACCTCTATCGATGAACTGAAAACTCCACTTATTAAAATCAAGAACGTGTTGATAAAGAGTGACACATTTCCAATTTGTAGAATAACTTGTGAAATTTGCTTAATTGACCCTCAATAGTGTGACACTTTGAAGACCTCCATTCAAAGCTTGATGGATCAAAGAATATTGTTAATAGATCATCCCTTTACAATCAATGAAGTATCCACTCTCGAAATATCATTTGATGAAGTGCCACATTTGCAGATTCCATACAATATTTCCCAAATGACTATCTCAGTAACTCCTATTGCTCTTATGGTGATAACAGTCCTAACACAGTTCCCTTATGACAACACGAAGGTAGTTCCGTGGGTGTTTGACTCCACAGTATATATCCATGGCCAAAAGATGCAAGAAAAGCCTATGAAGTCTAATGACCCAATAGTAAGCATAGCTGGTACCAGTGGTGTAACTAGAAGCGGTAGAACCTTTGCTCCCACATCTCCCCCGGTTGACAAAAGCGGCCCTTCAGCCCGAGACAAAGGAAAACAGATTGAGGACGCCCAGAAGAGGCCAAATTTGAAGGTGGAGAAAATTAAGAAATGGGGGTTTGAATTATTTTCACAATAATTAAAAACTTTTGCAACACCGCACACACAAAATAAATGCTAACAACACAAAGAATTTATCCTGGTTCGCTTGAAATTCAAAGTTACTCCAATCCACCGGCCAAGGTGATTTCGACTTCAATAAGGACTTAATCCACTAATCTCAACATATTACAAAAATACGTCTAAGAGTTTAGCAACCTCCTAGCCTTCTCAAGTCTACAAACCTAAACAAGTCACTTGAGGAGTTACAACCAATTTCAAGAATTATAAGTGTTTTATTCAATGCTTCTAGATAAGAAGTATAAGCGCACTTAGAGAACAATGAAACAACAACCACACAATTTTGATCAGCAACTCTTGTATCGAAACTGAATATTACAACAATGATGGTGGAAGATGTGAAAATGTTGTAGTGTATTGAGATTTTTTTCAGAAGGTTGTGACGAGGCCTTTATATAGCTTTTAGAGATGATACCGTTTGAGGGAAATCAATGGAGATCTCATGCCATCTATTGGAGTTAATGATAGTAAATTTTTTGTCCTTTCCGTAACAATCTTGGACATAATCCATTGTTTCCTTAAAAGGAATTGTACTACACTTTGAAAGCTTACATAGTAAGTTTCTGATCCGGTGATATCAGATAGCATATTGGACGTGTATTAGAGTAAGCATGATCAAAGTCTTTGAGCTAGAGTCCAGGTATTTCTTGAAGTCTTCAGATATTCTCTTTCAAAGTCTTTAGATATTCTCTTGCAGAGTCTTCAGATATTCTCTTGCAGAGTCTTTAGATATTACTTGCAGTCTTCAGATGTCAGAGTTGAACTACAACATCAGATTGTTCAGGTAATTACTCCTGAGATGCATTCTGTTTAGAGTCAGATTTGATTTCTCTTTGTATTGGTTCAACTTTTCTGGACTGATGCGGATGTCACATATTCGTTTCCTCAGATTCATTTTAACTTAGAATCCTGCACACTTAAGAAAAATATTAGGGTACCAAATTGTTTCATTCTTTGTTATCATCAAAACTTAGAGATATATTGCAGAATCAAAATCTTGTTCTAACAATCTCCCCATTTTTGATGATGACAAAACTAAGAATTTTGATGAAACAATAAGTACTTTCAGAGATAAAAATGACCAGAGTCTGATAGAGAATGACTCCCTCTGAGATTAGCAATCTCCCTATGAGTTTGATACTTAAGGAAATTTTTAAAGAATTTAGTATTAGATAATTTCTTACCAGATCTTCTTAGGTTTCTTGCCTTGATTTATTAGTTTCTCAGATAAAAATTCATTTTCCCTTTGTTCTGATAGATCTTGTAAAAAGACTTAGACTATGCAATGATTTTATGTCAGAATGTAAGCAGTTCATTTCTAAGAGTTAGATACGTTATTTCATCAAAAGGACTTCTATTTATTTCCCCCCCTTTCTGTCAGACTCAAAAAGTAATAAACACAAAATTTTCATTCATATGTAAAATTATACAGATACATAAGGAAGCAGAAGATAAAGCCTCAGAGACAAAAACACTTAGAAAAAAAACATAAAAAGTCCTAGAGTGCATAAGGGTTTAGAGGATGAGACATCCTCTGAAGAAGTTGAGCTAGCAGATTTTGTATGTTGGAGTTGACTTGGTCATGCTTATCGAGTCTAGCTCTGACTAGTTGTTATTCTTTATGTAACTCTTCCACAGTCCTAATGACTAAGGGAGCAAGTTCAGTTGTTAATGACTCTCCTTGAGTCAGAGCAACTTCTGTTGTCTTCGCAACATCTTCAGCAGCTTTCTGAGCAGTTTCAACGGCCAAGGCTGCTTCAACTTCAGCTTTTTCCCTGGTTGCAGCTTTTGTAACAACTTTCTTAGTTGCCTCCCTGGTAGCAGCTTCAACAGCTACTTTCTCCACAGCTTCTCTCTCCGCCTTCTCAGCTGCCTCCTTAGCCAGATGAACCTCCAGCTTCTCTTTAGAATTTCTGATAAAGTCATTTATGACTTGTTCAGATAGACCCTTCAGCTTGAAGACTTCAGAAGTCATCCATCTGATGAACCCGTTCCAATGAGTCCTTACTTCATAAGGATTGTCATTGACACTGGATTCGTCAGAGAGCTTCTTGAGTCTTGAAGCGGAACTCTCTAAGAACTTAGCAAGTGCCTCATTAAGGGTAGGTATGATGAGGGCAAGTTCAGGTTTTAGGAAGGGGTTCAGAGGGTTCTGGAATAGTTATAGGGGGTTCAAGTATGGTTTCATAGGGTTCTAGTACAAACTGAATCTTTTCAGAGTTAATTGTGGCCTGAAGTTCTTCATGGTTCGGGGAGGTTGGCTCAGGGTTATCTGAACTAGAGTGTTTAGAGTTAGAAGTTAGGTCATAATAAGGGGGAATTGGGGTTAGAGTAAAAGGGTGGTGATATAGGTTCGTTGAACATAATGGCTTCAAAGATGGGAATGGATATTGTGTGGAGGTTAAATTGAGGTAATGGAGGTGAAGATGTGATAGGGCCATAGGTTTGGGGGTCAGATGGATTTGGTTCAGAAAAGGATGGGTATAGAAGGTGTTGGTTCAAATGCGGAAGGGAGTAAAGAGGTTTGTTGTTGAGATTTGGATTTTGCTCTGGAAGCTGTAGTTTGTGTGGAAGGTGAAGTGGAGGAGGTAGTAACAGAGGTTGAGAGTGTGGGGGTGGTAGAGGGATTGATAAGTTAACCTTTCTAGAACCAGAAGTAAAAGGGGCTTCGGAGATAGGATACTTACTTGGTGTTGAAGAGCTCAGAGGCACTAGCTGCTTCTGAGTCGCTGAAGACTCTCCCAGCTTGAGACTCTTCTTCTTCTTCTTCTTAGATGGTTCCCTTTTTCTCTTCAGGAAGTTTAGAGGTTGATCTGGAAGCCAGTCCAGGATGAAACCAGAGATGTCAACTCCTTGGGCTTCTAGATCCTACAGGAAGCAAGCAATGACTTCTGGAGGATCTATCTTTGAAAAGAGATACATCTCATATGTTATTTCTCTATGATCCTTCAAAGCTTCCCAAGATGTAAGTCTGGTGGGTTTGACTCTGACCTTGTCAATCAGACCTATGCTCTTCAAATTCCTCCCATTGAGAGGCTTCCCCATGTCTATATTGATGTCTTCCATCATATTCAAGAAGATGAGATGGTCCACCAGACCACTCTCTATCAGAATGTCATAAATTAATCTGCCCAGAGGGATGTAGTTCCTGGGCTTCATGTTGTTCCTTGAGTCTCTGACAGAATCCTTTTGATACTTGAAGAGGAAAGAAGGAAGCTTCAGCTTCAGACCTTTATGTAGACAATATAGAATGCACTTCTGATTTGTGTTGATGTAGTAAGAAGAGCTGGATGAAGGACGATGATGAATGGTTCCCAGAATGATCAACCACACCCTCAGATTCTTATGAATATCTTTATTCTTGGATGTTTTTCCTTCTGGGTTTTGAGAGAAAATGGTAGGGATAACTTCCTGGGACATGTACTTAGCCCTAGGGTTTATGTTATAGATTCTTCTTCCCCAAACCTCTTCTATGTTCAGGAGCGCAACTATTGATTTCTCAGTGATCACCATTTTTATTCCCAGAACATGAGACATAATGTAGTGATCATCATAATCAGCGAATTTCCAGAATTCCTTGACCAAGTTTGTGTAGATGGGGCCATAAAGTCAATTAAATTAAGTAAGCCACCCTTGATTCTTCAGTTCTCGTGTTAAATCCATTCCATTTTCTTTGAGGTTGTCAAAATCTACCAACAACTCATAAAGAACTTCAAGCTTTTCAAAGAGAGTTGAAAGATTGATGTGAGCAAGACGATCAAGAACATGAGGTTCTTGATAGGAGGTTGTTGAAGGAGCAATATTAGGGGTTGCAACTTGTTGTGAAGCTTCAACTTGTTGTTCAGTGGTATTCATCTGTTAAGAGAATTCAAAGACCTATTGTTATTGAGGATTCATGATATTATTGTGAAGGAGATAAAGATCGGTTGCAGAGAAGTTGATTTTATGGGTTTGTGTAAGTTGTGAGTAGTAAAAGTATGAATGTGGGAATCGTGGAAGTATATATACACACATTAAAAATATGCAAAACGACAACGTTAGCTGAGAGGGAACATAAAAATTAATTATTTGCTAAAACCCGAGTTTTGACAAGCGTGGGAAGAATTAAATGCAGCTAATGATGGGGGTCTAATCTCAAGATCTGCACACTGCTCGAGGGGATCTCAACAGTTTGGCCCTTGAGTTTTGAGCTAGACAGGTGTCTAGAAGATCTAGAGTCACACGTTTGAGGGACCATGTTTTTATGTTTCTGAAGTCAAGAATACCAAAAGGTTTTTGACTAAGGAGGTTTCTGATAAATATATCTTCTAACATGTAGAAGTATCAGACTCAGGATTAGATAAACATCATAAACTTGAGTCAGAGTCTAATTTAACATCTGAGTTGAGAAGCACATGTTCAGATTCATTATGGGTAATCTGCCATGTTTAAAATTTTCAGAATGAAAAGAAATTTATCTTCAACTAAGGGTTTTGTAAAAATATTAACACATTGATGGTCTGTATCTATAAATTTTAAAATAATCATCCCTTTCTGAACATAGTCTCTGATAAAATGGTGTTTAATTTCTATGTGTTTCGCTCTAGAATGTAAAATTGGATTCTTACTTAAGCATATAGCAACAACATTATCACAAAAGATATGGATGTTACTCTCATAAATATGAAAGTCCTCAAGCTGATTCTTCATCTGGAGCATTTGAAAGCTGCATAGTGAAGCTGAAACATACTCTGCTTCTGTAGTTGACAGTGTGTCATACCCCAAAATTTGCCCATCAATATTTCAAGACATTTTTAAGGCATTCCGAATCATTTTTATGACACTGATCTCAAATGGACAAAAGCCCAGCTCGCGAACGGCCCGATCCAGAAAATGGCCCAAACTGGCCTGTTCGCTACACGCTCGCCTAGCGAACGTTACGTTCGCTACCAGCTCGCCTAGCGAACGTTCGCTACCAGCTCGCCTAGCGAGGCTGACAGACAACAAAAAATTTCGGGCTTCGTTCTGAGCCCATTAGGTCATGAAAAGGGGCATTATAAATACCAACACTTCAGTAATAAAAAGAGGACGAAAAAAGGAGAAAGGAGAACCCTAGCAAGCAAACCCTAGTGCTCTCAGAAGGAAACCCTGAAGGAAAAGCCGGCGGCACCAAGTTCTACCGCCGTCCAATTCAATCCGATTTTCCGATTCGAAGTCACAACTCAGCTGTTAACAGGTTTACATTGCTATCATTGTTTTTATATTCTTAATTTGCATATGACTTTATGATTAGATTTATGAAATACCTTAAGCTTGGCATGTGAACTTTAGTATATACCATGCATACTTTAAATGATTAATTGTATAATTGCAGTAATGAGATCCATAAGGCATAAAATTGGTTGAGATTGTACTGATATCATATTCAAAAACCAGCAGCGCTCGCTAGCACATCGCTAAGCGAGCCAGTAGCGAATACTCGCTAGGCCTTCGCTAGGCGAAGCAGGGGCGAATAGGACAGTGGCTGTTTCAATTTTTTTTGGCTGTTCTATCTTATGTTATTATAATTCTGCATCATTTGATTTGAGTTCATGATTGTTGTGTTTATTTTATGGTGCAACTTTCAATTATATTTTATCTCGATGCTCTAATCCGTGTGTTGAATTGTGTAAAGGTTTACATGTTTCCAGGAAAAAAGACCGCCGTTAGGTCTTCCACTTTATTTGTGGGATACCCTTGTGGAGACTCACCCTAAATCGCTTAATTAATTTTAATGTGTTGATTTTAATAATTAATTTTAATGTATTAATTTTAATGTATTATTTTTAATGTATTGATTTTAATATGGAGATTCATCCTAATTACCTAAGGGACTTTAAAATATGGCCTTTAAATATGTGATCTTGGACCTCTCTTGTGCCTTACGATATTACGGTATTACGGTCATGTCCCGCGAATGTAGGGATACACTTAGCAAAGACCCTTCGATTAAATCATCATAAAATAAATCATGGTCCCTCGGATGTTGCCTTCGAAAATACGATTTTGTCCCTCGATGCCCCTTCGGTGTAGCCTACGGTTAAATGATGATCGTCCCTTCGAATGCTAAGGTATCCTTACAACTGTTGCCTTCAATGACCTATCGATGACCCTACGATGACCCTTAAACATCCAAAGGGTAAAATTACTTACTCCTCAATAGTAAGGACAGTTTTACCCTCATAAGGATAGGAAATGCCCATAACGACCTTAGGAAGGTATAACTCTCAATTACTGGATCATAACCTAAAATACTTTTTACACCTCACACATTTCTAAACTATTTTTTTTAAACAATTTTCAAAACTAAACGAGATAACCACTTTGTATGCATTCATACAAGAATCATTACAAAGTTAAATTCTCTTTTCAAACATTTTTCAAGCAATTCACCGACACTTTTTCAGACAAAAAGATAAGTGATCCAGCAATTAAGAGCCCATGGATAACCATGGATACAAAGGGTGCTAACACCTTCCCTTTGTATAATGTACCTCCCGAACCCAAAATCTATTGAGGTCTTTCCTGTTCTTTTCCACCTTTCCTTATTGGATAAAAGAAAAGTCGGTGGCGACTCTTGCTATCCGCGACATTGCGATAAAAAGCAAAACACCCCAAGTCAGTTCACCGTATGACAGAACTGGCGACTCTGCTGGGGACAAACAAAGAGAGGTCACCTTAAAAAAAAAAATCATTTATGTTTTCCAATTGTTCCTTCTTTTAAGGGTATTGTTGAGTGAAAGATCCTACACCCGGATCTAGTGTACCTTAGGTAAGTAGCAATAGATCATTGCGACTATCCGGCGTATACTGGAATGGTTAAAATGATGGCTACGGTTAATGTGACACTTTGGTTGTCCTGATGTTCCTCATGTTACTTGAGGAAAAATTTGGCTTCCGCGTGGTGTCACCAAAGCATTAACCAGACCTTTAGAACCCTAATTGACTCATCCTGACCATTAGAAAGTAGTGAGATAACTGACTTCGGTTCCGACTGGGGTTGGTTGATACTCGATACTACACTCTTTGAGATTGGACTTTAGGGAAGCTTCGGTCAACCGCTTGGTGTTGCACTGAAGTGGACTTAAAGGAAGGTCGATGATCTGAGATCCTTCTAGAACCCGGTTACTATTCTAGGACAGGCTGAACCAACTAAACTTCAGTGGGGAGGGTACTTACCTATGGAACTCATGCAAGCCTTAAAACCTAGGAATAATTGTTGTGTGACATGCTTGTGTTTGCATAACATCATAACATCATAACATCATGACATCATAACATTGTACTAACCATTTCAAGGACTTAGGAATTTAGCTTTGCTCTGTTGAACAGGTTATGGCTCCCAGGAAGACTATCCGGATCAATCTTGTAACGATCTCTCCTCAACTCAAGGATTTGGTGTCAGAACTCCCCGATCATGCCCAGTTCAACAAGAAACATGGTCATCTCCTCAATTTGGTTACCACTGGTTTCAAAGAAGATATGATGAGAGTCCTATTCCAGTTCTTCGATCCTAAGCATCATTGCTTCACTTTCCCAGATTATCAGTTGGTACCCACACTAGAAGAATTCTCCAAGCTGCTTGAGATACCTATCCTTGATCAAATACCTTTCAGTGGTCTGGAAAAGATTCCGAAGTCTGAAGAAGTTGCCGCAGCTTTACATATGACAAAGTCTGACATTGAGACTAATTGGGTAACAAGAAGTGGAGTTAAGGGTTTACTCGCCAAATTTCTGGTAGGTAAGGCCCGAGAATTCCTGAAAGTTATGAAGGTCCATGCTTTTGAAGATGTTCTAGCATTGCTAATCTATGGTTTGGTGCTATTCCCTAATCCGGACCAATTCATAGATGTGAATGCTATTAAGATATTCCTCACTCGTAACCCTGTGCCTACCTTGCTCGGAGATATTTTGCATTCTCTTCACACCCGTACTATGAAAAGGCAAGGGACTCTCATGTGTTGCGTACCTTTGTTGTCTAGGTGGTTTATTTCGCACCTTCCTCAATCAGTCTTGAAGAATGATCAAAATCTGAAATGGTCTCAAAGGATAATGACACTCTCCCATTCAGACATCCGATGGTGTTCTAACTTCAGAGAAAATGTTATCATCATCGACCGGTGTGGAGAATTCCCTAATGTACCACTCATGGGGATAAGAGGAGGTATTACTTATAATCCCGCCTTAGCCCTACGTCAGTTTGGGCATGCTCGAAGAGATGGTCCACATGAAATGATCATTCAAGGTATAGTGTTTGACTATGACAATGACTCTCAAGGTCTCCGCCAAACGTTTGTACGAGCTTGGGGCATGGTGAAAAGAAGCAATTCAGGAAAGAAAAACTCCATTCCTATGGAGCCTTATCTCCGATGGGTACGAGCCAGAGCTCGTGAGTTTGTCATGCCATATCTTGCAGTCGGACCATTGATTGTTGAATCAAGTGTCGAAGGAGGTACTACCCAGATCATTTCTTATCCAGATATACCTACTGAGGTTGAGGAACTAAAGAGATCCTGGACCCAGTTGAGAGAGGAGAGGGATACTTTCGAAACTCAGTTCAATGCAGAAAGGAAGAAAGTATTAGAGCTCACCAGTCAGCTTAATGAGGAACGAAGACTCAATGCATATCTTCGCCCAAAAAGAAGTCGCCCCTGGGAGACTTGAGCTTTCATTGTATTTTACTATTATTCCTTTTGTAATGAACATTGATCAAAAAAGTAGCAATAAACATTTCTCTCTTGTTGGTGATTTATGCAAAGTTAAATTCCAAAAGTCCTTGAAAACATTTCATGCATTGCATCGCATAACATAACATTGCATAACAGGTATTCTAAAGGACCATATTCTCACGGTCTGCCTCTTAAACAGAAAAATGGATCTCGAACAAACTGTCAAAGATCTCCAGACTCAAAATGCTCAGTTCAAGGAGATGATGCTAAGCTTATCCAAGGGGCAGGAGGAACTGAAGGCTCTTTTGGTCGAAAAGAAGAAAGACAAGAAGGCTGTGAGTTTCATTAACCCAGGAAGAAGGCGTAAAGGACAGGCTACGGGAATCAAATTTGGAATCCCGAATGGTCCAGAAGATGAGGCGGAGAATGATTCAGAGGAAGAGGATGCTGATTTCTCCAACCCTGATGATGATGATGAGAAGTATGAAAATGAACAGTACTCTCCGAGAGATGATAAGTACAAATTGCTGGAAGAGCGCATGCTAGCCATGGAGGGTCAGAAGACGCCCGGTCTGGATTTCGAAAGTTTGGGTCTGGTCTCCGATGTGACCATTCCTCGCAAATTCAAAATCCCCACTTTTACTAAGTACGATGGTGCATCCTGTCCTCAGATGCATTTAAGGGCTTATGTGAGAAAGATTCAGCCGCATACCACTGATAAGAAACTGTGGATCCACTTCTTCCAAGAAAGTCTGTCTGGCACTCAGTTGGAATGGTATTATCAACTCGAGAGCTCTGACATCCGCACCTGGACTGATTTAGCAACAACTTTCTACAAGCAGTACCAGTACAATTCTGAATTAGCGCCTACTCGGCTACAGTTGCAGAATATGGCTATGGGATCTAAAGAAAGCTTCAAAGAGTATGCTCAGAAATGGAGAGATTTGGCTGGCAGAGTCAAACCCCCTATGACTGACCGAGAATTAGTAGACCTGTTCATGGGTACCCTGACTGGCCCATTCTACAGCCATCTACTGGGGAGTTCTTCATCAGGTTTCACTGAACTTATACTGACAGGTGAACGGGTGGAGAGCGGCCTTCGAAGTGGAAAGATACAGGCAGCTACCTCTACAAGCAGCAAAAAGTCCTACCAGGGGAAGAACGAATCAAATGCTGTGTACGGTCAAAGGGGTCGTAACAAGAAAAACCGGGACCACGACATTGGAGCAGTTACGATTGCAGCATCACCATCTCAAAACTTCCAGCCCAAACAGGACAGGCCAAGAAGGCAGTTCACCAGGATCAATATGACCTTGGCACAGGCACTGCAGGGAATGCTAAAGGCAAATTTGATCACCCTCAGAGATCCTCCTACAAATCCCAACACTTCCTCTTCTCGTTATAATCCCAATGCCAGGTGTGCATATCACTCCGATAGCCCCGGGCACGATACAAACGATTGCTGGCCATTGAAGAACAAGATTCAGGATATGATCGAAGCTGGAGAAATTGAGTTTGAGCCTCCGGAGACTCCTAATGTCATCACTGCTCCTATGCCTAACCATGACAAGACTGTTAATGCTGTAGATGACGGTTCTCACATTTCCAATGTGGCGGACTTAACATCTCCCCTCCCGATCATAAAGAGGAGTTTATTGCAAGCTGGTTTATTTCCAGGTTGTGCCGAAGATCGCAATCTCTGCATACTCCGGGCCGAGGACTGTTTGAAATTGAAGAATGGTATTCAACGGCTGATGGACGACCGTACAGTTCTCTTCGAAAGGATTCCTAAGGCGGAAAACTCTATTGAAGAAATATCTGTGATTTCTAGGTCCAAAGTTCCAGTGAAGATTACCGCTACCAGGGCGCCTGTGAGGATTACTGCTGAGCCCAGGGTTGCTCCCCTAATCATCACTGCACCTGGCCCGATCCCGTATTCCTCAAGCAAAGCTATTCCGTGGAATTATGGCGGTGATGTTTACGTCCATGGCGTGAAGCAAGTGGATAATGCTGCTAATACTAGTGGCATTGTTGGGACTGGTAAAATTACTCGAAGCGGAAGGATCTTCTCTCCAGAAATCTCACCTCCTGTCCTTGAAACTCGAGGAAAGGAACCAGTCAACCCTTCCCAGTCAGAGACACCGGTTGAAGTTACTCCCGAAGATGTTGCCAAACAGGAAATGGAAGAAGTGCTGAAAATCATCCGCAAGAGTGATTTCGATGTGGTAGAACAGCTGGGGCATACCCCGTCTAGGATCTCGATGTTATCCTTGCTGTTATCTTCGGAATCTCATGCCAATGCATTGGTAAAATTCTTGAAGACCGCTCATGTACCTCAGGAAACATCTGTCGATCAGTTCGAAAATTATGTTGCTCACTTGGCCGTTGACAATGGCCTAGGCTTTTCCGATGTTGATCTGACACCAGCAGGAAAGAATCACAATAAAGCCCTGCATATCTCCATTGAGTGTAGGGGAATCACTTTGTCTCATGTGTTGATCGATAATGGCTCTTCCTTGAATGTGCTGCCGACAGCTGTGCTGGATAAGCTGGATTGTAAAAGCATTGAACTGAAACCTAGTGACGTTGTGGTGCGGGCTTACGATGGTGCAAAGAGTGTTGTCCACGGCGAAGTTGTTCTCCCTATCAAGATAGGACCTCAAGTCTTCAACACTACCTTCCATGTAATGAACATTCGTCCTGCCTATTCCTGCTTACTGGGACGCCCTTGGATTCATGAGGCAGGTGCTGTAGCTTCGTCTCTCCATCAAAAGCTGAGGTATCCAATAGAGGGTAAGATCGTCACCGTGTGTGGAGAAGAAGAGTACATTGTCAGTAGTGTGCATACCTTCAGATACGTCGAGATGGATGGTGAATTCGTTGAGACTCCTTGTCAGTCATTTGAAGTAGTTCCTCCGACCATTCCTGTCCTTAAGCCAACTACCTGTGTACCCAAGGTTATTCGTGCTCCTCCTGCTATGATTTCTCTGAAGGACGCTCAAGCCGTGGTTGAGGATGGTGGTCGTACTGGCTGGGGTCAATTGATCGAAATACCATACAAGTCTGACAAATTTGGCCTGGGGTTCAGCCCTTGCAAGAGTCAAATTAATGCTGTAAAAGATGCTGACAGTGATTGCGACCTGGATAGCTGGATCTACCCAACAATTGGCGACGGACTCAATAATTGGAAGGCTGAAGACACTATCCCGATCTCCTTTAGTCAGGAGTAATTGTTATTGTCCATTTAGTATTGCAAATCTTTAATTTTTCAATTGAACTTCTTAAAGCATTGTGTCTACGCCCGGGGCACAATAGCTAATTTGTTAAGGGTTTTGTCATTTCATAAGCATATTCATATTCAATAAATCAATGGACTTTTTTCGCATTCAAATATTGCGCTCTTTATTTTTTCTGTCGTCTTTCAAACAAGCTATGCTTTCTTACACACACTCACGTAACAAATTGCAGATCCGTATCCACTCTGGATCCTATTGATAATAATTCCGCTACTGTTCATTATGACTTTGAAAATCCGATCTACCAAGCCGAAGATGGAAGTGAGGAAGATTGTGAAGTCCCTGGAGAGCTTGCCAGACTATTACTGCAAGAGGAAAGGACTATACAGCCACATGAAGAGTCCCTCGAAATTGTAAATCTGGGTACTGAGGTAGACAGAAGAGAAGTCAAAATAGGAGCAGGATTGGAAAGCGGTGTCAAGGAAAGATTGATTCGGATGTTACATGACTATGTAGAGGTTTTCGCTTGGTCTTATGAAGACATGCCCGGGTTGGATACTGATATAGTGGTGCATCGACTGCCTACGAAGGAAGACTGCCGTCCTGTCAAGCAAAAGGTTCGCCGCATGCGTCCTGAAATGTCCGAGAAAATCAAAGCCGAGGTTATGAAACAGTTCAATGCCGGTTTCCTAGCCGTTACTTCTTATCCTCAATGGGTTGCTAATGTGGTGCCAGTGCCAAAGAAGGATGGTAAGGTACGAATGTGCGTAGATTACAGAGATTTGAATAAAGCAAGTCCCAAGGATGACTTTCCACTCCCGCACATTGATGTTCTGGTAGATAACACCGCTCAACACAAAGTATTCTCATTCATGGATGGATTCTCGGGTTATAATCAGATTAAAATGGCACCTGAGGACATGGAGAAAACTACGTTTGTGACGCAATGGGGCACTTTCTGTTACAAAGTAATGCCATTCGGTCTAAAGAACGCTGGGGCAACGTACCAGCGTGCTATGGTGGTTTTGTTCCATGATATGATCCATCATGAAATAGAAGTATATGTGGATGACATGATAGCCAGATCTCATACTGAGGAGGAACATCTCGATCATTTATACAAACTGTTCGAGAGGTTGAAGAAATACAAGTTGAGGTTGAACCCGAACAAATGCACTTTTGGAGTAAGATCCGGTAAACTCTTGGGCTTTATTGTCAGTGGTAAAGGAATTGAGGTTGACCCGGCTAAAGTGAGAGCTATTCAAGAAATGCCAATTCCCCGTACGGAGAAAGAGGTCAGAGGTTTCTTGGGACGCTTGAACTACATTGCCCGATTTATCTCCCACTTGACAGCTACCTGTAAACCCATCTTCAAATTGCTGAGGAAGAATCAAGAGATGATATGGAATGACGAATGCCAAGAAGCTTTTGACAAAATCAAGAACTATCTCCAGGAACCTCCAATTCTGATACCACCAGTCGAAGGAAGACCTCTAATCATGTATTTGACCGTGTTAGAAAGTTCAATGGGGTGTGTATTGGGGCAACATGACGAGTCTGGTCGAAAAGAGCATGCCATATACTACCTGAGCAAAAAGTTTACCGACTGTGAAACAAGATACTCACTGCTCGAGAGAACTTGCTGTGCTTTGGCCTGGGCTGCTCGCCGACTAAGACAGTATATGTTGAATCATACCACTTTGTTGATTTCTAGGATGGATCCCATCAAATACATGTTCGAGAAGCCTGCCCTCTCCGGAAGAATAGCGAGATGGCAGATGATCTTAACAGAGTACGATATCCAGTATACTACCCAGAAAGCAATCAAAGGAAGCGTGTTAGCTGATCATTTGGCTCATCAAGCGGTGGACGATTACCAATCTATGAATTTTGAGTTCCCAGATGAGGATGTCATGCTTGTTACTGATAATGGAAAACCTAAACCAGATGAAGGACCCGAATGGGGATCCCGATGGACTATGGTCTTTGATGGATCTTCTACTGCATTGGGCCATGGTGTTGGGGTTGTACTCATTTCTCCCGAGGGTTACCATACGCCTTTCACGGCTAGACTATGTTTTCATTGTACCAATAATATGGCTGAGTATGAAGCATGTATTTTTGGACTCAAAGCTGCTATAGATTGGCGAATCAAGTTTTTGAGCGTATACGGAGATTCGGCCTTGGTAATCAGTCAGATCAAAGGAGAATGGGATACTAAACATCCAAATCTCATCCCTTATCGAGAGCAGGTGATGACATTAATCCCATACTTTGAAGAGATTACATTTGAACATATTCCACGAGAAGAGAATCAGTTGGCAGACGCATTAGCTACCATGTCATCTATGTTCAGAGTCAGATGGGACAATGAAGCTCCCAGGATCACCATTGAGCGACTAGATGAACCAGCATACTGTTATGAACTTAACACTGAGGGGGTACAGGAGAAACCTTGGTTCCACGACGTAAAAAGATACTTAGAAGATCAGGAATACCCTGAAGGGGCATCCGTCAATGACAGAAAATTCCTGAGGAAGTTCTCCGCTAAATTCTTTTTGAGTAATGGAGTGTTATACAAACGGAATCATGACTCGACTCTGCTTCGCTGTGTGGATAAAAAGGAAGCAGAAAGGATTATGGAAGACATGCATGACGGTATTTTTGGGACTCATTCTAATGGACATACAATGGCCAAGAAGATTCTGAGATCAGGGTATTATTGGTCTACCATGGAAGCTGATTGCCACCATCATTCCAGAACCTGTCATAAGTGTCAGATCTATGCGGACAAAGTACATATGCCTCCTGCTCCATTGAACGTGTTGACAGCACCTTGGCCTTTTGCAATGTGGGGCATTGATATGATTGGAGAGATTAAACCTACGGCTTCTAATGGACATCGCTTCATTCTCGTCGCTATTGATTACTTCACAAAGTGGGTAGAGGCAGCCTCATTTGCTTCTGTCACCAGGAATGTGGTGGCACGGTTCATCAAGAATAGCCTTATTTGTCGATATGGCATCCCTGAAAGAATTATTACTGACAATGGTACTAATTTGAACAACAAGATGATTACTGAACTCTGCACGCAGTTCAAAATTAAACACCATAACTCCTCTCCGTACCGGCCAAAGATGAATGGCGCCATAGAGGCTGCTAATAAGAACATCAAGAAGATCATACAAAAGATGACAGTAACGTACAAAGACTGGCATGAGATGCTACCGTTTGCTCTCCACGGTTATCGCACTTCAGTACGCACTTCGACAGGGGCAACTCCTTTCTCTTTAGTCTACGGAACGAAAGCTGTTTTGCCAGTGGAAGTTCAGATTCCCTCTCTAAGGATCATGAAAGAGGCGGGTTTAAGCGAGGATGAATGGATTCAGACTCGACTCGATCAGATAAACTTGATTGATGAGAAGAGACTTGCGGCTGTTTGTCACGGGCAAATATATCAGAAGCGCATGACCCAAGCATTTAACAAAAGAGTCAAGAGACAGGTGTATCAAATTGGTGACTTAGTGATCAAGCGTATTATTCCATCGCAAGGGGATCCCAGAGGCAAGTGGACTCCCACATACGAAGGGCCATTTGTGGTTAAGAAGGTATTCACCGGTGGAGCCGTGATACTTGCTACAATGGATGGCGAAGACTTCCCGCACCCTGTGAACGCGGACATAGTTAAAAAATACTACGCATAGCAGAGACCCGCTAGGTCGACGTACCTAGGCAAAAGTAAGGGCATCCCGGCGAACCAAAAGGGTTCGGGCAAAAATTAGGGATAAATATATACAAATGTACACCCGGCAAGTCGAAAACCTGAAAAGGCGGCTTGGGCAAAAATGGGTATCCTGGTGGACTGAAAACCCGAAAAGGCGGTCCAAGCAAAAATTAGGGATTAAAGCGTATGACTATGTCCCGTTCTCTGTCAGCTTCAACCAAGTTCAAGGAACTGAACAAGCCAATCACTTCTATCCGCCAGTAGGAGATGAGATGCTCGAAGACATGATGACAGTAGTGGAATTAAAATCAATAGGACTTTCTCTGCATAGCTTTCTTGACAATTTCCTCTTACTAGGATTTTTGTCTCCTTGTACGCAAATTGCCTGTTTATAGGCCCTCTTTCAAAATCAATACAATTTTATCTCCAAAAAAGATGCTTTTGTTTTTACTTTTTCTGTTTTGATTGCATAAACGTCCATTGATTTAATTTGAATTATATATGCATTTGAATATGATCAATGTTTATCAAAATACATGCATGGAATGGCAATAGCAATTACTACCCGAATTCAGGATCAAGGAGAAGGTCTAACCATACTTCCAATGAATCCGCTACCAATCTTATTCTCCCCAGCAAGCTTGTTCTTCCTCAGGAGATTGGCATTATTCCCCGGGCAAAGCCAGCTATTTCCCAGAAGAAGTCGATATCATCAGACAGATTGATCATCTCTTCTATCCCCAGCCAGGCTCTGTTGAATATTTCCACCATCAGACCGAAATCAACAACCCCCTGCCGAGAAAGGGTCATCATTACAAGTATCTCCAATCAGTAGATGGGGATTTATTTTCCCCAGTAGAGTCTCCAAGCAGAACTTCTCATACGCATAACTCATTCATTACATCATTTCGCATCACATACCTATATACAATTTTCACCCCGCATCATATACATTACATCATTTCATAACATATACATCATACCATGCTCTCATTTATTCCAGACGCATAATTCACTCATTGCATCATTTCACAGCACCCGTATACATACAACATTTGCATCTCATGCATCATGACATGGCAGGAAGCTAACTTTATTTTTCAGGTTAATCATCCTCCTGACACAGTCAAAACAAAGGTCCATTCAGACGGACATCTTTATCAATTACACTCAAGATTTAACTATATCCCTCAGATGCTACCTAGTGTACGGTACATTTCTGAAGTGTAGTCTAGTGTACGACTACCCCCTTTTTTTTATCATCAGATTCAGCCTAATGGACGGCTCAGTCTGCTCAGATACGGTCTAATGTACGACCCAATCGGACCTTTGTCTCCTCAGATGCTACCTAGTGTACGGTACATTTCTGAAGTGTAGTCTAGTGTACGACTACCCCCTTTTTATCATCAGATTCAGCCTAATGGACGGCTCATTCTGTTCAGATACGGTCTAATGTACGACCCAATTTGACCTTCGTCTCCTCAGATGCTACCTAGTGTACGGTACATTTCTGAAGTGTAGTCTAGTGTACGACTACCCCCTTTTTATCATCAGATTCAGCCTAATGGACGGCTCATTCTGCTCAGATACGGTCTAATGTACGACCCAATTAGACCTTCGTCTCCTCAGATGCTACCTAGTGTACGGTACATTTCTGAAATGTAGTCTAGTGTACGACTACCCCCCTTTTTATCATCAGATTCAGCCTAATGGACGGCTCATTCTGCTAAGATACGGTCTAATGTACGACCCAATTTGACCTTCGTCTCCTCAGATGCTACCTAGTGTACGGTACATTTCTGAAGTGTAGTCTAGTGTACAACTACCCCCTTTTATCATCAGATTCAGCCTAATGGACGGCTCATCCTGCAACTCCAATACAGTCTATCATAAGACCCATTTGGATCTTCAACTCAGAGACGATCTAGCGTATGATCCATTCTGATTTTTCATCCTCGGCAAAATCATCTGCCTAACGAACAGCTCACTCTGATACTCAGATATGGTCCAGTGTATGATCCATTCTGATCCCTTATCCCCAGCAGCATATAGCATACTCAGACTCCCCAGCAAAGTCAACAGCATGATGGATGACTCATTATATGGTCTAACGTACGACCCGGTATGACACCCATGTCTTCAGACATCGTCTAATGTACGACACCATCGGAAGCTCGTCATCAAACTTCCTGGATGGCATCTCTAAGCCCATCCCCATCAAGACTAGTGGACAGGCGCAAATTTTTGGGGCATTCTAGTGTTCAATAATCTTTCACCTCCAGACCACGAACGGCACATACCATTCTACTCTCTCGGTTCAAGAATATTGAACAGGGGCAGCTGTCATACCCCAAAATTTGCCCATCAATATTTCAAGACATTTTTAAGGCATTCCGAATCATTTTTATGACACTGATCTCAAATGGACAAAAGCCCAGCTCGCGAACGGCCCGATCCAGAAAATGGCCCAAACTGGCCTGTTCGCTACACGCTCGCCTAGCGAACGTTACGTTCGCTACCAGCTCGCCTAGCGAACGTTCGCTACGCGTTCGCTACCAGCTCGCCTAGCGAGGCTGACAGACAACAAAAAATTTCGGGCTTCGTTCTGAGCCCATTAGGTCATGAAAAGGGGCATTATAAATACCAACACTTCAGTAATAAAAAGAGGACGAAAAAAGGAGAAAGGAGAACCCTAGCAAGCAAACCCTAGTGCTCTCAGAAGGAAACCCTGAAGGAAAAGCCGGCGGCACCAAGTTCTACCGCCGTCCAATTCAATCCGATTTTCCGATTCGAAGTCACAACTCAGCTGTTAACAGGTTTACATTGCTATCATTGTTTTTATATTCTTAATTTGCATATGACTTTATGATTAGATTTATGAAATACCTTAAGCTTGGCATGTGAACTTTAGTATATACCATGCATACTTTAAATGATTAATTGTATAATTGCAGTAATGAGATCCATAAGGCATAAAATTGGTTGAGATTGTACTGATATCATATTCAAAAACCAGCAGCGCTCGCTAGCACATCGCTAAGCGGGCCAGTAGCGAATACTCGCTAGGCCTTCGCTAGGCGAAGCAGGGGCGAATAGGACAGTGGCTGTTTCAATTTTTTTTGGCTGTTCTATCTTATGTTATTATAATTCTGCATCATTTGATTTGAGTTCATGATTGTTGTGTTTATTTTATGGTGCAACTTTCAATTATATTTTATCTCGATGCTCTAATCCGTGTGTTGAATTGTGTAAAGGTTTACATGTTTCCAGGAAAAAAGACCGCCGTTAGGTCTTCCACTTTATTTGTGGGATACCCTTGTGGAGACTCACCCTAAATCGCTTAATTAATTTTAATGTGTTGATTTTAATAATTAATTTTAATGTATTAATTTTAATGTATTAATTTTAATGTATTATTTTTAATGTATTGATTTTAATGTGGAGATTCATCCTAATTACCTAAGGGACTTTAAAATATGGCCTTTAAATATGTGATCTTGGACCTCTCTTGTGCCTTACGATATTACGGTATTACGGTCATGTCCCGCGAATGTAGGGATACACTTAGCAAAGACCCTTCGATTAAATCATCATAAAATAAATCATGGTCCCTCGGATGTTGCCTTCGAAAATACGATTTTGTCCCTCGATGCCCCTTCGGTGTAGCCTACGGTTAAATGATGATCGTCCCTTCGAATGCTAAGGTATCCTTACAACTGTTGCCTTCAATGACCTATCGATGACCCTACGATGACCCTTAAACATCCAAAGGGTAAAATTACTTACTCCTCAATAGTAAGGACAGTTTTACCCTCATAAGGATAGGAAATGCCCATAACGACCTTAGGAAGGTATAACTCTCAATTACTGGATCATAACCTAAAATACTTTTTACACCTCACACATTTCTAAACTATTTTTTTTAAACAATTTTCAAAACTAAACGAGATAACCACTTTGTATGCATTCATACAAGAATCATTACAAAGTTAAATTCTCTTTTCAAACATTTTTCAAGCAATTCACCGACACTTTTTCAGACAAAAAGATAAGTGATCCAGCAATTAAGAGCCCATGGATAACCATGGATACAAAGGGTGCTAACACCTTCCCTTTGTATAATGTACCTCCCGAACCCAAAATCTATTGAGGTCTTTCCTGTTCTTTTCCACCTTTCCTTATTGGATAAAAGAAAAGTCGGTGGCGACTCTTGCTATCCGCGACATTGCGATAAAAAGCAAAACACCCCAAGTCAGTTCACCGTATGACACAGTGCAATCGTTGATTGTCTTTTGCATGCCCATGAGATGAGGTTTCCTCCCAAAAATTGACAGTTACCATATGTGCTTTTGCGTTCCAACCTATCTCTAATGTAATCTACATCATAGTATCTAGAAAGCCTGCACTTTGATGTTTTCTTATACATCAAGCCAAGGTTAGGTGTTCCTTTCAGATACCTAAGGATTCTCTTAACAACAGTTAAGTGAGTTTCCCTTGGATCTGACTGAAATCTAACACATAGACATACACTGGATAATATATCTGGACACGAAGGAGTCACATAAAGGAGAAAACCTATCATACTACGATCGAGTTTTTGACAAACCTTTTGACGTACCTCTTCCTTCTCCATAATGCAAGTAGGATGCATGTGAGTCTTGGCTGGCTTGCTTTTTGACATGTCAAATTTCTTCAGAAGATCTTTTATGTATTTGCTTTGATAGACATACGTGGCTTCTGATGTTTGCTTGATTTGAATGCCCAGAAAGAACTTTAGTTCTTGCATTAGACTCATCTCAAATGCTGCCTGCATTAACTCAGAAAATTCTTGGCAAATAGAGGGGTTAGTAGAACCAAATATTATATCATCAACATAAATCTGACAAATCATAGGATCATTTTTGATGTTTTTGCAGAAGAGAGTGAAGTCCACTTTGCCTCTGATAAAATCATTTTCCAGGAGAAATGAGCTAAGTCTTTCATACCAAGCTATGGGAGTTTGTTTCAGACCATAAAAATATTTCTTAAGTTTGAAAACATGTTCTAGAAGTTTTGAATTTTCAAAGCCAGGAGGTTGATGGACATACACTACTTCAGAAATGTAACTATTTAGAAACACACTTTTGACGTCCATCTGATATAGTTTAATGGAATAATTTACAGCAAAGGATACAGCGAGGCGAATAGATTTTAACCTTGCGACTGGAGCAAAGGTTTCATTGTAGTCAATTCCTTCTTGTTGACTATAACCTTGTGCCACTATCCGTGCTTTGTTTGTGATGACTTCACCCTTTTCATTTAGCTTGTTTTTGTATACCCATTTAGTTTCAATCACATGGGTTCCCTTGGGTCTTAGTACAAGATCCTAAACGTCATTCTTGGAAAACTGATCAAGTTCTTCTTTCATTGCCAAAATCCATTCTTTATCTTGAAGAGCTTATTCACATGATGTTGGCTTTATCAGAGATACTAGTCCCAAAAGTGTTTCTTCAGAGACTTTGAATGTTGATCTTGTTCTGACAGGTTCATCCTTGTTTCCCAGAATTAGTTCTTTAGAGACATTCTGCCTATTTCTTTGTCTTTTCTTATTGATTGTGATTTTAGGTGCTTCTGAAGTTCCTTTTTCTGCTTCTTCAGAACCAATTGCCTTTTCTTCAGGACCTGCAAGTGTGATCTCCAGATCTGTAAATTTCTCAACTAGCTTTGACTTTTCAAGTCAAGTTTGTCATTAAATTTGACATGAATTGATTCTTCCATAATTTGTGTTTCTCTATTGTATACTCGATATCCTTTAGAACATTCTGATTATCCCGACATAATACACTTTTGTGCCTTAGAGTCAAACTTATTCAGATTGTCTTTAGTGTTCAAAATAAAATAAGAGCATCCAAAAGGATGAAAGTAATCAATGTTGGGTTTTCTTCCCTTGCACAGTTTATAAGGAGTCTTCTCCAGAATATGTCTGATAGAGATTCTATTATGAATGTAACATGTTGTATTCACAACTTTTACCCAGAAGTGCTTAACCACATTAGTCTCATTGATCATGGTTCTGGCCATTTTTTTGGAGAGTCATATTCTTCCTTTCTACAAATCCATTTTATTGTAGAGTTTTAGGACATGAGAAATCATGGGATATTCCATTAGAGTCAAAAAGTTCTTCAAAAATTCGCCACCATGATCACTTCTGACTCTGATTATCTTAGAGTCAAATTCATTTTTCACTTTTGAACAGAAACTGGTGAACACATAATGTGACTCATTCTTGTTCCTTAAGAATTTCACCCATGTCCAACAACTATAATCATCAACAATGACTAGTCCATACTTCTTACCATTGAATGACACTGTCTTAACAGGTCCAAAAAGATTAATCTGTAGAAGTTACAGAGGTTTAGAGGTGGAAACAACATTTTTGGTTTTGAAAGTGGTTTTAGAAAAATTCCCCTTGTGACATGCTTCACAAATAGCATCTGAAGAAAACTTCATATTAGGTAGGCCTTTGACTAACTCTAGTTTGTTTAGCTGAGAAATCCTCCTCAAGCTAATGTGACCGAAGCGTCTATGCCACACCCATTTCTCTTCATTAACAGACATTAAGCATTTTACATTTTGGTTTTTCAATTCTGAAAATTTTATTTTATAAATGTTGTTTTTCCTCTTTCCAATGAAAAGGACTTTGCCATTTTTCTGATTAACTGCTTTGCACGTTTTTTTATTAAAGATAATATCATAACCGTTATCACTTAATTGACTTATGGATAACAAATTATGCATTAATCCCTCAATATAAAGAACATCAAAAATAGAGGGAAGAGACCTGTTACCAACTGTTTCAGATCCTCTGATTCTTCCTTTATGATTTCCTCCAAAGCCTACAAAATCAACATCTTTAAGTTCCAGGTTTTGGAACATATGCTTTCTTCACGTCATGTGTCGCGAGCATCCAAAGTTAAGGTACCATGACTGGTGTTTTAACTCCACTACATAGGATGTATCCAACATACACTATTTTATCTTTTGGTACCCAGAATCTTTTGGGTCCTTTAGGATTAGTTCTTCCAGAGCTTCTGAAAATTTTGGGCTTCCTAGCGTTACTAAACTTTTGTGTCTCTGCAGGTGTATAATGATAAGAAAAAGGATATTTTGACTTGTTTTCTATAGAAGATTTCATATCATCTTCACCAGAGTCATAACCAATTCCTCTTTTTCTATTATGACTTACACCATATATCATAGAAGCCATTTTGCTTCTTTCTAGACCATTGTTCAAAAATTTCTGAAAAGCTTTTTCATATTTGTATATGATAGTGTTAGAAGTTGATGGAGCTTTAGAAGGAGTTTCTTCAAGTTATGAAAATTTCTTGGTTGAAAATTCATTTTCTCTTTCAAGGATAAAATTATTTTCTTTTAGTTCAGAAACTTTTTTCTCAAGCTTATCACACTCTTCAACAGTCTCTTCATGAACCCTTTTTAGGTTCTTGAATTTTTGTCGAAGCTTCTAATACAAACTCAGAGATTCTGATAGACAAGCTTCCAGATCAAAACGAGAAAAGTCAGAGAATACCTCTTTAGAGTCAGACTCTGTTTCAGATGAACTTCCAGAGGTAGTGGCCATGAATACTACGTTCGCTTGTTCCTCTTCTGAATCAGGTTTTGAAGCTTCAGATTCAGAGTTATCCCATGTTACCATGAGTCATTTCTTCTTTACTTTGAATGAGTTCTTCTTTAAGTTTTCCTTTTTAGAGCTATCCTTCTTTAGCTTTGGACATTCATTTCTGTAGTGCCCAGGCTCTTTGCATTCATAACACGTTACTTCCTTGTTGGGTATGCCTCTAAAGGTTGAATATGAACGTTCTCCCTTATGTCTGGGTCTTCTGAAGTTGTTTTGTCTTTTTCTCCAGAGATGTTTGATTCTTCTGGAAAGAAGAGATAATTCCTCTTCATCATCAGAATTTTCATTCTCTGAGTCATCATCTTCTTCCTCTTCAGTTTGAAAGGCTTTGTTCCTTTCTGGCTTTCTTCTTTATGATATAGACTTTAGAGCAACATATTTGATTTTATTTTGAGGTTCATCTTCTTCTAGCTCTATTTCATGACTTATGAGGGAGTTGATAAGTTCTTCAAGACTTATGTTATTCAGATCCTTGGATAACTTCAGAGCAGTAACCATAGGTATCCACTTCTTGGGAAGACTTCTGATTATCTTCTTAACGTGATCTATTGTAGTATATCCTTTATCCAAAACCTTGAGTCATGCAACTAAGGTTTGGAACCTTGAGAGCATCACTTTAACAACTTCACCATCTTCCATTCTTAAGGCTTCATACTTCTGGATTAAGGCCAAATCCTTAGTCTCTTTAGTTTAATTATTGCCTTTGTGCGTCATTTTCAAGGATTCAAAGATATCTTTGGTTGTTTCCCTATTGGTTATCTTCTCGTAGTCGTTGTAGGAGATATCGTTTAACATAATGGTTCTTGCTTTATGGTGATTCTTGAAATAGGAATATCAAGTTCAGAGTTGAGTATCTCATAACCATTTGTAACCATATCCCAGAGATCAGCATTGTAGCCTAGGAAGAAACTTTCAATTTTGTCCTTCCAGTAGTCAAATTTTTCTCCATCAAAAACTGGAGGTTTTGCATTGTAGCTATCTCTTTCATTTGTGTTAGCCACGAAGTTTTTCTCACCTTGGGTCTCTCTACACGGTTAAGTGTTTGATTCAAAAATAAGTAACTGAGCCGAAGCTCTAATACCAATTGAAGGTAGAGAAAAACAAGAAATGGGGGGTTTGAATTATTTTCACAGTAGTTAAAAACTTTTGCAGCACCACACACACAAAATAAATGCTAACAACACAAAGAATTTATCCTGGTTCGCTTGAAATTCAAAGTTACTCCAGTCCACCCGACCAAGGTGATTTCGCCTTCAATAAGGACTTAATCCATTAATCTCAACAAATTACAAAAATACGTCTAAGAGTTTAGCAATCTCTTATCCCTCTCAAGTCTACAGACTTAAACAAATCACTTGAGGAGTTACAACTAATTTCAAGAATTACAAGTGTTTGACTCAATGCTTCTAGATAAGCAGTATAAACACACTTTGAGAACAATGAAACACAACCACATAATTTGAGCAACAACTCTTGTATGGTCAGATAGCATGTTGAACGTGTATCAGAGTACACATGATCAGAGTCTTTGAGCTAGAGTCTAGGTATTTCTAGCAGTCTTTAGATATTCTCTTGCAGAGTCTTCAGATATTCTCTTGCAGAGTCTTCAAATATTTTCTTGCAGAGTCTTTAGATATTACTTGCAGTCTTCAGATGTCCGAGTTGAACTACAATGTTAGATTCTTCAGGTAATTACTCCTCAAATACATTATGTTTGGAGTCAGATCTGATTTCTCTGTGTTGGTTTAGCTTTTCTGGACTGGTGTGGATGTCACATATTCATTTCTTCAGAGTCATTTTAACTTAGAATCCTAAACACTTAAGAAAAATTATAGGGTACCAAATTGTCTCATTCTTTGTTATCATCAAAACTTAGAGATATGTTGCAGAAACAAAATATTGTTCTAACAAGATTCTCTAGCAAAGTGAGGTAGACGAATTCTTGCGCATCATAAAGAAAAGTGATTATCGAGTGGTTGAACAACTCAACCAAACTCCATCCAATATCTCTATGTTGTCTCTTCTTATATGCTCCAATGCACACTGTGATTCCTTGGTCAAATTTTTAAAAGTTGCCCACGTGCCGTAAGAAATCTCTGTATGCCAATTCGAGGGAGTAGTTAACAATATAGATACCAGTCTAAGCTTAGGATTTAGTGACGAGGAGCTATGCGTCGAGGGAAGAAATCATAAAAAAGCTCTTCGCATCTCTATTGAGTGCGTGGACACAGTTCTATCAAGAGTCTTGGTGGCCATTAATTCCTTTCTCAATGTGATACCCATGAGTTCTCTTGCTAAGTTGACCATTGAAGGACTCGTAATGAAGCTGAGTGAGCTAATAGTAAGGGAATTTGATGGATCAAGGAGGACTGTGATAGGAAAAGTAGATCTTCCTATGAAGATTGCCCCCCATACTTTCTTCATTACTTTCTTTGTGATGGACATCCATCCAGCTTATAGTTGCCAACTTGGAAGACCATGGATTTATTCAGCCAAAGTCGTTACTTCAATGCTCCATCAAAGGTTGAAAGTTTTTGTGAGCAACAAATTGGTGGTCATGGAAGGTGAAGAGGATATAATGGTGATTCATCTCGCGTCATTCCGATACGTCGAAGGAGAAGGAGAAATGAAAGAAATTCCATTTCAGTAGTTTGAAATTATCAATGTCGAAATGGGTTGCCCTATAAGGGATGAATTGAAAAATGTTGAATTTCCAATGGCCTCCCTCAAAATTCCTTGACTATCATAAGGAATGGACACCCTAAAGGATGGGGAAGAATGCTTGAGCTGCTTAACAATAAAGACCGCTTTGGATTGGGATACAATTCCCAAAACTTGAAAAAGCCAACGCCAATAGCTGAGAAGGGAAAAATTATCCCATTATCAGAATACTTCTCAAGTGTCTGGCACCTTGTCGACGACCATATCTGTGTCTCAGAAGAAGATGTTGAAGAAGAAGGAGGATTGGTATTCAAGAAGACCGAAGGAAGAGGTGCCACCAAATGGACCGTGTTGGAAGTACCTGAAGTGACAATGATCAAGAATTAATTTCCTTTGTTTGTTTTCCCTTTTTATCAATAAAAAGAACCCATGTTGTGCCCAAGGAGTGGGGGAATCATTTGTAGGGCCTCCATGAAACTTCCTTTTTTTTTTATCAAATTAATGAAAAAAATCCACGTTTCGCATTCAATTTTGTGATCTTTATCTTTCATTTATTTATTCACTTTTCAAAATTGGCAATATTTTTTCTTGTTCTTAAATTTCTTTTTCAAATCATTTTTCCTCTTTTCTTAACAATAAAAGCATGAATCCTAAATCGTGTAGATCACCCTTGGTTACCACCAATAACAATGTTGCTATAGTCTCATATGACTTCGATAACCCAATTAATCACGTCGACAAGGACCGCGGTGAAGATTGCGAGCTCCATAAAGAGTTAGCACGACTACTCAAGAAAGAGTCTAAGGTCATACAACCGCACGATGAATCAGTGGAAACGATCAACTTTGGAACAAACGAGAAGCTAAGAAAGTCAGAGTAGGCTCGACTCTACAAGAAGAAGTCAATGCGAAATTGACAAGCTCTTGAAACATTACATGGATGTGTTCACATGGTCATACCAAGACATGCCCGGTCTCTATATTGATATCGTGGTCCATCGTCTACATCTTAGAGAGGAGTGCACTTCTGTGAAGCAAAAGCTACGAAAGAGGAAGTGTAAAAACAACTCAATGTTGATTTTTAGCAGTCTCTAACTACCCTAAATGGATTGCCAATATCGTGCATGTGCCCAAGAAGCACGGTAGAGTAAGAATGTGTGTAGATTATAGAGATCTTAATAGAGAAAGTCCCAAAGACGACTTCCCATTACCCCACATCAATGTGCTAGTGGACAACACCGCTCAATTCTCTATTTTCTCCTTTATGGATGGTTTCTCTACTTACAACCAGATCTGAATGGCTCAAGAAGATATGGAGAAGACTACTTTCATAACCCCATGGGGCACCTTCTGTTACAAGGTCATGCCTTTCAGATTAAAGAATGTTGGCGTAACATACCAATGAGTCATGGTCACACTATTTTATGATACGATTCATAGAGAGATCGAGGTCTACGTTGATGACATGATCGTCAAATCCCAAACTGAAGAGAAACATCTTGTCATTCTAGAAAAGTTATTCGAGAGGCTAAGGAAGTTAAAATTAAGGCTTAATCCCAACAAGTGAACGTTTGGGGTAAGATCTGGCAAACTCCTAGGTTTTATTGTCAGTCAACATGGCATTGAGGTAGATCTCGAGAAGGTGAAGGCCATACAAGTTATGCCTGCACCCAAAACCGAGAAGGAAGTATGAGGATTCTTAGGTAGATTGAACTACATTTCTATGTTCATATCTCACCTAACGACCACTTATGAGCCAATATTCAAATTACTCCGAAAGGATCAAGCTATCATTTGTAATGACGATTGCCAAAATGCTTTTGAGAAGATAAAGGAGTATTTGCAAGAACCTCCTATTTTGATGCCTAATGTACCTGGAAGACCTCTGGTCATGTACCTTACCATTCTTGAAGGATCTATGGGATGCATCCTAGGCCAACATGTTGAAACTGGTAGGAAAGAACACACAATATACTACTTAAGCAAGAAGTTCATCGAATGGGAGAGTAGATATTTAATGCTTGAGAAAACCTATTATGCACTAGCTTGGGCTGCCAATCGCTTAAGGCAATACATGCTACTCATACAACGCTGCTAATCTCCCAGATGAACCCAGTCAAATACATCTTCGAGAAAGCTGCTCTAACCGGTAGAGTAGCCCGTTGGAAAATGGATTTGACCGAGTACGACATCTAATATATCACTCAAAAGTCCATCAAAGGGAGTGTATTGTCTGACTATTTGGCACATCAACCCTTAGAAGACTACCAGTCTATGCGCTTCGAATTCCCCGACAAGGACATAATGCTAATCAGAGACTACAACATCCATGTTCCCGAGGAAGGACCCGAGCCTGGATCTTGATGGACCTTGGTATTTGATGGAGCTTCTAACGCTCATGGCAATGGCATTAGGGAAGTCATCACCTCCCCTACACTATGAGGTTGTGTTTCGAATATACAAACAATATGGCAGAATACGAGGCTTGTATCTTCGGTATTGAAGCTGCAATTGATCTTAGGATCAAAATTATTGAAGTATGTAGAGATTAAGCCTTGGTTATTAGACAAGTCAAAGGATATTGAGACACTAAAGATCACAAGCTCATCCCTTACAAGAAGCATGTCTTGAAATTAATCTCATACTTTGACAAAATTACATTCAATCACATCCCTCGAGAGGAGAATCAGCTAGCCGACGCATTGACCACTTTGTCATCCATGTTTAAGGTCAAATGGAAGAACGAAACACCAACTTTTCACCTTGACTACTTGGACGAGCCTGCCCACTATTTGGTAGTAGAAGTTGGAGTCGACGATCATCCTTGGTTCTATAACATAATGAGATTCTTAGAGAGCCGAGAATACCATGATGATGCATCCATCACAGGCCAGAAGTATCTTTCGGAAGCTATCATCCAAATTCTTCTTAAGTGGAGGGGTAATATACAAGAGAAATTATGATTCGGTCTTGCTAAGATGTGTGAACAAGCAAGAAGCAAACCAGATTATAATGGAAACCCATGTGGGATCTTTTGGGATACATGCCAGTGAACACACCATGGTAAAGAAAATTTTGAGGACCGACTATTATTGGATGACTATGGAGGTTGACTGTTATCGCCATGTCCAAACATGCCAAAAATGTTATATCTACTCCGACAAGATCCATGTACCACTAAATGTCCTAATGTTACCTTGGCCTTTTGCCATATGGGGCATTGATGTGATCAAACGCATGGAGCCAACTTCCTTAAATGGACACCGCTTCATCGTTGTAGCCATTGACTATTTCATAAAATGGGTGGAAGTTGTCTCATATGCCAACGTCACAAGACAAGTAGTGGCTCGATTCATAAGAAAGGAAATTGTTTGCCGTTATAGGGTCCCCAACAAGATCATCACTGATAATGGATATAACCTCAATAACAAAATGATGAAAGAGCTTTGCCAAATATTCAAAATTGAACATCATAACTCATCACCTTATAGGCCCAAGATGAATGTTGTTGTCGATGCAGCTGACAAAAACATCAAGAAGATCATGCAGAAAATGGTGGAAACCTACAAAGATTGGTACGAAATGCTCCCATTCGCATTACATGGCTATTGTACCTTAATACGTACCTCCACTAGGGCAACCCCATTCTCTCTTGTGTATGGCATGGATGCAGTCCTGCCTGTTGAAGTAGAGATTCCTTCTCTAAGGATTCTGATTGATGCCAAGCTTGACGAAGCTGAGTGGGTACAAGCCCGGTTCGACCAACTAAACCTCATCGATGAGAAGCGCTTGGCAACCATCTGCCACACCTAGCTTTACCAAAAGCGCATCAAAATGGCCTATGACAAAAAGTTATTTCCTCGCAACCTCAAGGTCGGAGACCTCATGCTAAAGAAGATTTTGCCCATTCATACTGACCCAAGGGGAAAATGGACGCCAAACTACGAAGGTTCATATGTTGTAAGAAAGGTCTTCTCTTGAGGAGCCTTAATCCTTTCAACTACGGATGGTGAAGATCTTCCATCCTCCGTGAACACGGATGCAGTCAAAAAATACTACGCTTAAGAATAAATAAAAAAGAAAAAAAGAAAAGGAAAGAGCCCGATAAATTGAAAACCCAAAATGGCGACTTATGCATAAATGGATATCCCAGTAGACTGAAAACTCGAAAGGAAGGTCTAGGCAAAAACTAGGGACTTAACAAAATTGAGGGGCCGCATCCTGCAAATAATCCTTCTTCATTCCTCAGCAAGTCGATCCAGTTGCTCCCTAGTGAGTCAATTCATTCACTCTTCTTCTAAAGCAAGATCAAAGGACAATCAAGAACATAATGACTATAGCAGAGTTGGAACTTGGTGGGGATCCGAGATATTTCTATTGCCATTATAGTTTTTCAATTTCTTTTTGCAATCACCTCTTTTAGGAATTGCCTCTTTATACAAATTACCCGTTTTTGGGACCATTTATCAATAAAATCAGTTCCCCCATATGTGCTCAATATTTTTACTTTTTCTGCTTTGTTTGCGAAATGTGACCTTTTCTCAAATTGATATCGCAGAGGATTTTTTTTGGTAAAAACAAATTTTTCAAAAAAAAACTTTAAGGGAAAACATCGAATTACTTCTGTTTTGAAAGCATCTACAGGTAACCAAAAACACATTTGGTATCCCCAGCCTGAAAGCACAGTGTAGTCCCTTGGACTTGGCCAATTAAAAATTCCTCGACGGTAATCCTCAGCTATTGCACTTAATGCCTGCTTGGGCATCAGAAATTTCGGTTTTCCATTATCGGGAAGTTAGTACACTCTCCCTAAACAACTCTAAGCCCAACCATACTTGGCATAACTAACAAACCTCGCATGTGCACATTCCCTTGCAGAAATCCAAACATGCATCGGTATCCTGCATACATAACATTGCATCATAAGTATCTTCAGAAAAATTCATCCCTCAGTTTATACTCAAGTTGATTCACCAGAATTCAGAATTTCCCAAACCGTTGTTGAGAGTTTTCCCCAGTATAGTCATCTTTCATCCCTAATATTTCCCCAAACAGACTCAGGTATTTCCAGTCGTTGCTAGGAATCGTCACTGAACTGCTGCATTCCCTCTCAACCGGTTTCCCCAGAAGAGTTAGGTACTCTTAGTTGTTGCTAGGAATCATCATTGAAATTCTTATCCCCCCGCTGAGTCATGTATTCTAGTGGTTGCTAAGAATCATCGTTGTATTTCTTCAATCACCTGAGAGTCATTTCATTTTCAATCCTCCTCAGACAAAGTCAGATATTACAGTCGTTGCTTGGAATCGTCATTGAATTGTTTTGATTCTCTCCAAATGTCTGGTATTACAGTCGTTGCTAGGAATCATCGTTGAACCTCTATATTTTCCTCAACAGAGTCAAGTGTTCTAGCCGTTGCTAAGAATCGCCACTGTACCTTCTTGAGAAATTTATCCCCAATCGAGTCTTGTATTCCAGCCTTCGCTAGGAATCGTCACTAAATGACTTATTTTCCCCACAGAGTCTGATATTCTAGCTGTCTCTAAGAATCGTCACCGTACCTTGTTTTTCACTAATTGATTGATTTGTCAATTTTTATCTATATTCTATTTTGTGATTCTGATTAAGTGTTGACTAAGTTTTGTCCAAAAATCATACATATTTTGTATGTAAAGTATTCGTTATGCAAGTGTTGACCAAGTTCTGGTTAAGATGAAGTGATATGCCTAGTTATAATGTATATTTATTAAGTGATGTATGAATATATGAAATACATAATGATAATGTATAACTGATGGATAAGATGTTGTGAAGTTGAGGTGTAAAAGTGTTTTTTGTTTTCCCATAGATGATGAAATAGTGGTGGTTATGACCTGCATTGAATATGGTACTCCTAAAGAGTAACATACATCAACAAGGGGAGGGACAAGACGTCATGGGTTTTGACGTGGATATTATTTTGTCACCATACATGTAGGGTATGATAAACATAATTTTATGTTAGAAAAGTAGTCAACTTATAGGGTTGATAAGGTGCATTTTCAAATAGAGATAAGTACCATACAAGATGTGGCACAATATCACTAGAGAGAAATGACCATATGATGCAGTATCTCTTGAGAGAAGCACACTCAAAATTGAATTATGGAATATAATACAATATCACTTTGAGAAAAGTATTACACAAGTAAAGTATTACAACTCAATTCGTGTTGAATACTTTCTTTTATCAACAAAATTGGGTTAAAAAGGATTGATTTGATGTACATCCCTTTTATCCCAAAGTGTTCAGACACAAGTCATATCAGTTGTTTGTTTTAACACTTGTCTCCCTCCTAAAAACAATTACAACCAATCAAACAATGTTTCTCCGCTCTAAAGCGATCAAAAAATTTTTTTCTTTAAAATCAACTAACATACAATATTTTAATAGGCCATACTTCGTGTTTTATGATTAGGAGAAAATCAAAATAGTAAGGTTAACAACATTATTTTGCAAAATTATCTAGAGGAAATTGTTTTCTTAAATGAATGTCGTAGGATATTAATACCTCCCATACATATAATCGAATCATAAACCTAAATTTGATTATGAAGACCATATTTATGTTCTTTAAGGGTCTTATAAATGTTTTCACTTTTTAAATAAACTTTGGTGACGACTTCATTATTTTTCGAGGATATCTCGAATATTTTTACATCGCAACAACCAGAAGGTTTAGTTCTAGAATCACCTAACATGACACCACGTGCCACCACAAATACAAGAAGAAGTCATGGAGTGAATCACTGTTCAACATACTTTTATACTTTTATTTTAAGCCAATTATTGATTTAAGCTATTTTATAACCTCATTACATAATATACAATATACTTTGTTTTTAGATAATGAATTATATTTCTTAATTCAATTTGTAAATCAAAGCGTTTAATATATAACTATCTTTGTAGGATTGATACTTTTCTTATCACTTGATATTAGTTTCATTGTGTATACTTGCATAAGTTATTCTAACCAACATGGCACAAGAAACTTGGATAAGAAACAACGTATTATTGATTCAATGCATGTAATTTCATCTAATGACATAAAATAAAGCTTCGTGTTTCAAGGAATATTGAGCAATAAAACACATGATTTTCGGTCTAATGCTAATTCAAAGTTTGTTCTATTTGTGGCATCGACATTTAAAAGCAACCCTAATGTTGTATGATTTTTGTTTTTGGAATGCTATGAAGTTATATTAATACATTAACTAAATTTTCATATAGACAAATATCATTTAATACTCAGAACATTGTAATAAATTCCACTACCATAAGATTATCAAGGCAATGTAGTAATGAAGTGCATCAAATATCTCTAAATATGCCAAGACTGTCATAATCTAATGTTATAGGATTGTTTCAAAAAATGATATAAATGTAAATGTGGAGCCTAATCATGACGTCAATTATATGCAACTTAGGATAGATAATATTCAACAACAACCCTTGCAATATAGAAATGCGAAGGTTCTAAACAGAAATAATGCACAAGTTCATAATCTTGATTTAAATAGATAAAAACATAATTTGGCTTATTGAGTTAAAAATGAGAGTAGTATAAATTGTGCTAACAAAAATCATAAGAAATGAGTAATTTTTAAATTGTCTCCATATTATTTGTTTTAGTTCCTAAATAACCGAGGGAATTATAGTTTAGTCCAAACAAACAAACGACATAAAGTAAATAGGGGGTACACGTAACATAATTAATTGTTTAGGTGAACTATAGTGAAACCACAAAACAAACTAAAATTTATAAAATATAAGGAGATAAGTGATTAGGATCCCATTGGAATCATTTGTATATCTTTGTATGGTTAATCTCTGCTTGAATCCATAATGATTCCTTAAATATCATGATTATTTTAATAATATCTTGGTACAATATCTTCTTCATTATATTATAATCTCTCAATGTCTTGGGAAAAGTTGCAGGTGAGGTGAGGAAGGTTTGAATGGATGTTAAAATACCTATGGCACAACTAAGTATATCATGTGTCTCGCATTAGAAATAGTATCTCAATAATATTGGATCCAATCTCATTATTTGCAGCCAGTTCTTAACACAATTTGATATTAATTGACTAATTCGTAAATGAACATAAAATATTAAATATAAATAACTAATTAATAATAAAATAGGTTGATAGTTACAATGGATAACTAAGTGGATCACATGGTTCACACAAATATAGAGAAAATTGATCAAAATGAGCCTAATGAAATAAGACTAACCAATCATTTATAGGAAATTCATGGCAAAATGGATGAAAAGAAAGAAAAATAACTTCAAAAGGTAAAAAAGGAAGAATATATGGATGATTTCTCCTCTTCTCCACACTCCAAACTCTCAAAATATGTCTCTTGTGTGATAAAATTCAAAACCCTTTCAACATAACGAGTTTGAGTATTTATAGAAAAATTCTGATCCCCATAAGATACGCCACACTACCTTGTATATGCAATGCATTTTTGTAATTGTATACACATGTGTCATCCTCTTGATCTCACAACATGTTGAGTAACCGTAAAAGGTGTGACACATTTCATATATTATGGTGATGCGTCAAAGGTGAGATCAGCATAACGACTTGTGTTGCCCTAAAGGTTGCAACAAGTTTTTTCTAAATAGTTGTAAAGACTTTTATCTTCATAGAATTTTTCCAATTTGTTCATTTTGTTTTCTATTTTATTATAATTTTGTGTCTAGGTCTTTTTCGCTCGTGTTACTATAACTTCTATAGTCACTATGACAAATAACACTTTTTATAATGAAGCTTTCACCTCGAACATGCCAAAAATCAAGTGTATAGGTCATGAGAGTGATATGTTTGATTTTTTGTTATAAAAAAACAACATTTGCCTCAGTTTTATAAAAATAGAGGTAATATAACTATAAGTGAATGCTAGATTTTCCCCATAAAAAATTTATTACCTCGGCATTTTTTAAAATCGGAGGAATATAGCTATAAGGGAACACACTTCGAATCCCTGTTCCTGCATTTAAGGGTTTTTTCAATGATTTCTCACTTGGCGCCTTCCAATCTTCCCTTTTTTTCTTAGTTAATGTTTTTTTCTTGTTAATTAGTAGTTCTCAATTTTTTTGTTATCAATCAAAATAAATAGGCAATAATATGAAAGGAAATATTTCATTAATTAAAAACAGGACAACAAATAACTATTCCACATATTCAAAATTCCAACTCTACTCAACTTCAATAGTACCACTATTAACTATCTTTAACTGAAAGAAAAATTCAGAAATAATTCTTCCATATGGTATGAGAAAAGTCATTTCCTTCATAAAGATGATTATCATTTTCTTTAAGAAGTTAAAAATGGTAAAATGAAGATTAACTCTGATGCTCTTGGTAAGGAATAACAAGAGATGTTTGTCATCACAAGTAAGCGTTTCTAGTTGTTTCATTCATAGACGAAGATTTGACACTAGAAGTTGATATAAAACTTTTTTAATTGATAGTAGAATAGCATGAATGTTGTTGTATTTAGAAGCTTGAAAAAGTTCTCTATGATGAATTACAAGTGTGGAAAACTTTTTTTCAATGGTAGAATAAATAATTCCTTTAGAAGTTGGATGCATTTAATGATTGGAACAGATAACTCCTATAAATTGGATGCATGCAATATTTTGAACACATAATTTCTTACACCAAAAATCTTTTTTTGTTGTATTATTATTTTTCAATATTCTTTGTAAACAATATTTTTTTTTTATAAAAAATCATGTTCACCTTGATTTTTAACAAAACCGAGGGGATAATTTAGCGTGCTAATTTTAGATATTGATCACCGTTCTTAAATAAATCTTTGTTATCCATTTCGTAATTATCAACGTTCAAGACGCTATCATTAGTGGTCCGCGTGAAACCTAAAAAATTCTCATTATATAAGTCTTATGATATCTATAATTGATAAAGAAACGTCATGAAGCGCTTGAAACTATCTACATCCTCCACTTTAACTTTTGTCGTTAACAATTCTTTATGATGGATTGCAAGTGCAGAAAATTATTTAGGTTCAAGGTTTGTGTTTTTAAATATTCATTTGAGTAGAAAATCATTTATTTTTATATTTTTTTTTGTTTTATATCAGAAACAAATAAAAGCAAGGTGAAACATTTGATCTTACCCAAATATTAAGGAGTCGAAGATCCAATATATGATCTTCAGGGATAAATTAATTTTTATTTTAATATTCTATGTAAACAATGTAATATTCTGGGTATTGTAGTTTGTAAACAAATTTTATTTATTTATTTTATGTGTAAACAATGTAACGAATTCCAATTTAAAAAATAATTTATCTTACCCATCGGTTGAATTATAAACTGAAATATATGAGACACTAGTTTTGTAAATAATAAAAATACAGATGTTGGGGTTCAAACTCATGTGCAAATTAATTTATCCTTCGATGTTTAGAAAACCGAGATGATAAACCGTTACTTTTCATGACGCCCTTCGTTAACTCGGTATTACAACCGAGGTAAAATACATTTCACTTCCGACGTTAAAAACACTTTTTATAATAGTGAGTGAAAATACTATACAATTTATTTAGTCAAGATGATTTTGGCACAAATTACTCATTTCACAGTTTTTCGTAATCTTTATTAAAAAAATTCAAAAATATAAACGATTAAAAATAAAAGCACTTAAAAATAAAATAAAAATTGTTAAAAAAACATGTAATGATTATGTGTCATCATAACTCTTAATCAACCACAAGTCAATATCCATGAAGTGTCGAGCAAGAACTTAACATATTTGGTTTGAACAACCAAATGTGGTTTGTACCATTACTAAAATAAGTAAAATTAACTAAAACTTTCAAGAAAATGAAACTTTCTAAATTTACCAAATTTGATAATGAAAATGATGAATTCTTTCTTGAGCACATTTTTAAATACACTCGAGATTTATGTAAACTTCTTAATGAGAAATGATTATAGACAGGGATCTTTCCCATGTATTTTAACATAACTAATACTTATAGTTTTAACATAACTAAAGCAAATGGTTTTTTGAACATCTTATCTTGTTAAAAGATAAACAATTGAAATTATTTAAAGATCACACATTAGTAATGTCAATAGACCCAAAAGAGCATAAACATTATAAATTTTAAAACAAGTTTGACTATTTTACCAATCATTGTGAATGTTTCATAAACTTAATCCAAAAGGCTATCGTGGATTGATAAATTGTGGATTAATCAACGAATTCAAAATACCTTCAAGGTACAAATTCAACGTAAGATTGATAAGTGATATATGAGAAATAATGCTTATCAAGGGAGATTACTCTTTTAGAATGGATATTATACACGTGGTAGATCAAAACAAATGAATTTAATTAACTCAACAAAGCTACCACAATTATCTAAAAGGAAAAAAATTAGAAGAAAATTCATACTTAATAAGAAATAATGATGGATGTAAAAATCGGTATTAATTTTTACTTTATCTTGTAACTTATGTTTCATAAGTCTCAATACCATTTATTCTTTACATATCTCAAGGTCTAAAGAATTTGAGAGTGCGTCATTGACTAGTTAAGAAAGAAAATAGTTTTTCTTTTTAAATAAGCAAACTTTGATTAATTAAAAAAAACAAACAAAAAAACAAGGCGATCGCTCGGATCCAACCCTCAACGAAACTAACAACAAAAAACAAAGCTAATATATCATCAAATTAGCAATGTGTTTTCCAATTTTCTCATCATACCAACCTCTATACACAATCATGTCTATAATATTTCCCGCTATTTTGGTATTATCCATATTGTTTCCAAATACCTTTTCATCCATATACTTCCAAATGTCATATATAGCTTTAGTAGCAACCAACTTTAACATAGCAACCCACCACCATTTTCCTTTACTATGCTTCAAAATCTAATGCATTTCTTCATTCCATTCCTCGTGCTCGTGAATGATTTGGATCCAATAAAGAATCTTGCACCAAAAATTATTTTCAATTCAACACACCCAAAAAATAGATGATTCACAGTCTCCTCTTTGTCACAAAAATAACACCGGGTGTTGTCCACCATTCCAAACTTGGGAAGTTTTTCCCTGGTGACTAGTTTCCCATGGAAAGCAGGCCACAAATTCATCATAACTCTAGGTCGAGTAACATTGTTGCATAACAAAGTGCTCCGAGACATATCTTGTTCATCATCTCTCAATTTTGCATACATGGTCTTCATGTGAAATTTACTCTTATTAAGAATTTGATCCCACAAATTCTGCACCTACGTAATGTTCTCCCTTTGGTGCAGGATTACCTTCATTATCCAAGTGTTGTTAGGTCTAATATTCACCTTCATCATGCTATTGTTTTTGAAATAATATGTATACACCCATTTAACCCATAAGTTGTCCGACTTACCACTAAGATTCCAAAGCAACTTCATCATAACAATTTTGTTATAGGTTTCCTACTCAATAACGTTTAGACCTCCTTGTTTCCTAGGCTTGCAAATGTTCTTACAAGCAATTGGGCTCTTTATACCGATATCATCTCCACCTGTCCACAAGAAGGACCTACAAACAACATCAATTATCTTTATCAAACTCTTAGGTAGAGGGAAACATTGCATCCAATAGTTAGTAATGACAAAAGAGATACTATTGATTATCTAAACTTTTCCTGCATAACTCAAAAGCTTAGTGCTCTAGTGTTGAACCCTACAAACAATCTTATCCACAAGAATCATGTAGTGATGTATGGAAAGCTTCTTACAAGCCAAGGGGACGCCTAAATACTTAAATGGAAGAGGCCCTTCCATATAAGAAGTTAATCGGATATTACTCTCCTCAGTGTTATCATTAACTCCGCCAAAATAGATTATGCACTTGCTAGGATTAACCTTCAAACCTGTAGACCAAGATAAGCTCTTAAAAACATTCAATAACAACTCAACAAATAATTGATTACCTCTTGAGAAAAGCATCAGATCATTTGCAAGAGTCAGATTTGTGATATGCAACTTTTCACACTTTGCATAGTGGTTAAAGTCATGGATT